>NC_135961.1:67521082-67821082 GCF_053455715.1 Rhinoraja longicauda | reverse complement strand
CCGGTGGTGTCCACAACACTACCTAGGTATGTGAATGTTTCTACCTCCTCCAGGGCAGTGCTGTGCATGAGGATAGGGCTGCTGGTTTTGGAGTGGATCTTCATCTCCTGTGTCTTTGCTGTATTGGGTGTAAGACCAAGTGTTGTTGCAGCTTGTAAGAGTCCGTCTGTCTTCTCCTGCATTTGTATCTGTGTGTGTGAAAGGAGAGCTATGTCGTCTGCAAAGTCAAGGTCATCTAGCTGCCCTCACATTGTCCACTGAATTCCATTTCTTTTCCCTTTAGTTGTTTCCATCATGATCCAGTCAATCGCCAGGAGGAACAGGAACGGTGACAGTAGACATCCCTGCTTGACGCCCGTCTTGACACTAAAGCTCTGGGAGAGCCAGCCTGCATACATAACTTTGTATGAGGTTCCATCATACAAGTTCTTGATGAAGTTTATGATCTTGGTGGGAATTCCATAGTGGTCCATTAGGCGCCATAGTGTTGTCCTGTCTAAGCTGTCAAAGACGACGCTTTCTCAAAGACGATGAAGTTGATGTACAGGGACGTGTTCCATTCAAGAATGGCCTGATACCTCAGCTAGAATTTATGAACTTATGAAATCAGAATTGTTTTCTCAGCTAGGCAAGATGATATTTTCAGACCAGACAAGGCCCTGGCTGCATTTCTACTTATGCATTGGCAAGCCTGACCCCAAATTATAATCCTTGGACTTTTTTTCCCATTGATACTTTGAATTAAAAAATAAATAAAATTGTGCAAAAAATCTGAGGTCACTGTGAAAATTGAAAGGCAATAGGTTCTTTTTTGAAAAAAAAACAGAAACACGGCCAAATGTTATAGCATTAGTATAAAAGCTGCATTTAATAATGCCCATGATTTTTTCCCCATTACTAGTTGTTTGGTCAGATTTTAAGAGCAGGTGTGTCAGCAATATACTAGCCAGAGGTTGCATAAATTACTTTGCTTCCCATGTTTTGATTTTAAGAAAATGGATTCCAGGAAAATACTAGGAATTTAAGTAATGTGAAGTTCCAGCCACCGATGTCATGTATTGGAGTCAAGAGAGCAGAAGAAAGCAAAAATTGAAGGTAGACACAAAATGCTGGAGTAACTCAGCGGGTCAGGCAGCATCTCGGGAGAGAAGGAATGGGTGACGTTTCGGGTCGAGACCCTTCCGGGTCTCGACCCGAAACGTCACCCATTCCTCACCTCAGCCCCTTCCCCAAGCTTCCTTCTCCTCACTCTCCCTCCCCCCTCCTAACCCTCCACCTCATCCTCCCTCCTAACCCCCCCCCCTTCTCCTCACCTCACCCACCTCCCCTGACCCCTCCCTCTTGTATCTTGAGATCATCACTTCCGAAGAGTCCACCAGAGACAATACTGGAAGTATCCTATACCCACTAGGGACAATTTGTAACACTATCCTACACCCACTAGGGACAACTTTTACATTTACCAAGCCAATTAACCTACAAACCTGCATGTCTTTGGGGTGTGGGAGGAAACCGAAGATCTCGGGGAAAACCCACGCAGGTCACGGGGAGAACGTACAAACTCCATACAGACGGCACCCGTAGTCGGGATGGAACCCGGGTCTTCGGCGCTGCATTCGCTGTAAGGCATCAACTCCACCGCTGCGCCACTGTGACCGACCTCTCTCCCCCCCATTCCCCTCAGCCCCTTCCGCAAGCTCCCCCCCCCCCACCATCCCTCCCCTCCCCCATCCCCCCACCATCCCTCCCTCCCCCCCCCCTCCATCCTTATCACTTGCAGCATCGCAGGTAAAACGTTGGTAAAAGTTCTGCAATCAATAATTGATGTAGTTCTGAAGAAGGGTCTCGACCCCCTGAAACGTCGCCCGCCCATCCCTCCTCTCCACAGATGCTGCCCGTCCCGCTGAGTTACTCCAGCATTTTGTGTATGAGTGTGAGTGGTGTATGTGAGTGTGTGAATGCGTGTGAGTGTGTGAATGCGTGTGAGTGTGTGAATAGACAATAGACAATAGACAATAGGTGCAGGAGTAGGAAGAGGGGATGTTCAACGAGATCTGGGTGTCCTAGTGCATCAGTCACTGAAAGGAAGCATGCAGGTACAGCAGGCAGTGAAGAAAGCCAATGGAATGTTGGCCTTCATAACAAGAGGAGTTGAGTATAGGAGCAAAGAGGTCCTTCTACAGTTGTACCGGGCCCTGGTGAGACCGCACCTGGAGTACTGTGTGCAGTTTTGGTCTCCAAATTTGAGGAAGGATATTCTTGCTATTGAGGGCGTGCAGCGTAGGTTCACTAGGTTAATTCCCGGAATGGCGGGACTGTCGTATGTTGAAAGGCTGGAGCAATTAGGCTTGTATACACTGGAATTTAGAAGGATGAGGGGGGATCTTATTGAAACATATAAGATAATTAGGGGATTGGACACATTGGAGGCAGGAAACATGTTCCCAATGTTGGGGGAGTCCAGAACAAGGGGCCACAGTTTAAGAATAAGGGGTAGGCCATTTAGAAGGGAGATGAGGGAGAACTTTTTCTGTCAGAGAGTTGTGAATCTGTGGAATTCTCTGCCTCAGAAGGCAGTGGAGGCCAGTTCGTTGGATGCTTTCAAGAGAGAGCTGGATAGAGCTCTTAAGGATAGCGGAGTGAGGGGGTATGGGGAGAAGGCATGAACGGGGTACTGATTGAGAGTGATCAGCCATGATCGCATTGAATGGCGGTGCTGGCTCGAAGGGCTTAATAGCCTACTCCTGCACCTATTGTCTATTGTCTATTGTCTATAGTACCCCGTTCCTGCTTTCTCCCCATACCCCCTGACTCCGCTATCCTTAAGAGCTCTATCTGTGTGTGCGAGAGTGTGTTTGTGTGCACGAGTGAGTCTGTGTGCGAGAATGTGTGTGTGTGTGTGCAAGAGTGTGCAAGTGTGAGTGTGTGTGTGAGAGAGTGTGTGTGTGTGTGTGTGTGAATGAGTGAGTGAATGAGTGAGTGAGTGTGAGTGTGTGTGTGAATGAGTGAGTGAGTGTGTGTGTGAGTGAGTGTGTGTGTGACTGTGTGTGTGTGTGTGTGTGTGTGTGTGAGAGTGTGTGTGTGACTGTGTGTGTGTGTGTGTGTGTGAGTGAGAGTGTGTGTGTGACTGTGTGTGTGTGTGTGTGTGTGTGTGAGTGAGAGTGTGTGTGTGACTGTGTGTGTGAGTGTGAGTGAGAGTTTGCGTGTGAGTGTGTGTGTTTGTGGTGTGTGTGAGAGAGTGTGTGTGAGAGTGTGTGTGTGAGAGTGAGTGTGTCAGTGTGAGAGAGCGTGTGTGTGAGTGTGAGAGTGTGTGTGTGTGTCAGTGTGAGAGAGCGTGTGTGTGAGAGTGTGAGAGTGTGTGTGTGTGAGAGAGTGAGTGTGTCAGTGTGAGAGTGTGTGTGTCAGTGTGAGAGAGCGTGTGTGTGAGAGTGTGTGTGAGAGAGTGAGTTTGTCAGTGTGAGAGAGCGTGTGTGTGTGTGAGTGTGTGTGTGTGAGAGTGTGAGTGTGAGTGTGTGAGAGAGTGAGTTTGTCAGTGTGAGAGAACGCGTGTGTGTGTGAGAGTGTGTGTGTGTGAGAGTGAGTGTGTGTGAGTGATCGTGTGTGTGTGTGAGTGAGTGTGTGTGTGAGTGAGTGTGTGTGTGAGAGTGTGTGTGTGTGAGTGATCGTGTGTGTGTGAGTGAGTGTGTGAGTGAGAGTGTGTGTGTGACTGTGTGTGTGAGTGTGAGTGAGAGTTTGCGTGTGAGTGTGTGTGTTTGTGGTGTGTGTGAGAGAGTGTGTGTGAGAGTGTGAGAGTGTGTGTGTGAGAGTGAGTGTGTCAGTGTGAGAGAGCGTGTGTGTGAGTGTGAGAGTGTGTGTGTGTGTCAGTGTGAGAGAGCGTGTGTGTGAGAGTGTGTGTGTGTGAGAGAGTGAGTGTGTCAGTGTGAGAGTGTGTGTGTGTGAGAGAGCGTGTGTGTGAGAGTGTGAGAGTGTGTGTGTGAGAGAGTGAGTGTGTGTGTGAGTGAGTGTGTGTGAGAGTGTGTGTGTGCGTGTGTGTGTGTGTGTGAGTGAGTGTGTGTGTGAGAGAGTGAGTGAGTGTGAGTTCCTTCCTCACACACGCACGCCTTTACCTCCTGCTGCAGCTGGGCGCGGGGAGCGGACACCAGGCTCCTCAGCACGCCGTCCGCACTCTTCACCGACTCCTCAAAGGCCACCAGGCTCTCGTGGATCTCAGTCGGGTATTCCTCCTCGGCGCCAGGCTCGGAGACCGCCATGTCGTCGTGGAGGCCGCAGGCCCGCAGGCGAGCACGAGAGCCGGGCCCGAGCGGAGCCGAGAGGACGAGAGGAGGAGCCGAGAGGAGGAGCCGAGAGGAGGAGCCGAGAGGAGGAGCCGAGAGGAGGAGCCGAGAGGAGGAGCCGAGAGGAGGAGCCGAGAGGAGGAGCCGAGAGGAGGAGCCGAGAGGAGGAGCCGAGAGGAGGAGCCGAGAGGAGGAGCCGAGAGGAGGAGCCGAGAGGAGGAGCCGAGAGGAGGAGCCGAGAGGAGGAGCCGAGAGGAGGAGCCGAGAGGAGGAGCCGAGAGGAGGAGCCGAGAGGAGGAGCCGAGAGGAGGAGCCGGGCCCGAGCGGAGCCGAGAGGAGCCGAGCCCCGAAGCCGAGGGCGATGCCGAAATTGAAGCCGAACCCGAGTGGAGGACGAGCCGGAGCCGGAGCCGAACGCGAAGACGAGCCGAAGCCGAAGCCGAGCGGAGCCCGAGGACGGTCTGAGCCCGAAGCCGAGCGGACTCCCAGCAATGCGCCTGCGCGCTAGCACCAAAGCACCAATAGACAATAGGTGCAAGAGGAGGCCATTCAGCCCTTCGAGCCTGTACGCACCGCCATTCAATGCGATCATGGCTGATCATTCACAATCAGTACCCCGTTCCTGCCTTCTCCCCATACCCCCTCACTCCGCTATCCTTAAGAGCTCTATCCAGCTCTCTCTTAAAAGCATCCAACGAACTGGCCTCCACTGCCTTCTGAGGCAAAGAATTCCACACCTTCACCACTCTCTGACTGAAAAAGTTCCCGCCATTCCTGGAATTAACCTAGTGAACCTACGCTGCACGCCCTCAATAGCAAGAATATCCTTCTTCAAATTTGGAGACCAAAACTGCACACAGTACTCCAGGTGCGGTCTCACCAGGGCCCGGTACAACTGTAGAAGGACCTCTTTGCTCCTACACTCAACTCCTCTTGTTACGAAGGCCAACATTCCATTGGCTTTCTTCACTGCCTGCTGTACCTGCATGCTTCCTTTCAGTGACTGATGCACTAGGACACCCAGATCTCGTTGAACATCCCCTCTTCCTAACTTGACACCATTCAGATAATAATCTGCCTTTCTATTCTTACTTCCAATGTGAATAACCTCACACTTATCTACATTAAACTGCATCTGCCATGTATCCGCCCACTCACACAACCTGTCCAAGTCACCCTGCAGCCTTATTGCATCTTCCTCACAATTCACACTACCCCCCAGCTTAGTATCATCTGCAAATTTGCTAATGGTACTTTTAATCCCTTCATCTAAATCATTAATGTATATCGTAAATAGCTGGGGTCCCTGCACCGAACTTTGCGGTACCCCACTGGTCACTGCCTGCCATTCCGAAAGGGACCCATTTATCCCCACTCTTTGCTTTCTGTCTGTCAACCAATTTTCTATCCATGTCTTATTTACTGTTAACAAACAAGAATAAAAGGGATTTATTCACAAAATGCTGGAGTAACTCAGCAGGTCAGGCAGCATCTCGGGAGAGAAGGAATGGGTGACGTTTCTGGTCGAGACCCTTCTTCAGACTGATGTCGGGGGTGGGACAAAGGAAGGATATAGGTGGAGACAGGAAGATAGAGGGAGATCTGGGAAGGAGGAGGGGAAGGGAGGGACAGAGGAGCTATCTGAAGTTGGAGAAGTCGACGTTCATACCACCGGGCCGCAAACTGCCCAGGCGAAATATGAGGTGCTGCTCCTCCAATTTCCGGCGGGCCTCACTATGGCACTGGAGGAGGCCCATGACAGAGAGGTCAGACTGGGAATGGGAGGGGGAGTTAAAGTGCTGGGCCACCGGGAGATCAGTTGCGTTAATGCGGACCGAGCGCAGGTGTTCAGCGAAGCGATCGCCGAGCCTGCGCTTGGTTTCGCCGATATCGATAAGTTGACATCTAGAGCAGCGGATGCAATAGATGAGGTTGGAGGAGGCACAGGTGAACCTCTGTCTCACCTGGAAAGAATGTTTGGGTCCTTTGATGGAGTTGAGGGGGGAGGTAAAGGGACAGGTGTTGCATCTCTTGCGGTTGCAAGGGAAAGTGCCCGGGGTTAGGGTGGTTTGGGTAGGAAGGGACGAGTGGACCAGGGAGTTGCGGAGGGAACGGTCTCTGCGGAACGCAGAGAGGGGAGGGAATGGGAAGATATGGCCAGTGGTGGGGTCCTGTTCTGGTGACGGAAATGTTGGTGGATGATATGTTGGATCCGCTGGCTGGTGGGGTGGAAGGTGAGAACGAGGGGGATCCTGTCCTTGTTGCGAGTGGGGGGATGGGGAGCAAGAGCAGAGCTGCGGGATGTAGAAGAGACCCTAGTGAGAGCCTCATCTATAATGGAGGAGGGGAAGCCCCGTTTTCTGAAAAACGAGGACATCTCGGAAGCCCTAGTCTGAAACACCTCATCCCAGGCGCAGATGCGGCGTAGACGGAGGAATTGGGAGTAGGGGATAGACTTTTTGCAGGGGACCGGGTGGGAAGAAGTGTAGTCCAGATAGCTGTGCGAGTCGGTGGGCTTGTAATAAATGTCCGTCACTAGTTTTTCTCCTGTGATGGAGATGGTGAGGTCCAGAAATGGGAGGGAGATGTCAGAGATAGTCCAGGTATATTTAAGGGCAGGATGGAAATTGGAGGTGAAGTGTATGAAGTCAGTGAGTTCTGCATGGGTGCAAGAGGTAGCACCAATGCAGTCGTCGATGTAGCGGAGGTAGAGTTCGGGGATGGGGCCAGTGTACGTCTGGAACAGGGATTGTTCGACGTACCCGACAAAGAGGCAGGCGTAGCTAGGGCCCATGCGAGTGCCCATAGCTACGCCTCTGGTTTGGAGGAAGTGGGAGGAGTCAAAGGAGAAGTTGTTGAGAGTAAGAACCAGCTCTGCTAGGCGGAGAAGAGTGTTGGTCGATGGGGATTGGCTGGTTCTACGGTCGAGGAAGAAACGGAGGGCTTCGAGACCATCCTTGTGGGGGATGGAAGTGTAGAGTGACTGGACATCCATGGTGAAAATGAGGGAGTGGGGGCCTGGGAACCGGAAGTTATCCAGGAGATGGAGAGCGTGTGAGGTGTCTTGGACGGAGGTGGGGAGGGATTTAACCAGGGGGGAAAGGATGGAGTCGAGGTAGGTAGAATAAAAGGGATTAATGGGTTCCTTTCAGAATGGCAGGCAGTGACTAGTGGGGTATCGCAAGGCTCGGTGCTGGGACCGCAGCTA
Source organism: Rhinoraja longicauda (assembly GCF_053455715.1). Classification (NCBI taxonomy): domain Eukaryota; kingdom Metazoa; phylum Chordata; class Chondrichthyes; order Rajiformes; family Arhynchobatidae; genus Rhinoraja; species Rhinoraja longicauda. The sequence goes on along the minus strand of NC_135961.1, from coordinate 67,813,600 downwards.
TTTACAATATACATCAATGACTTGGATGAAGGGATTAAAAGTACCATTAGCAAATTTGCAGATGATACAAAGCTGGGTACTTTGTACCCATTGACTTCACTTAAGAACTCACTGACTTCAGTCTGTAAAGGTCGGGAAGTTGGAGAGAGGACGACCATTGGCTGAAAGTAAGTACCTGCTGATAGTGGTAGGAAAGGCAGTTTAAAAATAGTGCCAATAGGGCACTGTTAATCAGTCTGCAAAGGTCGGGAAGTTGGAGAGAGGACCACCGTTGGCTGAAAGTGAGTGGCAATTACAGTGTAATAAGTCAGTTAGAAGAGAATACGTGGATTGGTTGATCATTTAAGTGAGAAGTCTGGTAAATTGGACAAACAGGCAATTTAATTGGTGATATAAGCAAGACTTGCATAAGGGTGCAGCCCTGTGAGAAAAGTGCGAGTCTTCGGCGAGGAGGCTAAGGTGAGGAGGATGAGGTGAGGAGGGTACAATTGTTTTAAGCCTGAACTGTTTATAGACACAAGGTAATGGCGGAAAAGTTGGTGCAGTGTGTTTCCTGCAGGATGTGGGAAGATAGGGACGTCGCTGGAGCTTCTGGGAGCTACACCTGCAAGAACTGTGTCCGGGTGCAGCTCCTGAAGGGACGTGTGGTGGAGTTGGAGAGGCAGTTGGATGACCTCAGGGCCATCCAGGAATGCGAAAGTTTCCTCGACAAGACCTATTGTGAGGCTGTCACGCCAAGGGTCCAGGTCGAGCGAAGGTGGGAGACTGTTTCAGGGGGGAGTGGACGTGGACGTGGACTACAGGAGACCCCAGTGGCTGTGCCTATTGCAAATAGGTATACCCTCTTTGGAACTGTCGGGGCAGAAGACGTTTCCAGTCCGAGTGGCGGACCTGTTGGCAAGGATACTCGACAGGGGAGACCGAAGTCAGGAAGAGCCGTAGTGGTGGGTGACTCCATCGTCCGAGGGACGGACAGAAGATTCTGTGGCAGCAGGAGGGACTTGAGGATGGTCTGTTGCCTCCCTGGTGCCAGGGTTCAGCACATCATGGACCGGCTTCAGAAAATCCTAGTGAGGGAAGGCGATCAACCTGAAGTCGTTGTGCACGTGGGCACGAATGACGTCGGGCGGAAGAGGAAGGAGGTGCTACAGCGGGAGTTTAGAGAGTTAGGAAAAAGACTGAGAAGTAGGACGTCGAAGGTGGTTATCTCTGGACTGCTACCGGTACCTTGTGCTGGTGAGGCCAGGAACAGAGAGATAGAGGGTATGAATTTATGGCTGAGGGGCTGGTGCAGAGAGCAGGGATTTAGATTTCTGGACCACTGGAATCTCTTCTGGGCTAGGGGTGACTTGTACAAAAGGGACGGGTTACATCTTAACAGCAGGGGGACAAACATTCTGGCAGGCAGGTTTGCTAGTGCGACACCTGTGGCTTTAAACTAAGTAGTGGGGGGGAGGGGTTAACAAATTGGGAATATGAAGATGAGGTTAAAGGGAATACAGGAGATATTGCAGAAGACTCTCGGAAGAATGGGAACAGAAGTTCTAGAGGGGAAAAGAGATTAAGGGCAGGGCCATTTGTGACCTATGTGAGAGGGGAGGTAAATACAGAAGTTAAAGTGTTGTACTTAAATGCGCGTAGTATAAAAAATAAAGTGGATGAGCTTGAGGCTCAGTTAGTCATGGGCAAGTATGATGTTGTAGGGATCACTGAGACATGGCTACAAGAGGACCAGGGCTGGGAACTGAATATTCAGGGGTACACAACGTATAGAAAAGACAGACAGGTGGACAGAGGGGGTGGGGTTGCTCTGATGGTAAGGAATGATATTCATTCCCTTGCAAGGGGTGACATAGAATCAGGAGATGCTGAATCAGTATGGATAGAAATGAGGAATTGTAAGGGTAAAAAGACCCTAATGGGAGTTATCTATAGGCCCCCAAACAGTAGCCTCGACATAGGGTGCAAGTTGAATCAGGAGATAAAATTGGCGTGTCACAAATGAAATGCTACGGTGGTTATGGGAGATTTCAACATGCAGGTAGACTGGGAAAATCAGGTTGGAAATGGACCCCAGGAAAGAGAGTTTGTAGAGTGCCTTCGAGATGGATTCTTAGAACAGCTTGTACTGGAGCCTACCAGGGAGAAGGCAATTCTGGATTTAGTGTTGTGTAATGATCCTGACCTGATAAGGGGACTAGAGGTAAAAGAGCCATTAGGAGGCAGTGATCACAACATGATAAGTTTTACTCTGCAAATGGAAAGGCAGAAGGGAAAATCGGAAGTGTCAGTATTACAGTATAGCAAAGGGGATTACAGAGGCATGAGGCAGGAATTGGCCAAAATTGACTGGAAGGAGGCCCTAGCAGGGAAGATGGTAGAACAGCAATGGCAGGTATTCCTGGGAATAATGCAGAGGTTGCAGGATCAATTTATCCCAAAGAGGCGGAAAGACTCTAAGGGGAGTAAGAGACACCTGTGGCTGACAAGGGAAGTCAAGGACAGCATAAAAATTAAGGAGAGGAAGTATAACATAGCAAAGAAGAGTGGGAAGACAGAGGATTGGGACTCTTTTAAAGAGCAACAAAAGTTAACTAAAAAGGCAATACGGGGAGAAAAGATGAGGTACGAGGGTAAACTAGCCAATAATATAAAGGAGGATAGCAAAAGTTTTTTTAGGTACGTGAAGAGGAAAAAAATAGTCAAGGCAAATGTGGGTCCCTTGAAGACAGAAGCAGGGGAATTTATTATGGGGAACAAAGATGGCAGACGAGTTAAACCGTTACTTTGGATCTGTCTTTACTGAGGAAGATACACACAATCTCCCAAATGTTCTAGGGGCCGGAAAACCTAGGGTGATGGAGGAACTGAAGGAAATCCACATTAGGCAGGAAATGGTTTTGGGTAGACTGATGGGACTAAAGGCTGATAAATCCCCAGGGCCTGATGGTCTGCATCCCAGGGTACTTAAGGAGGTGGCTCTAGAAATAGTGGAAGCATTGGAGATCATTTTTCAATGTTCTATAGATTCAGGATCAGTTCCTGTGGATTGGAGGATAGCAAATGTTATCCCACTTTTTAAGAAAGGAGGGAGAGAGAAAAAAGGGTAATTATAGACCAGTTAGTCTGACATCAGTGGTGGGGAAGATGCTGGAGTCAATTATAAAAGACGAAATTGCTGAGCATTTGGATAGCAGTAACAGGATCATTCCGAGTCAGCATGGATTTACGAAGGGGAAATCATGCTTGACAAATCTACTGGAATTTTTTGAGGATGTAACTAGGAAAATTGACGGGAGAGTCAGTGGATGTGGTGTACCTCGACTTTCAGAAAGCCTTCGACAAGGTCCCACATAGGAGATTAGTGGGCAAAATTAGAGCACATGGTATTGGGGGTAGGGTACTGACATGGATAGAAAATTGGTTGACAGACAGAAAGCAAAGAGTGGGGATAAATGGGTCCCTTTCGGAATGGCAGGCAGTGACCAGTGGGGTACCGCAAGGTTCGGTGCTGGGACCCCAGCTATTTACGATATACATTAATGACTTAGATGAAGGGATTAAAAGTACCATTAGCAAATTTGCAGATGATACTAAGCTGGGGGGTAGTGTGAATTGTGAGGAAGATGCAATAAGGCTGCAGGGTGACTTGGACAGGTTGTGTGAGTGGGCGGATACATGGCAGATGCAGTTTAATGTAGATAAGTGTGAGGTTATTCACATTAGAAGTAAGAATAGAAAGGCAGATTATTATCTGAATGGTGTCAAGTTAGGAAGAGGGGATGTTCAACGAGATCTGGGTGTCCTAGTGCATCAGTCACTGAAAGGAAGCATGCAGGTACAGCAGGCAGTGAAGAAAGCCAATGGAATGTTGGCCTTCGTAACAAGAGGAGTTGAGTATAGGAGCAAAGAGGTCCTTCTACAGTTGTACCGGGCCCTGGTGAGACCGCACCTGGAGTACTGTGTGCAGTTTTGGTCTCCAAATTTGAGGAAGGATATTCTTACTATTGAGGGCGTGCAGCGTAGGTTCACTAGGTTAATTCCCGGAATGGCGGGACTGTCTTATGTTGAAAGGCTGGAGCAATTAGGCTTGTATACACTGGAATTTAGAAGGATGAGGGGGGATCTTATTGAAACATATAAGATAATTAGGGGATTGGACACATTAGAGGCAGGAAACATGTTCCCAATGTTGGGGGAGTCCAGAACAAGGGGCCACAGTTTAAGAATAAGGGGTAGGCCATTTAGAACGGAGATGAGGAAGAACTTTTTCAGTCAGAGAGTGGTGAAGGTGTGGAATTCTCTGCCTCAGAAGGCAGTGGAGGCCAGTTCGTTGGATGCTTTCAAGAGAGAGCTGGATAGAGGTCTTAAGGATAGCGGAGTGAGGGGGTATGGGGAGAAGGCAGGAACGGGGTACTGATTGAGAGTGATCAGCCATGATCGCATTGAATGGCGGTGCTGGCTCGAAGGGCTGAATGGCCTACTCCTGCACCTATTGTCTATTGTCTATTGTCATACACTTCACTTGCAATTTCCATCCTGCCCTTAAATATACCTGGACTATCTCCGACATCTCCCTCCCGTTTCTGGACCTCACCATCTCCATCACAGGAGACAGACTAGTGACTGACATTTACTATAAACCCACTGACTCACACAGATATCTGGACTACACTTCTTCCCACCCGGTCCCCTGCAAAAAGTCTATCCCCTACTCCCAATTCCTCCATCTACGCCGCATCTGCGCCCGGGATGTGGTGTTTCACACTGGGGCGTCAGAGATGTCCTCATTCTTCAGGAAAAGGGGCTTCCCTTCTTCCATTATAGATGAGGCTCTCACTAGGGTCTCTTCTACATCCCGCAGCTCCACTCTTGCTCCCCCTCCCCCCACTCGCAACAAGGATAGAATCCCCCTCGTTCTCACCTTCCACCCCACCAGCCAGCGGATCCAACAAATCATCAGCCAACATTTCTGTCACCTACAACGAGACCCCACCACTGGCCATATCTTCCCATCCCCTCCCCTCTCTGCGTTCCGCAGAGACCGTTCCCTCCGTAACTCCCTGGTCCTTGCGTCCCTTCCTACCCAAAGCACCCCATCCCCGGGCACTTTCCCCTGCAAACGAACGAGATGCAACACCTGTCCTTTTACCTCCCCCCTCAACTCCATCCAAGCACCCAAACAGTCTTTCCAGGTGAGACAGAGGTTCACCTGCACCTCCTCCAACCTCATCTATGGCATCCGCTGCTCCAAATGTCATCTTATTTACATCGGCGAAACCAAGCACAGGCTCTGCGATCGCTTCGCTCAACCCCTGCGTTCGGTCCACTTTGGCCAAACTGGTGTCCCGGTGGCCAAGTACTTCAACTCCCCCTCCCATTCCCAGTCTGACCTTTCTGTCATGGGCCTCCTCCAGTGCCATAATGAGGCCCACCGGATATTGGAGGAACAGCACCTCATATTTCGCTTGGGCAGCTTGATATGAACGGTGGTATGAACGTCGACTTCTCCAATTTCAGATAGTTCCTCTGCCCCTCTCTTCCCCTCCTCCTTCCCGATCACCCTCTATCTTCCTGTCTCTACCTATATTCTTCCTTTGTCCCGCCCCCCTGACATCAGTCTGAAGAAGGGTCTCGACCAGAAAAGTCACCCATTCCTTCTCTCCTGAGATGTTGCCTGACCTGCTGAGTTACTCCAGCATTTTGTGAATAAATACCTTCGATTTGTCCCAGCATCTGCAGTTATTTTCTTATACAAAACTGGGTGTTAGTGTGAACTGTGAGGAAGATGCTATGAGGTTGCAGGGTGTCTTGGACAGGTTGTGTGAGTGGGCGGATGCATGGCAGATGCAGTTTAATGTGGATAAGTGTGAGGTTATCCACTTCGGTGGTTAGAATAGGAAGCCAGATTATTACAAGTTTGCAGTTTTGGTCTCCAAATTTGTGGAAGGATATTCTTGCTATTGAGGGCGTGCAGCGTAAGTTTACTAGTTTAATTCCCGGAATGGCGGGACTGTCATATGTTGAAAGACTGGAGCGACTAGGCTTGTATACACTGGAATTTAGAAGGATGAGAGGGGATCTTATCGAAACGTATAAGATTATTAAGGGGTTGGACACGTTAGAGGCAGGAAACATGTTCCCAATTTTGGGGGAAACAAGGGGCCACAGTTTAAGAATAAGGGGTAGGCCATTTAGAACTGAGATAAGGAAAAACATTTTCAGTCAGAGAGCTGTGAATCTGTGGAATTCTCTGCCTCAGAAGGCAGCGGAGGCCAATTCTCTGAATGCATTCAAGAGAGAGCTAGGTAGAGCTCTTAATGATAGCGGAGTCAGGGGGTATGGGGAGAAGGCAGGAACGGGGTACTGATTGAGAATGATCAGCCATGATCACATTGAATGGCAGTGCTGGCTCAAAGGGCTGAATGGCCTCCTCCTGCACCTATTGTCTATTGTCTATTACTACATTTCGGGTGGAGATTAGTCAGGGAGAAGGGAAATGAGAGATATAGACGATGATGTAGAGAGAGATAAAGAACAACGAATGAAAGGATTGATGTGTTCATCAGCGAGCATTCTGTAGCTCATGGTCAACATGAAGGCCAGGAATAACCATGACTTTTAACCATTCTACATTTCCTTGATCACATCTACTTTGATCTGTCCTTTTCACACCTTACCCTTCCACATATCTCTAGTCTTCCTCTCCCCTGACTCTCAGTCTGAAGAAGGGTCTTGACCTGAAACGTCACCCATTCCTTCTTTCCAAAGAAATGTGTAGGAAGGAACTGCAGATGCTGGTTTAAACCGAAGATAGACACAAAATGCTGGAGTAACTCAGCGGGACAGGCAGCTTCTCTGGAGAAAAGGAATGAGTGACGTTTCATGTTGAGACCCTTCCTCAGACTGATTGGTCTCCACAACCTCGATCTGGACTTTTTTTTCTCGTTTATTATTTTGTTTACAGTGTTCTTTGTTTACATATTCTGTTGTGGTGGTGCAGGTAAGGATTTCATTGTTCTGTCTGGGACATATGACAATAAAACACTCTTAACTTGACTTGAGTCTCTTGACTGAAGATAGACACAGAAAGGCAGAGTAACTCAGCGGGACAGGCTGTTTCGGGTCTAGACTCTTCTTCAAACTGGTCAGGGGAACGGGAATCGAGAGATGAAGAACAATGAATGAAAGGTACAGATATGCAAAAAAGTAACAATGATAAAGGACTTGGGTGGGGGACTTGGGTGGGGGACGAATGGAGAGAGAGAGGGAATTCCAGGTTACTTGAAGTTAAAAATTAATATTCATATTGTACATTAATATTCATACCATTGGGCTGTAAACTGTCCAAGCGAAATATGAGATGCTGTTCCTCCAATTTGCGTTTAACCTCACTCTGACAATGGAGGAGACCTAGGACAGAAAGGTCAGTGTGGGAATGGGAAGGAGATTAAAGTGTTTAGCAACTGGGAGATCAGGTAGGTGCAGGTGGACTGAGCGAATGTGTTCAGTGAAACAATAGCCCAGTCTACGATTGGACTCACTGATGCACAAGAGTCCACATCTTGCACACCAGATACAGTAGATGAGGTTGGAGGAGGTGCAAGTGAATCTCTGCCTAACCTGAAAGGACTGTCACCCCTGGACAGAGTCGAGGGAGGAGGTATAGGGACAGGTATTGCATCTCATGATGATGATGATGATGATAATAATGATAATGGTGGCGATGAGGATGATGATGATGAGGATGATGGTGTATCCTTCTTGTTTTGATGTGTTTATGCTTTATTCTTAATTGTTAACTGTATGTTTGTGTTGTGATCTGTGAGCAGAGCACCAAGGCACATTCCTTGTATATGCATACTTGGCCAATAAACTTATTAATTCTAATTCTAATGATGATGATGGTGAGGATGAGGATGATGAGATGATGATGATGAGGATGAGGATAATGATGAAGATGATGATGATGAGGATATGATGATGATGAGATGACAAGGATGATGATGATGATGAGGATGATGAGAATGAGGATGATATTTATTCACAAAATGCTGGAATAACTCAGCAGGTCAGGCAGCATCTCAGGAGAGAAGGAATGGGTGACGTTTCTGGTCGAGACCCTTCTTCAGACTGATGTCAGGGGGGCGGGACAAAGGAAGGATGTAGGTGGAGACAGGAAGATAGAGGGAGAACTGGGAAGGGGGAGGGGAAGAGAGGGACAGAGGAACTATCTAAAGTTGGAGAGGTCAATGTTCATACCACTGGGCTGCAAGCTGCCCAGGCGAAATATGAGGTGCTGTTCCTCCAATTTCCAGTGGGCCTCACTATGGCACTGGAGGAGGCCCATGACAGAAAGGTCAGACTGGGAGTGGGAGGGGGAGTTGAAGTGCTCAGCCACCGGGAGATCAGGTTGGTTAACGCGGACTGAGTGAATGTGTTGAGCGAAACGATCGCCGAGCTTGCGTTTGGTTTCGCCGATGTAACAAAGTTGACAACTAGAGCAACGGATGCAATAGATGAGGTTGGAGGAGGTGCAGGTCAACCTCTGTCTCACCTGGAAAGACTGTTTGGGTCCTTGGATGGAGTTGAGGGGGTAGGTAAAGGGACAGGTGTTACATCTACTGCGGTTGCAGGGATGGGGTGGTTTGGGTAGGAAGGGATGAGTGGACTTGGGAGTTACGGAGGGAGCGGTCTCAGCGGAACACAGAAAGGGGAAGGGATGGGAAGATGTGGCCAGTGGTGGGGTCCCGTTGTAGGTGACGGAAATGTTGGCGGATGATTTGTTGGATACGCTGGCTGGTGGGGTGGAAAGTGAGAACGAGGGGGATTCTGTCTTTGTTACGAATGGGGGGAGGGGGAGCAAGAGCGGAGCTGCGGGATGTAGAAGAGACCCTAGTGAGAGCCTCACCTATAATGGAAGAGGGGAAGCCCCGTTTATCTGAGGAATGAGGACATCTCTGATGCCCTAGTGTGAAACACCTCATCCCGGGCGCAGATGCGGCGTAGACGGAGGAATTGGGAGTAAGGGATAGACTTTTTGCAGGAGACCGGGTGGGAAGAAGTGTAGTCCAGATAGCTGTGCGAGTCAGTGGGTTTGTGGTAGATGTCCGTCACTAGTCTGTCTCCTGTGATGGAGATGGTGAGGTCCAGAAACAGGAGGGAGATGTCGGAGATAGTCCAGGTATATTTAAGGGCAGGATGGACTTAAATCTGACTTCTTCAGACTGAAGAAGGGTTTCGACCCGGAACGTCACCCGTTCCTTCTCTCCTGAGATGCTGCCTGTCCCGCTGAGTTACTCCAGCATTTTGTGAAATAAATACCTTCGATTTGTACCAGCATCTGCAGTTATTTTCTTACACATGATGAGGATGATGATGAGGATGATGATGAGGATGATGATGATGAGGATGATGATGAGGATGATGATGATAGGGCGGCATGGTAGCGCAGCGGTAGAGTTGCTGCTTTACAGCGAATGCAGCGCCGGAGACTCAGGTTCTATCCTGACTACGGGTGCTGCACTGTAAGGAGTTTGTACGTTCTCCCCGTGACCTGCGTGGGTTTACTCCGAGATCTTCGGTTTCCTCCCACACTCCAAAGACGTACAGGTATGTAGGTTAATTGACTGGGTAAATGTAAAAATTGTCCCTAGTGGGTGTAGGATAGTGTTAATGTACGGAGATCACTGGGCGGCACGGACTTGGAGGGCCGAAAAGGCCTGTTTCCGGCTGTATGTATATGATATGATATGATATGATGAGGATGATGATGAGTATGATGATGAGGATGATGATGAGGATGATGATGAGGATGATGATGAGTATGATGATGAGGATGATGATGAGGATGATGATGAGGATGATGATGAGGATGATGATGAGGATGATGATGAGGATGATGATGAGGATGATGATGAGGATGATGATGAGGATGATGATGAGGATGATGATGAGGATGATGATGAAGATGAGGATGCCCACCCCTTGTCGCGCATGCGCGGGGCCGCAAGGGCTGCCGGTAGTTGTAGTCATTTGTGTGGGTGGAGGCGGTGTGAGAAAGCGCGGGAAGAGGGAAAGTGAAGGGAGAGGAGAAGGAGGTGTTAATCTGAGGTAAAAAATAAAGTGTGGGCTCGGGGTTGGTTTACGGTGGGAGCTGGGAGCCGAGGGCCGGGGAGTGTGGTGTGGAAGGCCTCCGTTGCCATGACAGCGGGCGGCGTCGGTTGGGGACAGTGAGGGGGGCCGAGGCGCCGCCGCCACCGCCACCGCCACCGCCACCGCCACCACCGCCATCATGGACGACTGCGACCTGAAGAAGCTGGTGGTGTCTCCCGGCACCCTGGAGCCTTCCTTCCAGCCCAACATCAACCAGTACAGGCTGACGGTGGGCATGGAGGCGAAGAAGGTCACCGTGTACGCGGTGCCCAACAGCAACGGGGCCTCCTACCAGGTCAAGGTGAGTGGCCGCGACCTGCTCAACGCAGTGTGTGGGTGTGGGTGGGTGGGTGGGTGGACTCTTCTCCACAGATGCTGCCCTGTTACTCCAGCACTTAGGCAGCAACTCTGGACAGATGTGTACACACACCCACACCTATATACACACACCTATACATACACACTATCACACACACACACTTGCACACTCGCACACACACACACACACACACTCTCACACACAATCACACACCTATACATACACATACACACACCTATACACACACACACACAATCACACACCTATACATACATATACACACACAGCACCTATACATACATACACACGCACACACCTATACACACACACACACATACTCTCACACATACACACACACTCACACACACACTCTCATACACACACACACACGCACACACCTATACACACACACACATACTCTCACACATACACACACACACACACACACACACACACCTATACATATACACACACACACCTATACATATACACACACACACATCTATACATACACACTCTCACATACACACTCTCATTCGCACATACTCTCATGCACACACACACTCACACACACACACACACACACACACACCTATACATACACACTCTCACATACACACTCACTCGCAAATACTCTCATACACACGCACACTCACACACACACACACACACTCATATACACACACACACCTATACATACATACACACTCTCACTCGCACACTCACCCACACACACACACACACACCTACACCTATACATACATTCTCTCCTGAGATGCTGCCTGACCTGCTGAGTTACTCCAGCACTTTGTGAAATAAATACACCTATACATTCACACACACACACACACACACACACACACACACACACACACACACACACACACACACACACACACACACACACACACACACACCTATACATACATACACACTCTCACTCTCACATACACACTCGCACACTCACACACTCTCATACACACACGCACCTATACATACATACACACTCTCTCACTCTCACATACACACTCTCACTCTCACACACTCTCATACACACACACAAACACCTACACATACATACACATTCTCTCACTCCCAAATACACAATATCACTCTCACACGCACACTCACACACGCACTCTCACACACGCACTCTCACACACGCACTCTCACACACGCACTCTCACACACGCACTCACACACGCACTCTCACACACTCACTCTCACACACGCACTCTCACACAGGCACTCTCTCACACATTCTCACACACAAATGAACACACACACATATCTATATACATACATATATATATACACACACACAAAAGATAGACACAAAATGCTGGAATGCCCTCCACAATGTTTGGGACAAACACCATCATTTATTTATTTGACTCTGAACTCCACAGTTTGAGATTTGTAATAGAAAAAATCACATATGGTTAAAGTGTACATTGTCAGATTTTAATAAAGGCTATTTTTATACATTTTAGTTTCACCGTGTAGAAATGACAGCTGTGATTATACATAGTCCCCCCCCCATTTTAGGGCACCATAATGTTTGGGACACATGGCTTCACAGGTGTTTGTAATTGCTCAGCTATGTTTAATTGCCTCCTTAATGCAGGTATAAGAGAGCTCTCAGCACCTAGTCTTTCCTCCAGTCTTTCCATCATCTTTGGAAACTTTTATTCCTGTTTATCAACATGAGGACCAAGGTTTGGCCAATGAAAGTTAAAGAAGCCATTATGAGACTGAGAAACAAGAATAAAACTGTCAGAGACATCAGCCGAACCTTAGGCTTACCAAAATCAACTGTTTGGAACATCATTAAGAAGAAAGAAAACACTGGTGAGCTTACTAATCACAAAGGGACAGGCAGGCCAAGGAAGCCACAGCTGATGACGGAAGAATTCTCTCTATAATAAAGAAAAATCCCCAAACACCTGTCCGACAGATCAGAAACACTCTTCAGGAGGCAGGTGTGGATTTGTCAATGACCATTGTCCACAGAAGACTTTATGAACAGAAATACAGAGGCTACACTGCAAGATGCAAACCACTAGTTAGACGCACAAATAGGATGGCTAGGTTACAGTTTGCCAAGAAGTACTTAAAAGAGCAACCACAGTTCTGGAAAAAGGTCTTGTGGACAGATGAGACGAAGATTAACTTATGTCAGAGTGATGGCAAGAGCAAAGTATTGAGGAGAGAAGGAACTGCCCAAGATTGAAAGCATACCACCTCATCTGTGAAACACGGTGGTGGGGGTGTTATGGCCTGGGTATGTATGGCTGCTGAAGGAACTGGCTCACTTATCTTCATTGATGATACAACTGCTGATGGTAGTAGCATAATGAATTCTGAAGTGTATAGATACGTCCCATCTGTTCAAGTTCAAACAAATGCCTCAAAACTCATTGGCCGGCGGTTCATTCTACAGCAAGACAATGATCTCAAACATACTGCTAAAGCAACAAAGGAGTTTTTCAAAGCTAAAAAATGGTCAATTCTTGAGTGGCCAAGTCAATCACCCGATCTGAACCCAATTGAGCATGCCTTTTATATGCTGAAGAGAAAGCTGAAGGGGACTAGCCCCCAAATCAAGCATAAGCTAAAGATGGCTGCAATACAGGCCTGGCAGAGCATCACCAGAGAAGACACCCAGCAACTGGTGATGTCCATGAATCTCAGACTTCAAGCAATCATTGCATGCAAAGGATATGCAACAAAATACTAAACATGACTACTTTCATTTACATGACATTGCTGTGTCCCAAACATTATGGTGCCCTGAAATGGGGGGACTATGTTACGTATAAGCACTGCTGTAATTTCAACATGGTGAAACCAAAATGTATAAAAATACCCTTTATTAAAATGTGCACTTTAACCACATGTGATTTTTTTTCTCTATTACAAATCTCAATTTATTGAGTAGAGAGGCAAATAAATAAATGATGGGTCTTTGTCCCAAATATTATGGAGGGCACTGTGTACATGTCAATAGTGTTTTATTGTCATATGTCCCAGACAGAACAATGGATTTCTTACTTGCAGCAACACAACATAGTACACTGTAAACAATATAATAAACTAGAAAAAAAAGTTCAATGTGGGTATATGTTTATAAACACACATACAAATACACAAAATGGACTCTTTCCCCTTATCATCATTACTTTTTACATATCTTTCATTCATTTGTTTTATTTCTTTCTATATCACTGTCCATATCTCTCGTTTCCCTTTCCCCTACCTCTCAGTTTGAAGGGTCTCGATCTGAAACGTCACCTACTCATGCAGGTGCAGTGAAAAGCTTTTTTTGTGGCGTGCTATCCAGTCAGTGTGCTGAAAAAGGTTTAATGTTTAGTGCAAGGAAAAAGACCCTTTTTCAGAATATATTCATCACCGTCTCTTATTTCCCTTTTCATTTCCCCCCCCCCTTTCTTCCTGGCCCCTTCTACCCATAAATCTGACATTTCTGCCATCTCAACTGTGATCCCACCACCAGTTATATCTTCCCAATCCCATCCCTTTCCACTTTCCACAGAGACCACTCGCTCTGTAACTTTGTAACTCATTTGTAACTTCTTTCACTCATCCTTTCCCACCCAAACCGCCCTCTCCACAGGTACTTTTCCTTGCAACCACAGGAGATGTAACACCTGTCCCTATACCTCCTCCCTCACCTCCATCCAGAAACCCTAGCAGTCATTCCAAGTGAAACAGAGGTTCACATGCGCCTCCAAACCTCGTCTGCTGCTGTGCTTCCGATGTGGTCTCCTTTACATCGGCGAGACCGAATATAGATCAGGTAACCGTTTCACCGAATACTTGCACTGGGTCTGTCAAGGCCTGCTGGATCTCCCGCTTGCTGTCCATTTTAATTCCCATTCCCATACCGACCTTTCTGTCCTGAAACTCCTCCATTACCACAATGAGTCCTTCATTTGTCCATTTAATCTCCATATTCTTCTTTGAAGAGGTTTAATGGAGGAGCACAATGTTTTGATGTAATGAGTCCAGTATCTGATTTTCAACTTGTCAGCGTATGTGAAAACAGCAATCATCTGCCTAGAATTCTGTAATTTTGCAATTTATTACTTTTGTTTTGTTTTGTTCCAGGGTGCTGCTGGGAGTAAATCTATTACCCTTAACGAAGGTGTAAATAAAATTACAATTGAAGTTGCAGCTGAGGATGGAACTCTGAAGCATTATACAATAGAGGCAACCAAGCTTACCGCCAGTACTCCATTGCTGAGTGGACTGAAATTAGCTGAAAAGTTGGAGTTTGATCCTACGTTTTCAATGTCCGTGTTTGAATATACATGTATGTGGGTCATTTATTTGAATGCTGAAAGTTCATTCAGTTGCTCCAGTAGCATAGGTCAAGAGCTTTAGAAAACAGGTTGTGGAAAAAGAAAATATTTTGATCAGGATGTGTCATTAGGACCCCTTTAATAGGGAAAATAAACACTTCTAGTAGCCCGAAAGTCAGAAAGTTTGGCGTTCGGGTTTGGTGTTTTGGTATTGTATCGTTTGTCAGTGTTAATGAAAAAATTAATTTTATTGTCAAAGAAAGGAAGTTTACTTTTTATGTCACGTGCCTTCAGTGATTGCATGCTCCAGATTAATGCTGACCTTATGCCACATTAAACTGAACTGTGCATATCATCCACAATGCAAGAGAAATTCAGTGAATGTTACAAATGGATGCCGAAGGTAGACACAAAATGCTGGAGTAACTCAGAGGGTCAGGCAGCATCTCTGGAGAGAAGGAATGGGTGACGTTTCGGGTCGAGACCCTTCTTCAGACTGATTTCAGGGGAGGGGGCGGGACAAAGATAGGATGTAGTTGGATGACATCAGTCTGAAGAAGGGTCTCGACCCGATACGTCACCCATTCCATCTCTCCAGAGATGCTGCCTGAGCCGCTGAGTTACTCCAGCATTTTGTGTCTACCTTCAATTTAAACCAGCATCTGCAGTTTTTTTTCCTACAAATGGTTTACAACTTAATAAAATGAAGATGTACAGCAGATGGTAATATTAACAGGTATGCAGCATAGAAATATCAAACCTTGTTTTGTGACTATGCTGCACCTATTTTTGAAGCTTACACAATTTAAAAAAATATTCCCCCTATACTGACATTTTATTTGTTGAATGCCACATCAAAGTCGACACTAGTTTAGCAAGATAGTGTCGGTTTTTATATACAGTAGAATTGCAGATCAAAGGAATAGTATTTTAGACTTTGGTGATCCTTCCTCCGATTGTTTCAAAATTAAATGTAATGCATAAGCAGAACAAAGAATGTTCACAAGGTGTTTACACACATTGTTCTTTTTGAACAGGTCAGAGATAGTCATAGAGTTGAACAGCACAGAAATGATCCATCCACCACTATGGATAGGTTAGGTTTAGAGGATCATGGGCCAAACTCAGGCAGGTGTGACTGCTGTAGATGGGGCATGGGCAAGTTGGACCAAAGGGCCTATTTCCGTGCTCTTTGACTCTATGACATTCTAAGTCAACCTTTTTGCCCACCTGCACTAATCCCATTTCAAATCATAAAGCTACACAGCCCAATTCGAAATGCCCAACCAAACTAGTCCCAATTGCCTTTGCTTGGCCCATATCTCTCCAATCCATGCACCTCTCCAAATATGTTTTAAATGCTATAATTTTACCCATCTCTACCACTTCCTATGCAGATCGTTCCATGTAGCCATCACCTCCGCGTGGAAAAAGTTGCTTCTCATGATCCTTTAAAATTGTGCCTTCTAGTTTTAGCCTGCCTTACTTGGGGGAAAAGACTGACTATTCACCTTATCTATGCCCCTCGTGATTTTATAAACCTCTATAAGGTAATCCCTCAGTCTCCGAAGTTCCAGGGAAACAAGACCCAGTCTCTCCTTATAAATCAAACCATCCAGACCCGTTAACATCCTTGTAAATCATTATTGCATACTTTCCAGTTGAATGATATCCTTTCCTAGCAGGACACCAGAATTGTAAACAGCACTTCAAATGTGCTTTACCAGCACCTTGTACAGTCTAGTCAAGTGAGAGAGATAGATTTAGCTCTTAGGGCTAACGGAATCAAGTAATAAGGGGAAAAAGAAGGTACTGATTTTAGATGATCAACCATGATCATATTGAATGGCGGTGCTGGCTCGAATGGCCTAATCCTGCACCTATTTTTCTATGTTTCTATGTATCCTATGCTTGCCTATCTCAATGTCTCTTAAACATGGTATCTGACTCCACACCTGATTTAGTACCGAGTTCTCAATATAAACCACTGAATATAAAAGTTTTCCCTCAAATCCTAGGGGTTAGGAGGGAGAGATAGATCAGCCATGATTGAATGGCGGAGTAGACTTGAAGGGCCGAATGGCCTAATTCTAGCCCTATTCCTTATGACCAATCCTTTTAAAAACTCCACCTTTAAGCTATGCCTTTCCTACCATGTGAAGATTCTGACTATCTTCCCTATCTATGCCTCATGAAATATCAGATAGCTCCAAAAGTCCAACCCAATGACTGTTCCATTCCTGGAAAAACAAACCTTGCCTATCCAACTTCTGAAGTCCTGATCCAGGCAACATGATGAGCATTTGTGGGCACTGGGCCTATACTCGCTGGAGTTTAGAAGAATGAGGGGGGGACCTCATTGAAACGTACAGAATAGTGAAAGGCTTGGATACAATGGATGTGGAGAGGATGTTTCCACTCGTGGGAGAGTCTAGGACCAGAGGTCTTATCCTCAGAATTAAAGGACGTTCTTTTAGGAAGGAGATATGTATTTAGTCGGAGGATGGTGAATCTGTGGAATTCTTTGCCACAGAAGTCTGGAGTCTAAGTCAGTGGATATTTTTAAGGCAGAGATAGATAGATTTTTGATTATTACAGGTGTCTGGGTGTTATGGGGAGAAGGCAGGAGAATGAGGTTAGGAGGGAGAGATAGATCAGCCGTGATAGAATGGCCTACTTCTACTCCTATTCCTATGACCTTGATGGGCCGAATGGCCTACTTCTACTCCTATTCCTATGACCTTATGACCATTCTGCTGAAGCTCCTCTGCCCTCTCTCCAGCACGACCACATTCTTCCTACAGCGTGATCCGCAGAGCAAGCGTAATAAATTTTAAATTAAATAAACATTTTAAAGAACATGGGGCGGCACAGTGGCACAGCAGTGGAGCTGCCGACTTACAGGGCCAGAGACCCGAGTTTGATCCTGATTACAGGTGCACGCCTGTACAGTGTTTGCATGTTCTTCCTGTGACCTCGTGGGTTTTATGACAATAGACAATAGGTGCAGGAGTAGGCCATTCGGCCCTTCGAGTCAGCACCACCATTCAATGTGATCATGGCTGATCATTCTCAATCAGCACCCCGTCCCTGCCTTCTCCCCATACCCCCTGACTCCGCTATCCTTAAGAGCTCTATCTAGCTCTCTCTTGAATGCATTCAGAGAATTGGCCTCCACTGCCTTCCGAGGCAGTGAATTCCACAGATTTACAACTCTGACTGAAAAAGTTTTTCCTCATCTCCGTTCTAAATGGCCTACCCCTTATTCTTAAACTGTGGCCCCTTGTTTCCCCCAACATTGGGAACATGTTTCCTGCCTCTAACGTGTCCAACCCCTTAATAATCTTATATGTTTCGATAAGATCTCCTCTCATCCTTCTAAATTCCAGTGTATACAAGCCTAGCCGCTCCAGTCTTTTCTCCAGGTGCTCCAGATTCCAAAGGCGTGCAGGATGGTAGGTTAATTGGCTTCTGTAAATTGGCTCCAGTGTGTGGTACAGAACGAGTGTACGGGAGATTGCTTCTCAGCGCCGACTCAGTGGGCCGAAGAGCCTGTTTCCACACTGTATCTCCAAACTAAACTACAGTGCTACCTTCTCAACATTAGGTGTTTTTTATTTTAAAATCTCTTGCCAGAACCATTTTAACATTAAGGTGTTAATTGGATATAATTAACCAAACATTTCATCCTGCAGCTAAACATTATTTGGAAATAAAATTTGAAAGTCAAGCAAATATGGTAGTGCCAAAATCTCCTCCCAAACCTACCTTTACATCTATATTTGATGTTGTAAATCTTACATTGAAATTAAAGACAAACAATTTTTCTCTCCGACTTTACTCGGATAGGAAAGGTTGGTGATTATTTGCAACGAGTTGTCGGAGAAAACTAGATGCGGGTACAATTGTGACAAATATTTGTTCAGTGGATAGGAGAGGCCTAGAGAGGGAGAGATAGATCAGCCATGATTGAATGGTGGAGTAGACTTGATGGGTGGAATGATTTAATTCTCTTCCTATCACTTATGAACTTCGGGATATGGGCCAAATGCAGGTAAATGGAACCTGCTCAGGTAGACATCTTAGTCGTCATGGACAAGTTGGGATGTACGATTCTGTGACGTGGTTGGGACGATCAATTGTAGGGTGTTGGATCAAGGACGTTTTGTGATTGTATTCTAATTATCCATATGTTCACTTAAGTTCATGATAGTCCGTAGAATGTGTAGGGTGACATTATTTAGAAATAAAATTTGAAAGTTAAGCCAATATGGTAGTGCCAACACCATATTGAAACTGTGGTAAACATAAAACTATGAAACTATTATTCAGTGCACGTCAAAGATGATTCCAAATATTAAAATATATTCTCTTGTATTCATGTATTAGGTTCAGCACCATTCCATATGACCTCTATAATTGTTCAGCCAACAGTGCCGGACAATAAAATGAAAGTTACTACTAATGGGTCAGATGTCAGTGCCCCAGTGAAGCTATTAATGGGAAATACCAAAGTCGAAGTGAATGTTACATCAGCAAATGGCACTCAATCCCAGGTAGAATGCAACTGTTCTATTTCATTAAAGTTTCATTGAATCTGTTTATTTTCTTGCAATTTAAAAGTATTTGAAATCGGTTTACAAAATAAAGTAAAAACTATTATTTAATAATCACTCTGCCGAAGCAGCCCATTTAGCACAGCAGGTCAGTGCTGGTAATTAATCTCCACCAGGGTTCCCCTGTGCAAAACACAATGTTGGTCTCCTAATCTGAGGAAAGACATTCTTGCCATAGAGGGAGTACAGAGAAGGTTCACCAGATTGATTCCTGGGATGGCAGGACTTTCATATGAAGACTGGATAGACTCGGCTTGTACTCGCTGGAATTTAGAAGATTGAGGGGGGATCTTATAGAAACTTACAAAATTCTTAAACGGTTGGACAGGCTAGATGCAGGAAGATTGTTTCCGATGTTGGGGAAGTCCAGAATAAGGGGTCACAGTTTAAGGATAAGGGGGAAGTCTTTTAGGACCGAGATGAGAACGTTTTTTTTCACACAGAGAGTGGTGAATCTGTGGAATTCTCTGCCACAGAAGGTAGTTGAGGCCAGTTCATTGGATATATTTAAGAGGGAGTTAGATGTGGCCCTTGTGGCTAAAGGTATCAGGGGGTATGGAGAGAATGCAGGTACATGATACTGAGTTGGATGATCAGCCATGATCATATTTAATGGCGGTGCAGGTTCGAAGGGCCGAATGGCCTACTCCTGCACCTATTTTCTATGTTTCTATGTTTCAGCGAGTCAGGCAGGATCTGTGGAGGGAATGGACAGAAATCGGGATCTTTTGTCACACCAATTGGAAAGGGGGCGGGGGGGAAGAAACCTGGGAAAGGGAGGTGGGGGCGGGACAAAGCCCAGCAAGTGATAGGTGGATACAAGTCAGGGTTGGGGCTTGATTGGCAGGCAGATCGGCCTGAAGAAGGGGGACACAGTGGTACAGCGGTAGTTGCTGCCTGAGACCCGGGTTCGATCCTGACTACCGGTGCTGGCTGTACTGCCACACGTCCTCCCTGTGACCTTGTAGGTTTTCTCTGGGGGCTCCGGTTTCCTCTCACATAACAAAGACGTACAGGTTTGTAAGTTAAATGGCTTGGTGTAATTGTAAATTGTCTCTAATGTGAGTAGGATAATGTTAATTTGCGGGATTCACTGGTCGGTGCGAACTCGGTGGGCCGAAGGGCCTGTTTGCACATCTGTATCTCTAAACTAAACTAAAAGACCAACCATATTGTGCACCGCAACATCCCTCCTTCAATTGTCTCCAATCCCTTCTCCCCCTACCTCATTGTGATCATCTTTCCTGCTCCCATTCTCCTCTTCCCACTATTCTCTCCCTCTCTAAACCTAATCACTCCTGATTCCTCTTTCAGAAGAAGTCAAGTCAAGTCAAGTCAATTTTATTTAAACGTTTAAACACAACCCACGTTGACCAAAGTGCTGTACATCAGTGCAGGTACTAAAAAAGAACATACAATAGAACATAAACCTAACAACACAGACATAAACAGTTCACAGCGCCCCCTCAGAGAGCCTCAAACGCTAGGGAATAGAAGTAGGTTTTGAGCCTGGACTTAAAGGAGTCGATGGAAGGGGCAGTTCTGATGGGGAGAGGGATGCTGTTCCACAGTCTAGGAGCTGCAACTGCAAAAGCGCGGTCACCCCTAGACCGCAGGACAGTCAGTAGCCCCAAGTCGGCCGACCTGAGGGACCTGGCGTTTGAGTCGTGGGTTGGAAGATTTTTGATATGGGGGGGGGGGGGGCAAGCCCGTTTAGGGCTTTGTATGTGAATAGGAGGTGCTTGAAATCGATTCTGTCCCGTACTGGGAGCCAGTGGAGAGAGGCCAGAATCGGGGTGATGTGGTCCCTTTTACGGGTACCCGTCAGGAGTCTCGCTGCGGCGTTTTGGACCAATTACAGGCGGGACAGAGATGATTGGCTGATCCCAGTGTATAGGGAGTTGCAGTAGTCTAGGCAGGAGGAAATGAATGCGTGGATCATTTATTTCTAGATCGTCAAATTGGAGGAATGGTTTGATTTTAGCTGTGGTTCGAAGCTGGAAGAAACGCTTTTACCACAGAGTTGTCTTGCTTGTCAAACTTAAAAGCGGAGTCCAATATGCCAAGGTTGTTGACATGAGGTTTGACTAGGGTGGATGCCTTCCAAGGCTGCCTGTTGTCGTTTTGATGGAGTCGGGGGGTGGTGGGGGGGGGGCGAATAGGATGACCTCACACTTGCTCTCGTTTAACTGAAGGAAGTTCTGTGCCATCCACCATGTTATGTCATCAAGGCAGTGCATGAGGCTGATTAAACTTGACCGGTTGTTGGGTTTCAGGGGGAGATATTGGTTCACATCCAAAACGCTTTATGCGGTTTTCTCATACAAAAGCTTTTCCACTACATCATGTGCGAGAGAATAACATTGCTAAGTAGTTTGGCCATAACTGAAATGGAATCCCACACAGCACCCCTTGGATATGACTTTCCACTATACTGCAGTATACTATCTAGACTTGTAGGTTGTAAATGCAGTGAGAAGACAAATGTAGCAAGGAAGAACT
This sequence comes from Rhinoraja longicauda, assembly GCF_053455715.1. Classification (NCBI taxonomy): domain Eukaryota; kingdom Metazoa; phylum Chordata; class Chondrichthyes; order Rajiformes; family Arhynchobatidae; genus Rhinoraja; species Rhinoraja longicauda. The sequence continues at coordinate 67,791,686 of NC_135961.1, read as the reverse complement.
GGGGCAAAGAAGGGGATAGAGTCTTTACAGGAAGCAAGGTGGGAAGAAGTGTAGTCAAGGTAGCTATGGGAGTCAGTAGGTTTGTAGTAGATGTCGGTCAATAGTCTGTTTCCCGTGATGGGGACGGTGAAATCTAGAAACGATAGGGAGATGTAGGAGATGGTCCAAGTAAATTTGAGAGCAGGATGGAAATTAGGGGTGAAGTTGATGAAGTCAGTGAGTTCTGCATGGGTGCAGGAGGTAGCACCAATGCAGTCGTCAATGTAGTGGAGGTAGAGTTTGGGGATAGGCCTGGAACAAGGATTGTTCGACATACCCTACAAAGAGGCAGGCATTGCTAGGACCCATGCGAGTGCCCGTAGCTACGCCTTAGATTTGGAGGAAGTGCGAGGAGTCGAAGGAGAAGTTGTTGAGGGTGAGGACCAGGTCTGCTAGGCGGAGGAGAGCATTGGTAAATGGAAATTGGCTGGTTCTGTGGGTCGAGGAAGAAACAGAGGGCTATAAGACCCTCCAGGTGGGGGGTGGAGGTGTAGAGTGACTGGACATCCATAGAAAAGATGAGGGAGTGGAGGCCTGGAAAACAAAGTCATTGAGAAGACGAAGTGCATGTGAGGCATCTTGGACACAGGTAGGGATTTTTTTCCCCAGTGTTCTGGGCAATATTTGTCCTTAAAACAGCAACATCAAAACTACCTGTTATTATAATATTGAGACACAAGGAATTGCAGATGTTGGAATCTAGACGAGAATTTAAAAATGATGGAAGAACTCAGCAGGTCAGGCAGCAGCTCTGGAGGGAATGGACGGACAAAGTTTTCAGTCGGACCTTTCTATAGACTGATGGAGAAGGGGGGGATCAGATGAACGAGACACGTGATAGGTGTACACAGATGAGGGAAGATGATTGGCAGAAAGATGGAGTAAGTGACAAATGCTGGAGGTGAAAAGGAGTCTGTAGTTTAGAAACATAGAAACATAGAAAATAGGTGCAGGTGGAGGCCATTTGGCCCTTCGAGCCAGCACCGCCATTCAATGTGATCATGGCTGATCATCCACAATCAATAACCCGTACCTGCCTTCTCCCCATATCCCTTGATTCCACTGGCCCCTAGAGCTCTATCTAACTCTTAAATCCATCCAGTGATTTGGCCTCCACTGCCCTCTGTGGCAGAGAATTCCACAAATTCACTACTCTCTGGGTGAAAAAGTTCCTTCTCACCTCAGTTTTAAGTTTCTGGTGTCTCAGTCGACGTTTTAGATTGGGACCCTTCATCTAGACATTCATTTACCTGCACAGACAGCCCATAATGCTGTTGAACAATAGACAATAGGTGCAGGAGTAGAACGTTCAGCCCTTCAAGCCAGCACCACCATTCAATGTGATCATGGCTGATCATTCTCAATCAGTACCCCGTTCCTGCTCTCTCCCCATACCCCCTGACTCCGCTATCCTTAAGGGCTCTATCTAGCTCTCTCTTGAATGCATTCAGAGAATTGGCCTCCACTGCCTTCTGAGGCAGAGAATTCCACAGATTCACAACTCTCTGACTGAAAATGTTTTTCCTCATCTCAGTTCTAAATGGCCTACCCCTTATTCTTAAACTGTGGCCCCTTGTTCTGGACTCCCCCAACATTGGGAACATGTTTCCTGCCTCTAACGTGTCCAACCCCTTAATAATCTTATATGTTTCGATAAGATCCCCTCTTATCCTTCTAAATTCCAGTGTATACAAGCAGGGCCGTCTTAACGCATGGGCCTGATGGGCACTTGCCCGGGGCCCCACGAGCATAGGGGCCCCATGCTGATCTGTGTATGTTAAGTGACTTGCAATAAATAAATACTACTTTAAAAATGTAGGTTCAATAAGTGCTTTTTTCGCAACATTTTCGGTCCCTAAGTGCTTCTCACAGCGATCTGTAAGTGCTTTTCGCAACAATGTAGCACCCTAAGTCCATCGTTAAGTGCTTTTCGGTAAGTGCTTTTCGCCGGCACGACAGGGGGGGGCTGGTAGGGAAAGGGGGGTGGCGAGAGTAATGGTAGGGGCCCCAGTACACTGCTTTGCCCGGGGGCCCATAATGCTGTAAAAACGGCCCTGTATACAAGCCTAGTCGCTCCAGTCTTCCAATGTATGACAGTCCCGCCATTCCTGGAATTAACCTAGTAAACCTAAGCTGCACGCCCTCAATAGCAAGAATATCCTTCCTCAAATTTGGAGACCAAAACTGCACACAGTACTCCAGGTGCAGTCTCACTAGGGCCCTGTACAACTGCAGAAGGACCTCTTTGCTCCTATACTCAACTCCTCTTGTTATGAAGGCCAACATTCCATTGGCTTTCTTCACTGCCTGCTGTACCTGCATGCTTCCTTTCAGTGACTGATGCACTAGGACACCCAGATCTCGTTGTACGTCCCCTTTTCCTAACTTGACACCATTCAGATAATAATCTGCCTTCCTATTCTTACCACCAAAGTGGATAACCTCACACTTATCCACATTAAACTGCATCTGCCATGCATCCGCCCACTCACACAACCTGTCCAAGTCACCCTGCAACCTCATAGCATCTTCCTCACAGTTCACACTGACACCCAGCTTTGTATCATCTGCAAATTTGCTAATGGTACTTCTAATCCCTTCATCTAAGTCATTAATTGATGTGTTACTCCTTTTTTGGTCATAAATTGATGTGTTGCTTTTGCCGTACTGAACTGAATCTCAACTTTAAATGAGCTTCATTTTCCATGAAAAATGTTGTGGCATGCTGAGGTTGTGAAAGATTTAGCTGTAATGTAATTTTTCTCTTGTAATTAACATTGATTTAAATCACAATTAACTTTCCACCTCCTGCCCCATCCAATTAAGTTGGATGCCACTGATGTTAAAACTCTATTTAAATGCAAATGGTGATTGCACAAAGGTTCTGTAATGGGAAGAGCGCCACCCTAACCATTGGAAGATGTGACATCCTTCAAGTGTGCAATTTGAAAGGAGTCAATAATGACAAACATGAACTATTTGTTCTGGTGTTAAATTAGAACCACCATTTTAGATTTAGATTTTTTAGATTTAGATTTAGAGATATAGCGCGGAAGCAGGCCCTTCGGCCCACCGAGTCCGCGCTGCCCCGCGATCCCCGCACATTAACACTATCCTACACACACTAGGGACAATTTTTTACATTTTACCCAGTCAATTAACCTACATACCTGTACGTCTTTGGAGTGTGGGAGGAAACCGAAGATCTCGGGGAAAACCCATGCAGGTCACGGGGAAAACGTACAAACTCTGTACAGACGCCGACCGTAGTCAGGATCGAACCTGAGTTCGCTGTAAGGGGGCAACTCTACCGCTGCGCCACCGTGACGGTGGAATGTGGATGTGGAGAGGATGTTTCCACTAGTGGGAGAGTCTAAGACCAGAGGTCATAGCCTCAGAATTAAAGGACGTTCCTTTAGGAAGGAGATGAGGGGGAATTTCTTTAGTCAGAGGGTGGTGAATCTGTGGAATTCACTGCCGCAGAATGCTGTGGAGGCCAAGTCAGTGGATATTTTTAAGGCAGAGTTAGGTAGATTATTGATTAGTATGGGTGTCGGGGGTTATGGGGAGAAGGCAGGAGAATGGGGTTAGGAGGGAGAGATAGATCAGCCATGATTGAATAGACTTGGTGGGTTGAATGGCCTAATTCTACTATAACTTATGAACTGATCAGAATCCTTCACTGCATTCGTCAGATAATAAGGGTTTTGACATTATTGACTAATAATATTTTGATAATATTGATAATTTTGAAACTTTCCTGCATAGATATATCGGATTATTGTTGTTCACACTCGCTTTCCATGGTCCATCACTTTTGCGCATTCAAGTGATGCTACTGACTTTGAGTGCCCTATAATCCTCAAGGCTTTCTACCAGCCAGTCTCTATCAAAGGAAGGTAAGTACCTTTTCTTGAACCTACTGACTCAAATGAATGTTCTTTCTTCCACTACCACAACGAAAGAACTGAGTGATTTCTTCTGGCGTTCAACCATAGAAACATAGAAACATAGAAAATAGGTGCAGGAGTAGGCCATTCGGCCCTTCGAGCCTGCACCGCCATTCAATATGATCATGGCTGATCATCCAGCTCAGTAGCCTGTACCTGCCTTCTCTCCATACCCCCTGATCCCTTTAGCAAAAAGGGCCACATCTAACTCCCTCTTAAATATAGCCAATGAACTGGCCTCAACTACCTTCTGTGGCAGAGAATTCCACAGACTCACCACTCTCTGTGTGAAGAAATGTTTTCTCATCTCGGTCCTAAAAGACTTCCCCCTTATCCTTAAGCTGTGACCCCTGGTTCTGGACTCCCCCAACATCGGGAACAATCTTCCCGCATCTAGCCTCTCCAACCCCTTAAGAATTTTATATGTTTCTATAAGATCCCCCCTCAGTCTTCTAAATTCCAGCGAGTACAAGCCCAGTCTATCCAGTCTTTCCTCATATGTAAGTCCCGCCATCCCAGGGATCAATCTGGTGAACCTTCTCTGTACTCCCTCTAAGGCAAGAACGTCTTTCCTCAGGTTAGGAGACCAAAACTGCACACAATACTCCAGGTGCGGTCTCACCAAGGCCCTGTACAACTGCAGCAGAACCTCCCTGCTCCTAAACTCAAATCCTCTTGCTATGAATGCCAACATACCATTCGCTTTCTTCACTGCCTGCTGCACCTGCATGCTTGCTTTCAATGACTGGTGCACCATGACACCCAGGTCACATTGCATCTCCCCTTCTCCCAATCGGTCACCATTCAGGTAATACTCTGCTTTCCTGTTCTTGCCGCCAAAGTGGATAACCTCACATTTATCCACATTATATTGCATCTGCCATGCATTTGCCCACTCTCCTAATCTATCCAAGTCACTCTGCAGCCTCCTAGCATCCTCCTCGCAGCTAACACTGCCACCCAACTTCGTGTCATCCGCAAACTTAGAGATGTTGCATTCAATTCCCTCGTCCAAATCATTAATATACACTGTAAATAACTGGGGTCCCAGCACTGAGCCTTGCGGTACCCCACTAGTCACTGCCTGCCATTCCGAAAAGGACCCGTTTATTCCTACTCTTTGCTTCCTGTCCGCCAACCAATTTTCTATCCACCTCAACACTTAACCCTCAATACCGTGTGCTTTAAGTTTGTACACCAATCTCCTATGTGGGACCTTGCCGAAAGCCTTCTGAAAGTCAAGATATAACCCATCGACTGGTTGTCCCTTATCCACTCACTGGTTGTCCCTTATCCACTCTTGTTGAGTCCCAAACTCCTAACTACAGCTGACACCCTTTTCATCTCAAGCCTTTGCCACTAACTCCACCCATCTCTGCCAATCAATCCCCATCCCACCCCCCTCACCTGTATCCACCTATCACTTCTCTGGTTTTGTCCTGCTCCCGCCTCTTTTTTCCCAGTCCTTTGAAGCTTAGGTTTCTACCAAGAGCAAAAGAAAGCTGAAGCTCGGACTAGATCGTGTATCCTAATCAGTTGTAAGCTGCTTCCACAATGTTGCTCTGCTGTTTATGCAATGATCATGATTGTTCAACATTTTAATTCATGTTATTGTTTCTTATTGCAAAGTGATCACAAGCACATTTTCTCAGAATCAAGTGTTAAATTCCTCACTCGAAAGACAATGTGTGATCCTATCGATGAAACTCCCTTTGATCAAGATTGGTATGTCCCAGAATACGACTTGGACAGAAAAATGTTGGCTGCCACTATTTATTGTTGCTTCAGATATCGAGGTACACTTAATCTTCTTGGCAATATTTTCCAAAAATGTTCAAGTTTTAAATTAAAATAGAATATCTTAACCAAGTTATTCACTTAATAATTTCTGCATAATACATTCCTCCAATTTTCTACTTATAGTTTTAATTCCGTTGTAACAAACTTGAAATAATCTCTGGGAAGCTGACACTCAACTCAGATCAGAATATGTAGACTGCCTTGCAGATGATACAAAGCTGGGTGGTAGTGTGAACTGTGAGAATAATGCTATGAGATTGCAGGGTGACTTGGACAGGTTGTGTGAGTGGGCGGATGCATGGCAGATGCAGTTTAATGTGGATAAGTATGAGGTTATCCACTTTGGTGGTAAGAATAGGAAGGCAGAGTATTATCTGAATGGTGTCAAGTTAGGAACAGGGGACGTACAACGAGATCTGGGTGTCCTAGTGCATCAGTCACTGAAAGGAAGCATGCAGGTACAGCAGGCAGTGAAGAAAGCCAATGGAATGTTGGCCTGCATAACAAGGGGAGTTGAGTATAGGAGCAAAGATGTCCTTCTGCAGTTGTACAGGGCCCTAGTGAGACCGCACCTGGAGTATTGTGTGCAGTTTTGGTCTCCAAATTTGAGGAAGGATATTCTTGCTATTCAGGGCGTGCAGCGTAGGTTTACTAGGTTAATTCCCGGAATGGCGGGACTATCATATGTTGAAAGACTGGAGCGACTAGGCTTGTATACACTGGAATTTAGAAGGATGAGAGGAGATCTTTCGAAACGTATAAGATTATTAAGGGGTTGGACACATTAGAGGCAGGAAACATGTTCCCAATGTTGGGGGAGTCCAAAACCAGGGGCCACAGTTCAAGAATAAGGGGTAGGCCATTTAGAACGGAGATGAGGAAAAACTTTTTCAGTCAGAGAGTTGTGAATCTGTGGAATTCTCTGCCTCATAAGGCAGTGGAGGCCAATTCTCTGAATGCATTCAAGAGAGAGCTAGATCGAGCTCTTAAGGATAGCGGAGTCAGGGGGTATGGGGAGAAGACAGGAACGGGGTACTGATTGAGAATGATCAGCCATGATCACATTGAATGGCGGTGCTGGCTCGAAGGGCCGAATGGCCTCCTCCTGCACCTATTGTCTATTGTCTTGCATACTCAGTGGTTGTAAGTCATAGAGTCAAACAGCGTGGAAACAGGCCCTTCGGCCCACACCGACCAACATGCCCCATCTACACAAGTCCCACATGGCCGTGCTTGACCCATAACCCTCTAAACCTTTTCTGTCCATGTCTCTTAAATGTTATGATAATACCTGCCTCAACTACCCCCTCCGGCAGGCAGCTTGTTCCATACACCCACCACCCTTTGTGTAAAAAAAGATACCCCTCAGGTTCCCATTAAATCTTTCCCCTCTTCCCACCTCATATTGCCACAAAAAAGAGAAAATCTCCAACTTGACAAAGCTCAGGTCATACTTGGTTCGTTGAATTATTATGGATGCCCCCCGCCAACCATTCAACTTCGCCAGAGTCGCCACATGAGATATTGCAAGCAGAGGCCATGTAGATTTGTGTAGGAAGGAACTGCAGATGCTGGTTTAAACCGGAAACAGATCCAAAAAGCTGGAGTAACTCAGCGGGCCAGGCAGCATCTCTGGAGAGAAGGAATGGGTGACGTGCAGTCTGAAGAAGCGCCAAGACCCGAAACGTCACCTATTCCTTCTCTCCGGAGACGCTGCCTGGCCCACTGAGTTACTCCAGCTTTTTGTGTTTATCTTCGGCTATGTGGATTTGGTCTCTACAGTTTGAAGAGGCATTTTAGCAACACAAGCAAGAACTTTTGACATACAAGGCTGGCATGCTACAATTCAGAGTAACCTCTGAGACCTCCTTATGATGTATCCCTCTCTATGGAGTCAGTGCAGTCATCTCACATGCATTGTTGTAGAGCACCCGATCAATTTTGTGTCTGGAATCTTGGTATTTAGGGAGTGATATCAGGCTAAAAGTTTGGAATGCACTTAGACAATAGACAATAGGTGCAGGAGTAGGCCATTCGGCCCTTCAAGCCAGCACCATCATTCAATGTGATCATGGCTGATCAATCTCAATCAGTAGCCCGTTCCTGCCTTCTCCCCATACCCCCTGACTCCGCGATCCTTAAGAGCTCTATCTAGCTCTCTCTTGATTGCATTCAGAGACTTGGCCTCCACTGCCTTCTGAGGCAGTGAATTCCACCGATTTATAACTCTGATTGAAAATGTTTTTCCTTATTTCCGTTCTAAATGCCCTACCCCTTATTCTTAAACTGTGGCCCCTGGTTCTGGACTCCCCCAACATTGGGAACATGTTTCCTGCCTCTAACGTGTCCAACCCCTTAATAATCTTATATGTTTCGATAAGATCCCCTCTCATCCTTCTAAATTCCAGTGTATACAAGCCGAGCCACTCCAGTCTTTCAACATACGACAGTCCCGCCATTCCGGGAATTAACCTAGTAAACCTACGCTGCACGCCCTCAATAGCAAGAATATCCTTCCTCAAATTTGGAGACCAAAACTGCACACAGTACTCCAGGTGCGGTCTCACTAGGGCCCTGTACAACTGTAGAAGGACCGCTTTGCTCCTATACTCAACTCCTCTTGTTATGAAGACCAACATTCCATTGGCTTTCTTCACTGCCTGCTGTACCTGCATGCTTCCTTGTTTAGTTTATTGTCACGTGTACCAAGATACAGTGAAAAGCTTTTCGTTAAATGCTATCCAGTCAGCGGAAAGACTATACATGATTGCCAACAAGCTGTCTACAGTGTAGGATAAAGGGAATAATGTTTAGTGCAAGATAAAGTCCAGTAAGGTTCAATTAAATATAGTCTGAGGGTCCCTAATGAGGTAGATGGTAGGTCAGGACTGCTCTTTAGTTAGTGATAGTGAGTCTGTTGTTGGGAAGAAACTGTCCCTGAATCTGGAGGTATGAGTTTTCACACTTCTGCACCTCTCGCCTGATGGGAGAGGGGAGAAGAGGGATCAGAACCTCAATTGTTCAACATTTTCAAGACAGCAGACAATATGTCTTTAGATATTAAGGGAATCAAGGGAATGTGGGGGTGGTGCAGGAAAGTAGCTGCTTCTCATCTCTTTTGTTCAAGACATCTAAGGCAGGAGAAAGTTTAACATTGCTTCTACCGTGTATATATTCTAACGTATTTGGTTTGATTAGTTACAACTATACACAGTATGTGGCCAAACATTTGCAATAAAAGACTGGGTCATTAATTAAAATCCTAACTAGTTGACCAAAATGAAACCAAGTATACGCTGAGAAATAATATAACTTACAGGACTCATCATTAGCTTTTTATTTTGTTCTTAATTCTAAATCATGTCAAAGGCTTAAAATATCGAAATGTTGATATACACCAAACAGCCAAAACATTATGACCACTGACAGGTGAAGTGAATAACATTGAATATCTTGTTACAATGGCACCTGTCAAGGGGTGGGATATATTAGGCAGCAAGTGAACAGCCAGTTAGTGAAGTTGATGTGTTGGATGCAGGAGAAATGGGCAGGAGTAAAGACCTGAGCGACTTTGACAAGGGCCAAATTGTTAAGACCAGACGACTGGGTCAGAGCATTTCTGAAACATCAAGACTTTGGGGTGCTGCTAAAGGATCTGTTGCTAATGTTTTGGTGCCAAATACCACAGGACACCTTCAGGGGTCTTGTAGAGTCCATGCCTCGGCGGGTCGGCGCTGTTTTGGCGGCACACGGAGGACCAACAGCACATTGGGTCATAATGTTTTGGCTCATCGGTGTATGCATACCTAGTAATTAAAATGTCTTACTTATGAAGTGATGCATGACTTAATGATGTACACCAATGAGCTGCTTAAATAAATTTCAGGAAGATTATCAAGGAAAATTAGAACGGAGATGAGGAAAAACTTTTTCAGTCAGAGAGTTGTAAATCTGTGGAATTCATTGCCTCAGAAGGCAGTGGAGGCCAATTCTCTGAATGCATTGAAGAGAGAGCTTGATAGAGCTCTTAAGGATAGTGGAGTCAGGGGGTATGGGGAGAAGGCAGGAACGGGGTACTGATTGAGAATGATCAGCCATGATCACATTAAATGGTGGTGCTGGCTCGAAGGGCCGAATGGCCTCCTCCTGCACCTATTGTCTATTGTCAAGGCACAAACAAAATGGATGACATCTTCCAAGCAGAATACTTTTACAAATAAGGGGGCAGCACAGTGGTGCAGCTGGTAGAGCTGCTGCCTCACAGCACCAGAGACTCAGATTCAATCCTGACCTCAGGTGCTGTCTGCGTGCACGTTCTCCTTGTGATCACGTGGGTTCCCTCCGGGTGCTTCAGTTTCCTCCCCACATCCATAAGACGTGCGGGTTTGTGGGTTAATTGACCCTCTGTAAATTGCCCCGAGAGTGTAGGTAGTTTGTAGAAAGTGGGATAACACAGAACTAGTGTGAATGGGTGATCAATGGTCGGCGTGGCTCGGTGAACTGAACGGCCTGTTTCCACACTGTATCTTTCAATTGATCAATCAATTCAACTGGAGGTTGTGATATTTTCAAACTACATTGATTTCCAGAAATGTTTAGTGGGAACCCAGTTATTTGTTCTGACTGAGTAAAAGCACAATAGTCTTATTTTAATTAAAGTAGGTTCAGAAACCACTTGGTTTTAAAATAATTAAAATAGATTTTCTGCCTTGCACAAATTTGCTTCCATTTTTTTATCCCAAACAGCTCAGAGATATCACTCACAGTAACATATTATTTGATTAGCAGCATTCCTTCAGCAAATTTTTCATCACATTTCATTTCAAATGCTTTCATTAAAAAATAGCAAGATAAAGAGGGATACTACAATGAAAGATCTCTCCTAGATTCTCAGTAAATAGTAATAAATAAAATTGTTTGACCCCCTGTTCACTGCAGATGATTTTCCCAATTTTTCCCAATTTCACTTGGTTTATGCACATTTTCATCTTTCATTTCTTTATATTCCCATTGCCAATTGTCATTTCATGGATCGTGGATAGTGGACACGTGGCTTGAGCTGAATCTATTCTGAACAGCACTGGCAGGTATTCCTGGGAATAATGCAGAAGTTGCAGGATCAATTTATCCCAAAGAGGAGGAAAGATTCCAAGGGGAGTAAGAGGCACCCGTGGCTGATAAGGGAAGTCAAGGACAGCATAAAAATAAAAGAGAAGAAGTATAACATAGCAAAGAAGAGTGGGAAGCCAGAGGATTGGGACTCTTTTAAAGAGCAACAGAAGATGACTAAAAAGGCAATACGGGGAGAAAAGATGAGGTACGAGGGTAAACTAGCCAATAATATAAAGGAGGATAGTAAAAGCTGTTTTAGGTATGTGAAGAGGAAAACAATAGTCAAGGCCAATGTGGGTCCCTTGAAGACTAAAGCAGGGGAATTTATTATGGAGAACAAGGAAATGGCAGACGAGTTGAACTGGTACTTTGGATCTGTCTTCACTAAGGAAGATACAAACAATCTCCCAGATGTTCTGGTGGCCAGGCATCCTAGGGTGACGGAGGAACTGAAGGAAATTCACATTAGGCAGGAAATGGTGTTGGGTAGAGTGATGGGACTGAAGGCTGATAAATCCCCAGGGCTTGATAGTCTGCATCCCAGGGTACTTAAGGAGGTGGCTCTAGAAATCGTGGACGCATTGGTGATCATTTTCCAATGTTCTATAGGTGGGAGGAGTTGGCTGCGCCTAACGGCTGCGGCTCTCTGGCAGTCTGTTGTCTTTTTTTCTTTTTTTTTTGTTTGTGTCGGTGTTGGGATGGTTTTTGTTTCTGTTTTTGGCTGTGTATGTGTGGTGGGGGTGTGTGGTGGGGGTGTGGGGTGGGGTGGGGGGGTGGGGCGGGGGGAAACCTTTATTTTATTAGGTCTCTTCCCCGGGGCGCGGCTCGGCTGCGGGCCTTAACATTGCCGGCGCAGCTAGGCCGCGGGACGTTTCAGTGCCCGGTGCGGCTCGGCCGCTGGACTTAACATCGCCCGGTGCGGCCGCGGGACGTTTCAGTGCCCGGTGTGGCTCGGCCGCGGGACGTTTCAGTGCCCGTTGCGGCTTGGCCGCTGGACTTAACATCGCCCGGTGTGGCCGCGGGACGTTTCAGTGCCCGGTGTGGCCGCGGGACGTTTCAGTGCCCGGTGCGGCTCGGCCGCGGGACGTTTCAATGCCCGGTGCGGCTTGGCCGCTGGACTTAACATCGCCCGGTGTGGCCGCGGGACGTTTCAGTGCCCGGTGCGGCTTGGCCGCTGGACTTAACATCGTCAGCGCTGTTCGGCCGCGGGACGTTTCAGTGCCCGGTGCGGCTCGGCCGTTGGACTTAACATCGCCCGGTGTGGCCGCGGGACGTTTCGGTGCCCGGGGCGGCTCGGCCGCGGGGCCTTCCATCCCCTTGCGGGGGCTGTGCGTGTCGGTTGCCTCGGTAGGGGTCGAGCTGCCTGTCCGTGGGTGCGGGGGGAAGAGAGGGGAAGTTTTGTTGCCTCCATCACAGTGAGGGGGTGTTTGGAGTCACTGTGATGGATGTTTGTGTTGGGGTCGGGTGTCCTGTGTTCTTTTCTTTTTTGCTGTATTTTGTGTGACTGCTGAAATTTCGCTCGGTGTTGTGCCGAGTGACAATAAAGTGTTGTTATGGTTATGGTTATGGTTATGGTTCAGGATCAGTTCCTGTGGATTGGAGGGTAGCTAATGTTATCCCACTTTTTAAGAAAGGAGGGAGAGAGAAAACGGGAAATTATAGACCAGTTAGTCTGACATCAGTGGTGGGGAAGATGCTGGAGTCAATTATAAAAGACGAAATTGCGGAGGATTTGGATAGCAGTAACAGGATCGTTCCGAGTCAGCATGGATTTACGAAGGGGAAATCATGCTTGACTAATCTTCTGGAATTTTTTGAGGATGTAACTATGAAAATTGACAGGGGAGAGCCGGTGGATGTGGTATACCTCGACTTTCAGAAAGCCTTCGACAAGGTCCCACATAGGAGATTAGTGGGCAAAATTAGAGCACATGATATTGGAGGTAGGGTTCTGACATGGATAGAAAATTGGTTGGCAGACAGAAAGCAAAGATTAGGGATAAATGGGTCCCTTTCAGAACGGCAGGCAGTGACTAGTGGGGTACTGCAAGGCTTGGTGCTTGGACCGCAGTTATTTACAATATACATTAATGACTTGGATGAAGGGATTAAAAGTACCATTAGCAAATTTGCAGATGATGCAAAGCTGGGTAGTAGTGTGAACTGTGAGGAAGATGCTATGAGGTTGCAGGGTGACTTGAACAGGTTGTGTGAGTTGGCGGATGCATGGCAGATGCAGTTTAATGTGGATAAGTGTGAGGTTATCCACTTTGGTGGTAAGAATAGGAAGGCAGATTATTATCTGAATGGTGTCAAGTTAGGAAATGGGGACGTACAACGAGATCTGGGTGTCCTAGTGCATCAGTCACTGAAAGGAAGCATGCAGGTACAGCAGGCAGTGAAGAAAGCCAATGGAATGTTGTCCTTCATAACAAGAGGAGTTGTAAGAGGGACTAGGCGGGATGGCGGGACTGTCATATGTTGAAAGACTGGAGCGGCTAGGCTTGTATACACTGTAATTTAGAAGGATGAGAGGGGATCTTATCGAAACATATAAGATTATTAAGGGGTTGGACACGTTAGAGGCAGGAAACATGTTCCCAATGTTGGGGGAGTCCAGAACCAGGGGCCACAGTTTAAGAATAAGGGGTAGGCTATTTAGAACGGAGATGAGGAAAAACTTTTTCAGTCAGAGAGTTGTAAATCTGTGGAATTCTCTGCCTCAGAAGGCAGTGGAGGCCAATTCTCTGAATGCATTCAAGAAATAGCTAGATAGAGCTCTTAATGATAACGGAGTCAGGGGGTATGGGGAGAAGTCAGGAACGGGGTACTGATTGAGAATGATCAGCCATGATCACATTGAATGGTGGAGCTGGCTCGAAGGGCCGAATGGCCTACTCCTGGACCTAATGTCTATTGTCTATTCAGGCACTGGATGACAAGGAAGTTCATAAGACTCTCACGGGATGATTGTATTTTAGAAATATGGAAACTAGAAATTAGGTGCAGGTGTAGGCCAATCGGCCCTTCGAGCCACAATTCAATATGATCATGGCTGATCATCCAGAATCAGTACCCTGTTCCTGCTTTTTCCCCGTATCCCTTGATTACATTAGCCCTAAGAGCTATATCTAACTATCTTTTGAATACATCCAGTGAATTGGCTTCCACTGCATTCTATAGCAGAAAATTCCACAGATTCACAACTCTCTGACTGAAATTTTTTTTCCTCATCTCAGTCCTAATTGGCCTCCCCCTTATTCTGAAACTGTGACCCCTGGTTCTGGTCGCCCTCAACATCTGGAACATTTTTCCTGCATCTAGCCTGTCCAATCCTTTAAGAATTTTAAAGTTTCTGTAAGATCCCCTCGCATCCTTTTAAATTCCAGTGAATATAAGCCCAGTTGATCCATTTGTTCATCATATGTCAGTTCCGCCATCCCGTAAATTAACCTGATGAACCCATGCTGCACTCCCTCAATCGCAAGAGTTTTCTCCTCTTCCACTGAAGATTCTGTGCTTCCAGGCCAGATGAAGGGAGGTGAACGTGTTTGGAATCATTCGATATGGAAATGCATTTTGCCACTGAGTACACAGAACAAATGAACAAAGGAAAATATTTGCATGAAAGTCATAGAATCGTGTAGTATGGAAACAGGTCTTATGATCCAACTCGTCCACACCGACCAAGATGCCCCATCTAATGCGTGCATTTGGCCCATATTCCTCTAAACCTTTCCTATCCCTCTACCTATCCAAATGTCTTCCAAATGTAGTTGTTGACCTGCTTCAACTACCTCCTTTGGCAGCTCATTCCATATACCAACCACTGTGTGTAAAAGTTATCTCTAACACCTATGCCCTCTGGTTCTTGATTCCTCCACCCTGATAAAAAAGGGTTCTGTGCATTCTCTGTGTCTAGTCCCCTCATGATTTGAGACACCTCCATCAAGTCACCCCTCATTCTCCTGCACCATGAGATATAAATCCTAGCCTGCCCAACCTCTCCCTTTAGCTCAGGCCCTTGAGTCCTGGCAACATCCTCGTAAATTGTCTCTGCACCCTTTCCAGCTTAATGGCAAGGTGACCAAAACTGAACACAATACTTGCGGGTCTATTTTGTGAACATTCAGTTTCCAAATGCTCTCAGTTTACAGGCTTATATAGGCCATTTGCTAAACCTATGATTACAGTTTTGCTCTCGCTTTCAAGGTTGTCCAAATGCGATGTCACTGTCAGAACTTGGCACCCATATACAGCAGTGTTCATTCCGGCCACCGGCTGAATTGGATTCTAAGGTTAGTTATTTGAGGAAAATAAACCATCTGCTTATTTATTTGAAGCTTCATCGTTGTCCTGCTTAGTTTCACTGTTTCAATTGTTAGATACACTCGTTATCACCTTCTCCACAGCCAACAATGGACCATTGTGAGCTCCACCTTTCCTTAATCATCAATGCTGGCTTTGATTTGTCCTTTTGCATACCTTTCATTCATTTGTTCTTTGTAGCTCTTCATGTCTCTAGTTTTCCTCTCCACTAACTCTCAGTCTGACGAAGGGTCTCGACCCGAAACATCACCTATTTGTTTTCTCCAGAGATGCTGCCTGTC
The DNA here is from genome assembly GCF_053455715.1 of Rhinoraja longicauda. Classification (NCBI taxonomy): domain Eukaryota; kingdom Metazoa; phylum Chordata; class Chondrichthyes; order Rajiformes; family Arhynchobatidae; genus Rhinoraja; species Rhinoraja longicauda. The sequence goes on along the minus strand of NC_135961.1, from coordinate 67,776,175 downwards.
CTGCTGAGTTACTCCAGCATTTTTTATCTATCTTCGGTGTAAACCAGCATCTGCAGTTCCTTCCGACACACCTTAATAATTGTATTATCTGCATGCATAAAGATGCAGTGTTGATAAAAGCAAGCAATTTATACATGAAAGCTTTTCACGCTACCTCGGTACACATGACAATAAACTAAACTCAGCTCAACGTAGTAGTCTGCTAAAGCTGCTCTGTCCTTTGAAAACAATCTGGTTAATTTGAGTGCAAGCACAGCCTACATTCCAATTGTCCCGTGGTGATCCTTCACTCCTTTGTTGCTCTCTCCACCCATCTGCAAATCATCCCATCTCATCTGCATCCACATATCACTTGCCAGATTTTCCCCCATCCCTTCCCCCTCTCCGCTCTTTTCCAGCTTTCTCCCCACCACTCCGTCATCGAAATGTCATCTGTCCATTTCCCGCCACAGATGTTTCCTGACCCGCTGAGTTCCTCCAGATTATGCCGAACTTGTGTTTGTTTCTCATTCAATTTTAGTGGCAAACCCAAATGAATAATGCATGTACATGTACAGTGGTATAAATACAATCGGAAATTAAAATAATTATTTAATTCTGTTCATTAACTGACTTGCTCCTAATTATTGATTCCTTTTATAGAAGCTCATATAATACAATAATAAAATATTCCTTTATTCGTCCCACACCGGGGAAATTTACAGTGTTACAGCAGCAAAGTGGATAGCAAGAGATCATTCATTATAAATAAAAGATACATAAATTGTCATCTATTTCCATGTGTTCTTAGCTGTTACTGTTGACTGGTCTGCTGGGAGCAGTGCTGGTTGTGCAGTCTCACAGCAGCGGGAAGGAAGGACCTCCTATATCTCTCCTTCACGCACTTGGGGTGAAGGAGTGTGTCACTGAAGGAGCTACTCAGTGCAGTGACAGAGTCCTGCATGGGGTGGGAGTCGTTGTCCAGCAGCGATGTTAAATTTGCCATCATCCTCCTCTCTCCCACCACCTGCACTGAGTCAAGGGGGCAACCCAGGACAGAGCTGGCCTTCCTGACCAGCTTGTCGAGTCTCTTCCCTTCCGCCGCTGAGATTCTGCTGCTCCAGCAGACCACTACATAGAAAATGGCCGATGCAACCACGGTGTTGTAGAAGGTCCATAGGAGTGCCCCCTGCACTCCAAAGGACCTGAGTCTCCTTAGCAGATAAAGTCTGCTCTGGTCCTTTCTGTATAGTGCATCGGTATTTTCGGTCCAGTCTAATTTATTATTGAGGTAGACACCCAGGTATAAGAATTCTTATATTCTAACTTATATTCGTAACTGTTCTTTAATAATCCATATCTTTGATATGCCTTAGGACGTTACAGGGACTTCATGGTATCAAACCGATTTTGGCCTCACACCAAAGCTAAAACATGCGACGAAACATACTGTAGAGGTAACAAAAACAAGCATCTTTCCTGCAACATATTGTTAACATTTTTGAATGCATTTTTGAAAAGAGTAAAACTCTTAATAAAAACTTATGTGAAACACTTGAAAAATTGCTGTACATGATAATATCAAATGCTTAACACGAATGACAGCTTTCTGTTAGACATGGTTGTTGACATTCTTCAGTCTCCTGCCCTGAAAGTAGACTGCAACATTATGAACATGATGTAAAATTGATTCCCATTTTGACACCTCCACCTATCCCACTGTCAGGCTACTTATTGGATATAAATTAGAAACAGAGAAAAATATACGTGCAGGAGTAGGCCATTGGGCCCTTCGAGCCAGCACTGCCATTCAATATGATCACGGCTGATCACCCAGAATCAGTACCCCGTTCCTGCTTTCTCTCCATATCCCTTGATTCCATTAGCCCTAAGAGCTAGATCCAACTCTCTCTTGAATACATCCAGTGAATCGGCCTCCACTGCCTTCTAGATTCACAACTCTGGGTGAAAACGTTTTTCCTCATCTCAGTCCTAAATGGCCTACCCCTTATTCTTAAACTGTGGCCCCTTGTTCTGGACTCCCCCAACATCGGGAACATTTTTCCTGCATCTAGCCTGTCTAACCCCTGAAGAATTTTATATGTTTCCATAGGATCCCCTCTCATCCTTCTAAATTCCAGTGAAATTCTGATTAAATAGGCCTCTTTCCTGTAAGTTATGTCAATTATAAAGATTGCAATGCCCGAGTGAAGAAAATAGAACTGTGCAGCACAGGAGCAGGCCCTTTGGCCCACAAAGTCTGTGCCGAACATCATGCCAAGACCAACTCTTACCTGCCTGCACATGATCCATATCCCTCCATTCCCTGCATATCCACATGCCTATCCAAATGTCCCTTAAACGCCACTATTGTATCTGCCTCCACCACCACCCCTGGTGGAGCATTCCGGTCACTTGTCACCCTCTACTTAAAGGAATTTGCCCTCCACATCTCCTTTAAACTTTGCCCCTCTCGCCTTAAAGCTGTGTCCTCTAGTCTTTGATATTTCCATCTTGTGGAACAAGGTTCCGACATGTCTACCCTCTCTATGCATCTCGTAATTTTATACACTTCTAGTCAAGTCAAGTCAAGTCAAATTTATTTGTCACGTACACATACTCGATGTGCAGTGAAATGAAAGTGGCAATGCCTGCGGGTTGTGCACAAAAAGTTGTGCCTGCGGGTTGTGCGGGTTCTAGCAGGTCTCCTCTCCATCTCTGGTGTTCCAGAGGACGCAATCCAAGTCTGTCTAACTTCTCCCTGTAGCTAACACCCTCTAATCCTGGCATCATTCTGGTAACCCCTTCTGCACCCTTTCCAATTCCCCCACAATCCTTCCTGTAGTCGGGCTACCAGAACTGCACGCAGTAGTCCAAATGCAGCCTAACCAAAGTCCTCAAAGTAATTTGGAAATCCATTTTAACTTGATTCGGGGAGCATTTGACTTTTAATATTTACTAGACCAAATGCACCCATTGGGCACAAACCTCTCCTGCATTGGTGCAGCACCCTCTCCTCTCCCCCCTCTCCTCTCCCCCTCCCATCCCCTCCCCCCCTCTCTCCCCCTCCCTCCTCCCTCCACTCCCCCTCCTCCCCTTCCCCTCCCCCCACTCCATCCCCCTCAACCCCCCTTATCCTCCCCCCCATCTTCCCTCCCTCCCCTCCTCCCTCCACCCCCTCCCTCCCCCCTCCCTCCCTAGGAGATTTAAACTTTAAAATGTGAATAACTTTAAAAATGTAACACCGATTTCAATGAAACCTCTTCCATTAGCACCAAAGGGATGACGGTGAGTAAGGTGGGCCTAAAATTGTCGCGCTATCGTGTACTGCTTTGGCTGTAGTTCAGAAACAAACAAACAAGAGTTTTAGTATATAGATAAAGAAATGAAGTGAACATTCAATGAACATTAATACTGTTGAACAGCTTGCAATAATTTTCTTTTTTACTGTGCTGTGCAAAAGATGCGTAGCTGGGAAAAGAATCTCCGAGATCAAGCTCATGAAGAGAATGTTGAGAAGCTCTGCAGCGATGCTGAGAAATTAATAAAAACATACAGAACACTGGTTTCCAAAGCAGGCATGTTTTGTGACATTCCATGGCATTTACCTCTCTTTTGCAGGACCCTCTTGGTCTGAGGAAGGGTCTCGACCCGAATTGTCACCCATTCCTTCTATCCAGTGATGCTGCCTGTCCCGCTGAGTAACTCCAGTATTTTGTGTCTACTTTTGCAGGACTAATTAATTATCTTCAACAAGTAGCAATGTAATTTTTTTGGCGTATTGTTGCCAAGTCATGCTCTTGCTTAGGGAGACACAAAATGCTGGAGTAACTCAGCGGGTCGGGCAGCATCTCGGGAGAGAAGGAATGGGTGACGTTTCGGGTTGAGACCCTTCTTCAGACTCTTGTTTTTTCCCCAGATCCACCTTTTTTTTAAATTGTGGGTATGATGGTGAAATAATAGAGTTATGACTGTAGATTCTCACCTGCAAATAATGCGGTTCAGTTTCCTAAAAAATAACTGTGAGTCCACTGCCATAGATTCTGGAACAGGCTACAGGAATAAAGGAGATACAAGGAACAGCAGATGCTGGAATCTTGAGCAAAGCAGAGTGTCTGTGGAGGGAATGGATAGGCAATGTTTCGGGTCAGGAATCTTCTTCAAATGGACTTAGTCAGTGGATAGCAACTATCCTCTGAAAAGCAAATAAAGATTTTGAAGAAAAAGACAGGACATATTTGTGGAAGGGAAAAAATGAATAATTGTTAAAGGTTTCATTGTTTTTGCAATGTGGTCAACATATGAAATAATTTTATTAACCATCCCAAGCTTCTCTGAAGAGTTAAATAATCAACTACAAAGTTCAAGTTTCTTTTAAGTTATTTGTGGGCCACTATGATGAAGGGATTCAAAGTACCATTAGCAAATTTGCAGATGATGTAAAGCTGGGTGGCAGTGTGAGCTGTGAGGAAGATGCTATGAGGTTGCAGGGTGACTTGGACAGGTTGTGTGAGTGGGCAGATGCATGGCAGATGCAGTTTAATGTGGATAAGTGAGGTTATCCACTTTGGTGGTAAGAATAGGAAGGCAGATTATTATCTGAATGGTGTCAAGTTAGGAAAAGAGGACGTACAATGAGATCAGGTTGTCCTAGTGCATCAGTCACTGAAAGGAAGCATGCAGGTACAGCAGGCAGTGAAGAAAGCCAATGGAATGTTGGCCTTCATAACAAGAGTAGTTGAGTATAGGAGCAAAGAGGTCCTTCTGCAGTTGTACAGGGCCCTAGTGAGACCGCACCTGGAGTACTGTGTGCAGTTTTGGTCTCCAAATTTGAGGAAGGATATTCTTGCTATTGAGGGCTTGCAGTGTAGGTTTACTAGGTTAAATCCCGGAATGGCGGGACTGTCATGTGTTGAAAGACTGGAGCGACTAGGCTTGTATACACTGGAATTTAGAAGGATGAGAGGGGATCTTATCGAAACCTATAAGATTATCAAGGGGTTGGACACTTTAGAGGCAGGAAACATGTTCCCAATGTTGGGGGAGTCCAGAACCAGGGGCCACAGTTCAAGAATAAGGGGTAGGCCATTTAGAACTGAGATGAGGAAAAACTTTTTCAGTCAGAGAGTTGTGAATCTGTGGAATTCTCTGCCTCAGAAGGCAGTGGAGACCAATTCTCTGAATGCATTCAAGAGAGAGCTAGATAGAGCCCTTAAGGATAGCAGAGTCAGGGGGTATGGGGAGAAGGCAGGAACGGGGTACTGATTGAGCCATGATCACATTGAATGGCGATGCTATTGTCCTGTTGTCCTTACCTATTGTCTATAACCATTTTTAACATTCTGTGTTGTTGGTTCCTGGACTATATTCTAGATGGATTGTGAGATCAGATTCAGTAACAAAATACATATGTATTTATTCGTTACATGTATTGTACGCATTTACGGTCACAGAGTCATCAACATGGGAACATGCCCTTTGGCCCAACTAACCCATGCTGACCAAAATGCCCCATCCCCACTAGTCCCACATGTATGTATTTAACCCATCTCCTTCTAACCTTTCCTATCCATGCACCTGTTCAGAAGGTCGTTAGTTTAGAGATACAGAGTGGAAACAGGCCTTTTGGCCCACAGAGGCAGCGCCGACCAATAAATACCCGTACACTAGCTCGATCCTACTCACCAGCGACAATTTACAGGCCACTGAACCTACAAACCTGCACATCTTTGGAATGTGGGAGGAAACAGGAGCATCCAGAGTAAACCAATGTGGTCACAGGGAAAACATACAAACTCCGCACAGACAGCACCCATAGTCAGGATGGAACCTGGGTCTCTGGCGCTGTGAGGCAGCAGCTCTGTCGCTGCTCCACCGTGCCGCTCACAGAGATGATAAGGGATGTGCTGCCAGAGAGAAACGAATATTATTTGGATATCCCCACCAAGAATGGTCACTGACAAAATTGGAGTTTTCAAAGGGCCTATTTACTTACCGGGCAGATGGACAGGGGGATCTACTAAATCGTGCATCACATTTTTCTCAGTGGTAGCACATGTTGGCTGATGGTACAAGCCATGTCCTATTTCCCATTGGCCACGCTTTGTTTCAAAAATGTAGTTTCAATAATGTGCTTGCTTTTGTGTAATATGACTTTATTCTGATCTGTGACAGTGCAATTCTACGAGGATGGGGAATCTCCCATGGATATGCTGCATAAAGCAGCAGTGAACTACGCTTTGGCTATAAAATTGAAACCGAAGGACGCTGAGTTGCATTTCCATTTGGGCGTGGTGCTGGAGGAACATTATTATGTGAAAGTGTTATACGGAATTATGGAGACGGTAAGGCTGCCTTATTGTGTTCAAATTGATCAAAGCAAAATATTGTGGATGGTTGAGCATTAAAAAGAAGACTGGAAATCATAGGAGCTATCAAGAGAGATATAGACCTAACATTGCAAATGTTTGGTTCAAACATAAAACGCTGGAGTGACTCAGCAGGTCAGGCGGCGTCGATGGAGGGTGTCAAAGGTTAGGGGGAGAAGTCAGGAGAATGGGGTTGAGAGGGAAAAATACATCAGCCATGATCGAATGGCGGTGTAGACAAAGGGTCCGAATGGCCTAATTCTGCTCCTGTAGATAAGCACAATCATAGATAAGAACAAAAGTGCAACGACTGTGGTGTAATAGTAGACTTCACTGAGAAAGTACACAAAGAGTCGCCATGTTTCCGGCCCCCACAAAGTTCTTAAGAGTGCAGTCTTATCATGGCCTTGAAGGCCCGTTGTCCTGGTTTCACCGATCCTCTCCTGCGTCCGCCACCAGCTTTATCATGGCCTTTGACCAGCGTTTGCCGCCTTTGCCGACTGCCACATTTCACAGTTTGCTGCTCACTCCTGCAGTAAGATCAACCAAACTCATCGTCAAGGGGGCAAGACTTCACCTACTTTTCACTCAGCCCGTGGTACAAGATAAAACAGGGACAGCAGCTTTCCTATTCAAGTCCTATTCAAGTCCCTCCGGGCTGTTCAGATCTCCTTCAGCGTTTCGGAGCATTCCCACTCCCTGGAAATATCACAGCATCCGCTAATTCTACAGCAATCCTCTCCTGTAGCAGGAGAAGAGCTGCTTGCAATGTGACAGCTCCCTTTATGAGCTGGCTGGAAGGACTGCATCCTCTGGACTAAATTGCGATTGAGAACTGTGGCGCATCAGATAGAGCTACTGCCTCGTTACACCAGAGGCAAAGGTTCCATCCTGACCTCGGGTGTGTCTGTGCGGAGCTTGCACGTTCTCCCTGTGACCGCGTGGGTTTCCTCGGGGTGCTCGGGTTTCCCAGAGACGTGCGGGTTTGTTGACTAATTGGCCTCTGTAAATTGTCCCGAGTATATAGTGAGCAGATGTGAAAGTGGGATAACCTACAACTAGTGTGAACAGGTGATCGATAGTTGACGTGGACTTGGTGGGCCGAAGGGCCTGTTCCCATGCTATTTCTATTCAATCAGTCGAAATTTGCAACACGTCAATAGAGAACAGTGTATTGGCAGTTTCAGTGCATTGTTGAAACAGTGAAAAATGTTCCCAATGTTAGGGGAGTCCAGAACCAGGGTCCACAGTCTAAGAATAAAGGGGAGGCCATTTAAAACTGAGGTGATAAGAAACTTTTTCACCCAGAGAGTTGTGAATTTGTGGAATTCTCTGCCACAGAGGGCAGTGGAGGACAATTCACTGGATGAATGTAAAAGAGAGTTAGATAGAGCTCTAGGGGCTAGCGGAATCAAGGGATATGGGGAGAAGGCAGGCACGGGTTACTGATTGTGGATGATCAGCCATGATCATAATGAATGGCGGTGCTGGCTGGAAGGGCCAAATGGCCTCCTCCTGCGCCTATTTTCTATGTTTCTAAACCTCACTATGATGTCCAGTAAACCTTGCTATTGAAGTTCTCAATTGTTATGCCCTTTATAGAAACAGCATTGAAGTGACCCACAACACTTTAACGGCATGCTAAGATTCAATTTATGGCCAGGGAATCCTGATACCAGGTCCTTATTTAGGCTGCTAAAGGCCGCTCAAGAAATCATCTATATTCCTATTGTTCAGGCGGGTTATTAGGGAGAACACACTTTCTTGATTTCAGCATTGGATGGGAGAGGTTTAAGGGATAGGGATAAAATGCGGGCAAATGGGACTAGCTTGGTTGATCTGGGCGAATTGGGCTGAAGGGCCTGTTTCCGTGCTATGTGAATCTATGACCACATGACCATAATTTGAAACTGCCCTCAGGTTGAAGCATACGCCGATCAGTCCGAAGAAGGGTCTCGACCCGAGTCGTTACCCGTCCCTTCTCTCCAGAGATGCTGCCTGTCCCGCTGAGTTACTCCAGCATTTTGTGTCTATCTCAGGTTCATGATGATGGTGCATTCAGGCTGAGTGCTGCTGAATTGTCTGGGAGAAGTGAAGAGATCCTTGCCATCTGTAACCTTCATGGCACGAAGGGGCAAAGCGCAGTAGACCAGCTGAAGGCACTGGACTTGGAATTTCACCACTTAAAGGACCAAGGACAGTCTGTGAAATCTGAGCATGTGCAGCGACTCTACGACTGGAAAGCCCAGCAGTCTGCAGCGGTAGGAATCTATAACATTACATTTTCAAGGAATAAAAGAGAGCAGTTTGACATGAACTGAGATTTGTTTGTCACTATTCCTCCAAATGGATGGACAGACTTGGATTGTTTTCTCTGCATTGCTGGCGACTGAGAGGAGACCTGGTAGAAGTATGTAAAATTATAAAAGGCATAGATCGGGTAGACAGTCAGAACCTTTTTCCCCAGGGTGGAAATGTCAAAGACTAGGGGACATAGTTTTAAAATGAGAGGGGCAAATTTTAAAGGAGATGTGTCTGTGACTGGTGAAATTCCAGATGGATAATTCTAGTGCAGTGCCCAGGAGCAGTTTCTGGGGGTCATCTTGGGAAACCTATATTGTGTGTTAAAATAAATGGTAATTCACAAGATAATTCAATTCTTAACATAGGTTATTGGCATTGGTTTATTATGTTCACGTGTATCAAGATATCATGTAAAGTTTGTGTTTGGGGTGCTATCCAAGTCAAAAGTAGGAATTTTAGGGTGGTTATCTCTGGACTGCTTCCTGTACCTCGTGCTGGTGAGGGCAGGATCAGGGAGATAGGGGATATGAATGTATGGCTGTGGGGCTGGTGCAGGGAGCAGGGATTTAGATTTATAGACCATTGGGATCTCTTCTGGGGTAGGGGTGACCTGTACAAAAGGGAGGAGTTACAGCTTAACAGCAGGGGGACCAACATTCTGGCAGGCAGGTTTGCTAGTGCTACACGTGTGGCTTTAAACTAAATAGAGGGGGGGAGGGGTTGACAAATTGGGAGTATAAAGATGGAGTTAAAGGGGAAGCGAATACAGGAAAAATTGCAAATGACTCCCGAATTAATGGGAAAGGTTTGAGAAGGGATAAGAGAGTAAGGTCAGGGCCAATAGTGACCGGTGTGAGAGGGGAGGTGAATACCGAAGTTAAAGTGTTGTATTTGAATGCGCGAAGTATAAAAAATAAAGTGGATGAGGCTCAGTTAGACATTGGCAAGTATGATGTTGTGGGAATCACTGAGACATGGCTGCAAGAGGACCAGGGCTGGGAGCTGAATATTCAGGGGTACACAACATATAGAAAAGACAGACAGGTGGGCAGAGGGGGTGGGGTTGCTCTGTTGGTAAGGAATGATATTCAGTCCCTTGCAAAGGGTGACATAGAATCAGGAAATGTAGAATCAGTATGGATAGAACTGAGGAATTGTAAGGGTTAAAAAGACCCTAATGGGAGTTATCTACAGGCCCCCAAACAGTAGCCTCGACACAGGGTGCAAGTTGAATCAAGAGTTAAAATTGGCATGTCGCAAAGGTAATGCTACAGTGATTATGGGAGATTTCAACATGCAGGTAGACTGGGAAAATCAGGTTGGTAATGGACCCCAGGAAAGAGAGTTTGTGGAATGCCTCCGAGATGGATTCTTAGAGCAGTTTGTACTGGAGCCTACCAGGGAGAAGGCAATTCTAGATTTAGTGTTGTGTAATGAACCGGATTTGATAAGGGAACTCAAGGTAAAAGAGCCATTAGGAGGTAGTGATCATAATATGATAAATTTTAATCTACAATTTGAGAGGGAGAAGGGAAAATCGGAAGTGTTAGTATTGCAGTTGAGCAACGGGGACTATGGAGGCATGAGGGAGGAGCTGGCCAGAGTTGACTGGAAAGAGATCCCAGCAGCGAAGATGGTGGGACAACCATGGTGGGTATTTCTGGAAATAATACAGAAGGTGCAGGATCAGTTCATTCCAAAGAGGAGGGAAGATTCTAAGGGGAGTAAGAGGCGACCGTGGCTGACAAGGGAAGTCAAGGACAGTAGAAAAATGAAAGAGAAGTATAACATAGCAAAGATGAGCAGGACACCAGAGGATTGGGACTTTTTTTATAGAGCAACAGAAGATAACTAAAAAGGCAATACGGGGAGAAAAGATGAGGTATGAGGGTAAGAATATAAAGGAGGATAGTAAAAGCATCTTTCGGTATGTGAAGAGGAAAAAAATAGTCAAGACAAATGTGGGACCCTTAAAGACAGAAGCAGGTGAATTTATTATGGAGAACAAGGAAATGGCAGACGAGTTGAACCGGTACTTTGGATCTGTCTTCACTAAGGAAGATACAAACAATCTCCCAGATGTTCTAGTGGACAGAGGTCCTAGAGTGTTGGAGGAACTGAAGGAAATTCACATTAGGCAGGAAATGGTGTTGGGTAGAGTGATGGGACTGAAGGCTGATAAATCCCCAGGGCCTGATGGTCTGCACCCCTGGGTACTTAAGGAGGTGGCTCTAGAAATCGTGGACGCATTGTTGATCATTTTCCAATGTTCTATAGATTCAGGATCAGTTCCCGTGGATTGGAGGGTAGATAATTTTATCCCACTTTTTAAGAAAGGAGGGAGAGAGAAAACAGGAAATTATAGACCAGTTAGCCTGACATCAGTGGTGGACAAGATGCTGGAGTCAATTATAAAAGAAGAAATTGCAGAACATTTGGATAGCAGTAACAGGATCGTTCCGAGTCAGCATGGATTTACGAAGGGGAAATCATGCTTGACTAATCTTCTCGAATTTTTTGAGGATGTAACTAGGAAAATGGATAAGGGAAAGCCAGTGGATTTAGTGTACCTGGACTTTCAGAAAGCCTTTGATAAGATCCCACAGGAGATTAGTGGGCAAGATTAGAGCACATGGTATTGGGGGTAGGTAACTGACATGGATAGAAATTTGGATGACAGAAAGGAAACAAAGATTAGGGAATAACGGATCCCTTTCAGAATGGCAGGCAATGACTAGTGGGGTACCGCAGGGCTCGTTGCTGGGACCGCAGCAATTTACAATATACATTAATGGCTTGGATAAAGGGATTAAAAGTAACATTAGCAAATTTGCAGATGACAAAAAGCTGTGTGGCAGTGTGAACTGTGAGGAAGATGCTATGAGGTTGCAGGGTGACTTAGACAGTCTGTGTGAGTGGGCAGATATGCATGGCAGATCAGTTTAATGTGGATAAATGTGAGGTTATACAGTTTGGTGATAAGAACAGGAAGGCAGATTATTACCTGAATGGTGTCAAGTTAGGAAAAGGGGAAGTACAAAGAGATCTGGGTGTCCTAGTGCATCACTCACTGAAGGTAAGCGTGCAGGTACAGCAGGCAGTGAAGAAAGCTAATGGCATGTTGGCCTTCATGACAAGGGGAGTATTGGAGCAAAGAGGTCCTTCTGCAGTTGTACAGGGCCCTAGTTAGACCACACCTGGAGTACTGTGTGCAGTTTTGGTCTCCAAATTTGAGGAAGGACATCTTGCTATTGAGGGCGTGCAGCGTAGGTTTACTAAGTTAATTCCCGGAATGGCGGGACTGTCGTACGTTGAAAGACTGGAGCGACTAGGCTTGTATACACTGGCATTTAGAAGGATGAGAGGGGATCTTATTGAAACATAAGATTATTAAGTGTTTGGACATGCTGGAGGCAGGAAACATGTTCCCAGTGTTGTGGGAGTCCAGAAGCAGGGGCCACAGTTTAAGAATAAGGGGTAGGCCATTTAGAACAAAGATGAGGAAAAACTTTTTCACTCAGAGAGTTGTGAATCTGTGGAATTCTCTGCCTCAGAAGGCAGTGGAGGCCAATTCTCTGGATGCTTTCAAGAGAGAGCTAGATAGAGCTCTTAAGGATAGTGGAGTCAGGGGGTATGGGGAGAAGGCAGGAACGGGGTACTGATCGTGGATGATCAGCCATAATCACATTGAATGGCGGTGCTGGCTTGAAGGGCCGAAGGGACTCCCCCAACATTGGGAACATGTTTCCTGCCTCTAATGTGTCTAACCCCTTAATAATCTTATACGTTTCGATAAGATCCCCTCTCATCCGTCTAAATTCCAGTGTATACAAGCCTAGTCGCTCCAGTCTTTCAACATATGACAGTCCCGCCATTCCGGGAATTAACCTAGTAAACCTACGCTGCACGCCCTCAATAGCAAGAATATCTTTCCTCAAATTTGGAGACCGAAACTGCACACAGTACTCCAGGTGCGGTCTCACTAGGGCCCTGTACAATTGCAGAAGGACCTCTTTGCTCCTATACTCAACTCCTCTTGTTATGAAGGCCAACATTCCATTGGCTTTCTTCTCTGCCTGCTGTACCTGCATGCTTCCTTTCAGTGACTGATGCACTAGGACACCCAGATCACATTGTACGTCCCCTTTTCATAACTTGACACCATTCAGATAATAATCTGCCTTCCTACTCTTACCACCAAAGTGGATAACCTCACACTTATCCACATTAAACTGCATCTGCCAAGCATCCGCCCACTCACACAACCTGTCCAAGTCACCCTGCAACCTCATAGCATCTTCCTCACAGTTCACACTGCCACCCAGCTTTGTATCATCTGCAAATTTGCTAATGGTACTTTTAATCCCTTCATCCAAGTCATTGATGTATATTGTAAATAGCTACGGTCCCAACATCGAGCCTTGCGGTACCCCACTAGTCATTGCCTGCCATTCTGAAAGGGACCCATTTATCCCCACTCTTTGCTTTCTGTCTGTCAACCAACTTTCTATCCATATCAGTACCCTACCTCCAATACCATGTGCTCTAATTTTGCCCACCAATCTCCTATGTGGGACCTTGTCGAAGGCTTTCTGAAAGTCGAGGTACACCACATCCACCGGCCCCCCCCTATCAATTTTCCTAGTTACATCCTCAGAAAATTCCAGTAGATTATTCAAGCATGATTTCCCCTTCGTAAATCCATGCTGACTCGGAACGATCCTGTTACTGCTATCCAAACTCTCCGCAATTTCGTCTTTTATAATTGACTCCAGCATCTTCCCCACCACTGATGTCAGACTAACTGGTCTATAATTTCCCGTTTTCTCTCTCCCTCCTTTCTTGAAAAGTGGGATAACATTAGCTACCCTCCAATCCACAGGAACTGACCCGGAATCTATAGAACATTGGAAAATAATCACTAATGCGTCCACAATTTCTAGAGCCCCCTCCTTAAGCACCCTGGGATGCAGACCATCAGGCCCTGGGGATTTATCAGCCTTGAGTCCCATCAGTCTACCCAAAACTTTTTCCTGCCTAATGTGGATTTCCTCCAGTTCCTCTGTCACCCTAGGATCTCTGGCCACAGAACATCTGGGAGATTGTTTGTATCCTCCTTAGTGAAGACAGATCCAAAGTACCGGTTCAACTCGTCTGCCATTTCCTTGTTCCCCATAATAAATTCCCCTGCTTCTGTCTTCAAGGGACCCACATTTGCCTTGACTATTTTTTTCCTCTTTACATACCTAAAAAAGCTTTTACTATCCTCCTTTATATTATTGGCTAGTTTACCCTCGTACCTCATCTTTTCTCCCCATATTGCCTTTTTAGTTATCTTCTGTTGCTCTTTAAAAGAGTCCCAATCCTCTGGCTTCCCACTCTTCTTTGCTATGTTATACTTCTTCCCTTTTATTTTTATGCTGTCCTTGACTTCCCTTGTCAGCCACGGGTGCCTCTTACTCCCCTTAGAATCTTTCCTCCTCTTTGGGATAAATTGATCCTGCAACTTCTGCATTATTCCCAGGAATACCTGCCATTGCTGTTCCACAGTCTTCCCTGCTAGGGCCTCCTTCCAGTCAATTTTGGCCAGCTCCTGCCTCATGCCTCTGTAATCCCCTTTGCTATACTGTAATACTGACACCTCCGATTTTCCCTTCTCCCTCTCAATTCGTAGAGTAAAACTTATCATATTGTGGTCACTGCCTCCTAATGGCTCATTTACCTCGAGTCCCCTTATTAGGTCAAGTTCATTACATAACACTAAATCCAGAATTGCCTTCCCCTGGCAGGCTCCAGTACAAGCTGTACTGAGAATCATGATGATGTTCTCAATGTACACTGACCGATCAGCCAAAACATTATGACCACTGACAGGTGAAGTGAATAACATTGATTGTCTTGTTACAATGGCATCTGTCAAGGGGTGGGATATATTAGGCAGCAAGTGAACAGTCAGTTCTTGAAGTTGACGTGTTGGATGCAGGAGAAATGGGCAGGAGTAAAGACCTGAGCGACTTTGACAAGGGCCAAATTGTTCTGGCCAGACGACTGGGTCAGAGCATCTCTGAAACGGCAAGGCTTGTGGGGTGCTCCCGGTCAGCAGTGGTGAGTACCGACCGACAGTGGTCCGAGGAGGGACAAACCACAAACCGGCGACAGGGTGTTGGGCGCCCAAGGCTCATCGATGCGCGAGGGCAACGAAGGCTATCCCGTCTGGTCCGAACCGACCGTGGGAAGACGACAAGCCGGTAGTGGGAGTGTTATGCTCTGGGCAATGTTCTGCTGGGAATGGTATTACCTGATGGCAGTGGCCTCTTTCAGCAGGATAATGCGCCCTACCACACTGCACACATTGTTCGGGAATGGTTTGAGGAACATGGTGAAGTGTCCACGGTGTTGCCCTGGCCTCCAAATTCTTCAGATCTCACTGCGATTGAGCATTTATGGGATGTGCTGGATCGACCACTCCGATCCATGGCGGCTCCACCTCACAACTTACAGGACTTGAAGGAACTGCTGCTAATGTTTTGGTGCCAAATACCACAGGACACCTTCAGGGGTCTTGTAGAGTCCACGCCTCGGTGGGTCGGCGCTGTTTGGCGGCACACGGAGGACCAACAGCCTATTAGGCAGGTGGTCATAATGTTTTGCCTCATAAACAGGGTTAAATGAAAAACATCCTTTAGAAACTCATAAGAGGATGCTGTATTTATAATTATTACCTTGGAAGGATACAGAAAATGTGTTGCTGGAAGTGCAAGCACAGCATCAGGCAAAACGTTGACAGTGATAGACACACAATGCCTGAGTAACTCAGCAGGACAGGCAGCATTTCTGGAGAGAAGGAATGGGTAACATTTCGGGTCTTTGAGTTTAGTTTATGAGTTTGTGAACTGAACTCAAAGACCCGAAACGTCACCTGTTCCTTGTCTCCAGAGTGCCGCCTGTCCTGTTGAGTTACTCCAGCATTTTGTGTCTACCTTCAGTGTAAACCAGCAGCTGCAGTTCCTTCCTACACACTTTTGTTGCAGTAATTGTTCTTCTCATATATTCTTTTGTTTTTACTGCAATCTGTACGTTTTTGACGTATGACCGATGCTCTGTGTTATCATTGGTGGACATCTCATTTAGGAGCATAAAAATAAATCAACACAGTCAGGCGAGCAACAATTCCTTGACTGGGCTTTTCTGAAGTACATGGATGCCGTATCACTTCTGCCTCAAAACTGGCAATACAATTTCCATGTTGGGCGCATGTTGTTATTTCAGAAGAAGAATAACGAAGCATTGAAATTTTTACAAACAGCCTTAGCACAGAAACCAACCGAGCCCTCCGTTAGGTGAGTAGTTAAACTTGTAGTTCTTAGAAATAATGATGTATGGATATCCTGAACTTTCTACCCACCAATTACCTTTGGGAATTGACATTTCTGTGTGACGTGGATAAGACAGGCAGTCCGGTGACTGTGTGAAGGGCTTACTCTAGCTTTCTCACACTGTGCTATTCTGGTGCTGCTAAATGGGCTGTTGTATTTTTTACGGGTAGAAATAGACGGCACATTGGCGCAGTTTTAGCGTTGCCGCTCACAGTACCAGAGACACGGGTTCCATCCTGACTACGGGTGCCGTCTGTACGGAGTTTGTACCTTCTCCCTGCGACCGTGTGGGTTTTCTCCGGGTGCTCCAGTTTCCTCTCACACTCCAAAGTATAAAGTGTAAAGCGTAAAGTACCTTTGTCATCCAAAAACATGTTTTCGGATGAAATGACATTACCCACAGTCAACAATAAGAGGCAATAAAAAATAAAGCAATAAAACACACAATCACAAAAACCAACATAAAACAAAAGACATCCATCACAGTGAGTCTCCTCCAGTCACCTCCTCACTGTGATGGAAGGCCAGAATGCCTTCTCTCTTCCCTGCCGTCTTCTCCCGCGGTCAGGCATTCTCCTTGAATAAATGTTATTAAAATAACTAACTTTGTTTCTACTTTGAACAACTTTGAATATATCAAAGTAGTTTATGTACCAATATTAGTCAATCAATATTTTTAGTCCAGTTATGGCGCGAAGGCAGGAGAATGGGGTTGCGAGGGAAAGATAGATCAGCCCCAACAGACACTCACAGAAAGATCGCAGCTTATCCTGCCTACAACACCAGAACCTGGTTGAACTTCCCTGCATTCTAAATACTTGTGTGCCAATCTATCAAGAAGACCTTATTCCAACCCATCAAGCTGGCCTTTTGCATATCATTCTGGATTCAAATCAGCACCGTAATCTCATTCATTTTGGCTCCATTGATGACACAATTTACTCATCTCAATTTCTGTTTACTTTGAGCCTCTGGAAATATTGTATTCTTTTTTTGGATATATTGTTTGGGCAAAGTGGGAGAGTCTGGGACCAGAAGTCACAGCCTCAGCATGAAAGGACGTACCTTTAGGAAGGAGATGAGGAGAAATTTATCTAGTCAGAGGATAGAAACATAGAAACATAGAAAATAGGTGCAGGAGTAGGCCATTCGGCCCTTCGAGCCTGCACCGCCATTCAATATGATCATGGCTGATCATCCAGCTCAGTAACCTGTACCTGCCTTCTCTCCATACCCCCTGATCCCTTTAGCCACAAGGGCCACATCTAACTCCCTCTTAAATATAGCCAATGAACTGGCCTCAACTACCTTCTGTGGCAGAGAATTCCACAGACTCACCACTCTCTGTGTGAAGAAATGTTTTTTCATCTCGGTCCTAAAAGACTTCTCCCTTATTCTTAAGCTGTGACCCCTGGTTCTGGACTTCCCCAACATCGGGAACAATCTTCCCGCATCTAGCCTCTCCAACCCCTTAAGAATTTTATATGTTTCAATAAGATCCCCCCTCAGTCTTCTAAATTCCAGCGAGTATAAGCCTAGTCTATCCAGTCTTTCTTCATATGAAAGTCCTGCCATTCCAGGGATCAATCTGGTGAACCTTCTCTGTACTCCCTCTAAGGCTAGAATGTCTTTCCTCAGATTAGGAGACCAAAACTGTACACAATACTCCAGGTGCGGTCTCACCAAGGCCCTGTACAACTGCAGCAGAACCTCCCTGTTCCTATACTCAAATCCTCTTGCTATGAATGCCAACATACCATTCGCTTTCTTCACTGCCTGCTGCACCCGCATGCTTGCTTTCAATGACTGGTGCACCATGACACCCAGGTCACGTTGCATCTCCCCTTTTCCTAATTGGCCACCATTCAGGTAATACTCTGCATTCCTGTTCTTGCCGCCAAAGTGGATAACCTCACATTTATCCACATTATATTGCATCTGCCATGCATTTGCCCACTCTCCTAATCTATCCAAGTCACTCTGCAGCCTCCTAGCATCCTCCTCGCAGCTAACACTGCCACCCAACTTCGTGTCATCCGCAAACTTAGAGATGTTGCATTCAATTCCCTCGTCCAAATCATTAATATACACTGTAAATAACTGGGGTCCCAGCACTGAGCCTTGCGGTACCCCACTAGTCACTGCCTGCCATTCCGAAAAGGACCCGTTTATTCCTACTCTTTGCTTCCTGTCCGCCAACCAATTCTCTATCCACCTCAACACTGAACCCCCAATACCGTGTGCTTTAAGTTTGTACCCCAATCTCCTATGTGGGACCTTGTCGAAGGCCTTCGACAAAGGATGGTGAATCTGTGGCATTCATTGCCACAGACGGCTATGAAGGCCAAGTCAATGGATATTTTTAAGATGGAGATGGACAAATTCGTGATTAGTACAGGTGTCATGGGTTATAGAGATACGGCGGGAGAATGGGATTGAGAGGGAGAGATAGATCAGCCATGATTGAATGGCGGAATAGGCTTGATGGGCCGGATGGCCTAATTCTGCTTCTAGAACTTATGAAAATAATTATTCTGTGTGAACTTAAACCATTTGCCAACAATCGAGGACTTGTGCAATTTTAGTTCCAACTAACATAATCAAGAGTCAAGAGAGTTTTATTGCCATGTGTCCCAGATAGAACAATGACATTCTTATTTGCAGCAGCACAACACAATATATAAACACAGAACTCTGTAAACGATATAATAAACGTGCAAACAACAATTTCTAACAATCTGACAAGTGCGCAAGTTTGATGTAAATTTCCTACTTCCTCATTTATCATCAGGTTTTATACAGGTGTGGTTGTGTTGGATCGGGATGATGGATTGGGCCCACAAACACGATATGCTATTCAATACCTGCAGCAGGGGTTAGAGAAGTTATTAGCTGACCTTCAGATTGGAGATGAGAACCCGCCACGGTAAGGTTCTACATTTTGAAGTAGTTCAAAGTGACAAGATATTCCAGTTTTGGAGAGCAAGGCCACATGTCCTTGGGCTGCTGCCTCACAGCGCCAGAGACCCGGGTTCGATCCTGACGACGGGTGTTGTAGGTGTCGAGTTTGCACGTTCTTCCTGTGATCGCGTGGGTTTCCTCCAGGTGCTCTTGTTTACGCCCACATTCCAAAGATGTGCAGGTTTGTAAGTTATTTGATGGGTCGAATGTCCAAATTTCCGCTCCGAGAACTTATGAACATGAATTGGCTTCTGTGAATTGTCCCTAGTGAGTACGATACAAAAGTGGAATAACAGAACTAGTTTACGAGTGATCGATGGTCGCTGTGGACGCAGTGGGCCAAAGGGCCTGTCGCCACGCTGTATCTCCGAAAAAAGTCCTTTATATCTCATAGAATTAAATAAGTCTGAACCAAGACCATCAGGTTGTGTGCCAACAGACGGAAACAGTAACAATAAAAAGCCACGGATTATTATTGGATTACTGCTTTATTGGTTTATTATTGTACAGGATGGAACTGCAGATAGACACAAAATGCTGGAGTAACTCAGCGGAAAAGGCACATCTCTGGAGAGAAGGAATGGGTGACGTTTTGAGTCAAGACCCTTCTTCAGACTAGTCCGGGGAAAGGGAAACGAGAGATAGAGACAGTGATGTAGAGAGATATAGAACAAATGAATGAAAGATATGCAAACAAAATGACGATGATAAAGGAAACAGGCCTTTGTTAGCTGTTTTCTAGGTGAGAACGGGAACCTGCTGCGACTTGCGTGGGGGAGGGATGGAGGGAGAGGGAATGCAGGGGTTACTAGAAGTGAGAGAAATCAATGTTCATACCACTGGGCTGTGAGCTGCCCAAGCGAAATATGAGACGCTGTTCCTCCAATTTGCGTTTAGCCTCACTCTGACAATGGAGGAGGCCTAGGACAGTAAGGTCAGTGCGGGAATGGGGAAGGAGAATTAAAGTGTCCAGCAACCGGGAGATCAGGTTGGTTCACGTGGGCTGAGCGAAGGTGTCCAGCAAAACGATTGCCCAGTCTACGTTAGGTCTCGCCGAAGTATAAGAGTCCACATCTTGAACAACAGATACAGTAGATGAGGCTGGAAGAGGGGCAAGTGAACCTCTGCTTAACCTGAAAGGATTGTCGAGATCCCTGGACAGAGTCGAGGGGGGAGATGTTGCATCTCCTGCGGTTGCAGGGGAAGGTACTGGGGAGGGTGTGGTTTGGGTGGGAAGGAATGAGTTAACCAGGGAGCTGCAGAGGGAATGGTCTGTGTGGAAGGCGGAAAGGAGTGGAGATGGGAAGATGTGATTCGTGGTGGGGTCCCGTGAAAATGTCAGAGGATGATGTGTTGTATGCGACGGCTGATGGGGTGGAAGGTGAGGACTAGGGGGACTCAGTCTCTGTTGTGACTAGGGGGAGGGGGAGCAAGGGCGGAGCTGTGGGGTACCGAGGAGATACGTGTGAGGGCCTCATTTATGTTTATTATTATCACATGTACTAAGGTGCAGTGATAAGCTTTGTTTGCCTATTATCCTGTCAAATCATACTATGAGTAGAATCAAGCCACACACAAGTATAACAGGTAATGCAAAGAGAAAAATGCTACACCACAGAAGGTAGGTAGTGTTACAGCATTGTAGCGTTGCAGTTACTGACATAAATTGCAAGGTCTGCAATGAGGTAGGTTGGGAGATCCGCTCAGTTGTCAAGCAGGGAAGAAGTTGCTGGTTGGCTGCGGTAGAGCTGCTGCCTTACGGCGCCAGAGACCCCGGTTCGATCCTGACGATGGCTGCTTGTTCGTACAGAGTTTGTGTGTTCTCCCCGTGACTGCGTGCGATCTCCGGGATCTCCGGTTCCCTCCCACATTCCAAAGATGTACAGGTTTGTAGGTTAATTGGCTTCGATTAAAAAGGGTAAATTGTCCCTCGTGTATACGAATATATAGCACGAATATTTTGGGCTGAAGGTTCTGTTTCCAAACTGTACCTCTAAAGTCTAAAGCTGAATCCACCTTGCCTTAATTATTGGCTGTTAGCTTTGACAAATAGGGTGGATGATTAATTTAAATGTCAGTTTTTAACTCATTGCATACGAGATGTTTTTTTCCATTCTTTTTGTTCTAGTCACGAAGGCCCAAGTCTTCAAGCTTTAAATCCGATTTCTCTCCTGAACCTTCAGTTGCACAGAGGAATATTCAGGCTAGGAACATTCCTCTTCAACCCGCCAGCAGGTCTACCAGAAAAAACAATGACTCCTGAGCAAGTCCTTAATTTGTAAGTGTCATATTTCATTAGTCTTGTCATCTGTGTCAAATATTAACTTACATTTATAGAAGTCACACAGAGGTTTTTACATTTTTGGACACAGAGGGAGGTGGGTATTTGGAACAAGCTGCCAGAGGACGTAGTTGAGGCAGTTACAATAACAATGTTTAAAACATTCTTGGACGGGTACATAGAGGGGAAAGGTGGGCAAATGGGCCAGGCGTAGATGGAGCAGCTTGGTCAGGCATGGACGAGTTGAACTGAAGGCAGACACAAAATGCTGGAGTAACTCAGCGGGACAGGCAGCATCTCTGGAGAGAAGGAATGGGTGACGTTTCGGGCCGAGACCCTTCTTCAGACTGATGTTGAGCTGAAGGGTCGGTTTCCGTGCTTGCTCTATGACTCTAAATCTGCAATCTGGTTAAGAAACTCCGTAAGTACTTCACTGGATCATTTTCTGACAAAACAGTCAAGACTTAATCGAAGAGAGACACAAGAAACCCAAGAGACACAAGAAACTGCAGTTGCTGGAATCTGCAGCACAAACAAATTGCTGCAGGAACTCAGAGGGTCAGGCAGCATCTGTGGAGGGAATGGACGGACCACATTTCGGGTTGGAGCCCTTCCACAGATTCAGAGTCTGACGAAAGGTCCCAGCACGAATCGCCGTCTGCACATTCCCTCCTAAGATGCTGCCTGACCCCCTGATTTCCTCCAGCACTTAGTTTTCTGCTCAAGCCAAAATATATAGTGAAAAAAAATTCAGGGAAGGCTTAGGTACCAAGGAAATGCATAATAAATGCTCAGACGCTTTTATCAAGCTGAAATAGAGGCAGGTAATATATATAATTGCAATCTTCATAGTAAAAATATCACCTAGAGTAGCTATGTGTGGAAACATAGAAACATAGAAAATAGGTGCAGGTGAAGGCTATTTGCCCTTCGAGCCAGCACCGCCATTCATTGTGATCATGGCTGACCATCCACAATCAGTAACCCGTGCCTGCCTTCTCCCCATATCCCTTGATTCCGCTAGCCCCTAGAGCTCTATCTAACTTTCTTTTAAATTCATCCAGTAAATTAGCCTCAAACGTGCAGATTCCTCTTCAGAAGCATGGCCAGGTAGGAAGGGTGCATTTTGAGGACAAAGAATTGGTGTACAATTATAAAAACAATGTTTTATTGGAGTGAAATATTGTGTGGACTCAGCACAATTAAATATCAGTGCTGTGGATGCTCGAAGCAAAATGTTTGGGAATCTTCAGGTTAGATGGTGCATTTATTTGGAAGATACTTAATAAAATAGGAAATATTAAGAGAAAGCTTTAGGAAATACTCGTAATAAGGAGTTGAAAGCATTCACCACTGAAATAAATAAAGATATATTTTAAGATTTAATTTACTCAAAGATCAATTGTTAATGTGAGTTTTTCCCATTATTCCTTCTTCACCTGAAAGCAAATCGTCATGTGTAATTTATTTTCCTCGGGCCACAGTGTCTCAACACCATGTCCTCTAAGAGTCTTTATTCGACAACAACGTGATGTCCTGGTTGCCAAACACTTTAGCTCCCCCTCCCATTCCCGTGCACACCTTTCTGTCCTGGGCCTCCTCCACTGTCAAGAGTGAGGCCAAAAGCAAATTGAAGGAACAGCACCTCATATTTCGCTTGGGCAGCTTACACCCCAGCGGTTTAATATTGATTTCTCTAACTTCAAGTAACCCTTGCTTCCCCTCTCTCTGTCCCTCCCCCACCCTAGTCACCCTTTTGAGTTTCACTGTCTGTATAACTTTATCACCCACCCCACAGCCAACAATGTAGCATTGTGGGCTCTGCATTTTCTTCATTATCGTTGCATTTTTGCATATCTTCCATTCAATTTGTCCTACGTACCATCTCTATCTCTCGTTCCCCCTTTCCCCTGATTCTCAGTCTGAAGAAGGGTCTCGACCTGAAACATTGCCTATTCATTCCTTTTCTTCAGAGATGCTGCTTGACCCGCTGAATTACTCAGGTACATCGCAGAGGTAATATTGAATTCCTCTATATCCTTGTGCATTAACGTGGTCAATTTGCCAAACTGAGCAAGACGAGAACAGGGGAATTTTTTGTTTTAAATCTTAGTTGAATTGAGTTCCAACTAATTTTCTGTGTTGTTATCAGTTCTGCAGATTTAGCCGCCTGGGCTTTGTCCAAATATCCATATTGTCAACCTTTAGTTCTTGACTTGGAGTGGCTGCTTGTTGAGGCACATTTTACCCTTTTAGACTTGCATTCCAAAAAGCCAAATGTGACCGAAGAGTTCATCAGTAAAAGATGTCAGAGTTTGGCTTTAATATTAAAACACACCAATATTCCAATGTCCCAGGAACTACTAGAGATGCAACAAACGGTATGGACTATATCAGAAATTACTGTGACTCAGTATTATATATTAATAATAAAACATTGATTATACCAGACGTAATAATATTAAAATGCGAGTAAACTGTGGCCATTAATTATTTTTATGGTAATATATAGAACATAGTTCATTTTTCCTCGGTCCAAGTCCGTTAAGCACTATATTAGAACAAGATCATAGAACAGGTACAGCACTGTCTCAAGCCCTTTAGCCCACAATGCCTGTGCCGAACATGATGCAAAGTTAAACTAATCTCTGCCTGTACATGATCCATATCCCTCCGTTCCCTGCATATCCATGTGCCAAACTAAAAGCCTCTTAAATCCAATATCACATCTGCCTCCACCTCCATCCTCGACTCGCTGTGTAAAGAAGCTTTCCCCACACATCATCTTTAAACTGTCCATCTCACCTTATAGATGCGCCCTCTAATTTTTGCCATTTCCAATGTGGGAAAAAGACTCTGACTGTCTACCCTATCTATGCCTCTCATAATTTTATGTACTTCTATTGGGTCCCCTCTCGTCTTCCGAATTTCCAGAGAAAACAGTCCAAGCCTGTCCAGTATTTTATAAATATTAAAGCAATACTAATCTTTAATTAATAATTAATTGACTATATGGTAACATACGCTTCTCACTGGAGCTACCCACACATGACAATAATAATTCTAAACCTAAACCAAAACTGCTGGCTGAATTCTACAGCACACAACTGTCTGACTTTGCTGTGTAGGAAGGAACTGCAGATGCAGGTTTAAACCAAAGATGGACACAAAAAGCTGGAGTAACTCAGGAACTCAGACTGTCTGAAGAAGGGTCTCGACCCGAAACGTCACCCATTCCTTCTCTCCTGAGATGCTGCCTGACCTGCTGAGTTACTCCAGCATTTTGTGAATAAATACCTGCATTCACTGTAAGTCAGCAACTCTACCGCTGCGCCAGCGTGCCGCCCCTGACCCGTTGAGAAGCTGCCTGACCCGCTGAGTTACTCCAGCATTTTGTTCCAACCTTCTGATGGAAGATGTTGCTGACGGTGCAATCAAGTGGAATAATTCAGCAGTAATATGCTTAGTGAGGCCCAGCTTACATTTTGCCAAGTTCCCTTGGCTCCAGACCTCTTTAGCGGCTTGATCCAAATGAGGACCAAGAAGCTGAATTCCGCAAGTAAAGTTTGTGTGACTCACCTTGAGATCAAGGTAGCGTTTGACCGTTCTTCGTTATCTCACTTTCTCATCCACTCCCTGCACACTCACAGCAATTTTCAGAGGGCCAATTAACCTTAAGCCCTGCACATCTTTGGGATGTGGGAGGAAACCGGGGCACCTGGAGGAAACCATGCGGTCACAGGGAGAACGGGCAAACTCCACACAGACAGCAACCGAGATCTGGAGTGAAACCGGATCTCTTGGTGCTGTGAGGCAGTGGCTCCATCAGCTGCACCACTGTGCTGCCCATTTGACCACAATATACATTGGAAACCAGCAATTCTCAGCAATACCAGACCTACGTTCGATCCTGACCTCGGGTGGTGTCTGTGCAGAGTTTGCATGTTCTCCATGCGACTGCGTGGTTTTCTCCGGGTGCTCCGATTTTCTCCCACATTCCAAAGACGTTCCAGGTCTGTAAGTTAATTGGCCTCTGTAAAATGTCCCTAGTGTGTAGGACACAACTAGTTGGTTGGTGTGGACTCAGTGGGCCGAAGAGCCTGTTTCCACACTGTATCTCTGAACTAAACTAAACTATTCCTAAATTCTGGTGACAAAGCCATTACACAGTGGTGCCAGCATAAACCATGTAAAACCATAACATTTGACACAAAATTTGTTATTTGTGATCATTAATTGGTGTCTTAGCAAACATTTGCTTTGGTTATAAAGTTCACATCAATAAGGTACTAATAAATAGATTTACATGCAGAATCCGCATTTGAGACCCAAAAGATGATTGATGAAACCTTGCAAGGGCGGCACGGTGGCGCAGCGGTAGAGTTGCTGACTTACAGTGAATGCAGCGCCGGAGACCCGGGTTCCATCCCGACTACGGGTGCTGTTTCTACGGAGTTTGTACGTTCTCCCCGTGACCTGCGTGGGTTTTCTCTGAGAACTTCGGGTTCCTCCCACACTCCAAAGACACGCAGGTTTGTAGGTTAATTGGCTTGGTAAATGTACAAATTGTCCCTAGTGGGTGTAGGATAGTGTTAGTGTGCGGGGATCGCTGGTCGGCGCGGACCCGGTGGGCCTAAGGGCCTGTTTCCGCGCTGTATCTCTAAACTAAACCAGACAACAACAAAAAATCAGCCTTAGTGCTTAGCTTGCATGATGTTTGTTGAAAACCAGTCAGATCTCTGTAAGAACAGGACAATTCCTCTTTTTATAGGTGTGCCAATTAAGAGTGGAGAAGACTCCCTGTGACAGTAATGCTCTGTACATGCTTGGCTTGTCCCAGATTGTCGAATATGACAATGAGCCTGTTCCAGCAAAAGCCAAAATACTGATTGAAGATGCATGCCTGAGCTTCAGAGCCAGCATCAGCATGGAGAACAAACCAATGAAAGGAGACCCGCCATTGGAACTAATCCGTAAGTGAACAGCTCAGTGTCATGGGGTTGTGGGGAGAAGGCGGAGGAATGGGGTTGAGAGGGAAAGATAAATTGAATGGCGGAGTAGACGATGGGCCAAATGGTCTAATTCTGCTCCCATAACTTTTTTTCACATAAAGGGTGGTGGGTGTATGGAACAAGCTCCCAGAGGAGGGACTATCCCAACGTTTAAGAAACAGTTAGATGGATACATGGATTGGACAGGTTTGGAGGGATATGGACCAAGCGCAGGCAAGTGGGACTAGTGTAGCTGGGACATGTTGGCCAGCGTGGGCGAGTTGGGCTGAAGGGCCTGTTTCCACACTGTATCACTCTATGACTCTATAACTTATTACTTTGTGAGCTCTGTACTTCCTTTATTCTGTGGCATGGCTCAAACTACAATATAGTATTGTGCTCAAAGCACTTGGAAATAAGGAGCTTGAATTTATGCATCAAGATGGTCCACACAGCACCCCATATTCCCCTCGGGTAGGTTAAAGCTAAACGGTATGAACATTGTCAAATTTCAAGTACCCTTCTCCCACCCCACTGTGCAAATATTTCTCCCACCATGCCAGTCATCCAGCTCCCTTCACCTCCTCTGTACGCTCTTCACTCCTTCCTGAGTCCTATAGTTCCCTTTTATTGCCCTTTTACCCATCCCCTTCCACCTATATCCCTTCCTCCGGCCTCACTCCTCTCCTTATCTGACACCCTTCTGTCTCCTTATCACCTCCAGCCTTTGTTACTTACTCCTCCCATCTGCCAGCCACCCCCCCCTCCTCCCCTCCCGTCACCTGTATCCACCTATCATTTGCCAGGTTTGTCCTGCTACAACTAGTCTGAAGAAGGGTCCACACCCAAAATGCCACCAATCCCTACTCTCCGGAAATGCTGACTGACCCGCTGAGTCTTTTTTCTCAGCGACTTGCAGCTTCTTGTTGCTGTGTGAAAAAAAACCCCAAAGAGATGAGATGTGACGTGACTGAGCTTTTACTGTTTTGCCTCTGCAGGACAGAAATGGTGGCACAGTTGGCAAATAGACGAAAACCAGAGAGCCAAGCAGCAACAGAAAGATGAGGCCCAGCAGGTGCAGAAGCAGGATCACCCAGACACGACGAGCATAATCGTCACTTCTACTACTTCTACCAAAGGTGGAGTTGTCAAAGGCAAAAGCCCCAGCGTAAGAGGATCCACAGTACCGTCCAAAACATCTCTAGCGGGCCGTGGCAAAGCCAGCGAACCACTCAAACCTACCAGGTAATAAGCACACATGTCAATATGGCAAGAGTATTGTCAGCAATTCTGGCCACCATATCCGAGGAAGGATGTGCTGGCTCTGGAGAGGGTCCAGAGGAGGTTTACGAGAACGATCCCAGGAATGAGTGGGTTAACCTGTGATGAGCGTTTGTCGGCACTGGGCCTGTACTCGCTGGAGTTTAGAAGAATGAGGGGAGGGGGGGGGGCTCATTGAAACGTACAGAATAGTGAAAGGCTTGGATAGAGTGGATGTGGAGAGGATGTTTGCACTAGTGGGAGAGTCTAGGACTAGAGGTCATACAGTAGTCTCAGATTTGCAGGACGCTCTTTTAGGAATGAGAAGAGGAGAAATTTCTTAAGTCAGAGGGTGGTGAATCTGTGGAATTCTTTGCCCCAGAAGGCCGTGGAGGCCAAATCAGTGGATATTTTTTAAGGCAGAGATAGATAGATTCTTGATTAGTGCAGGTGTCAGAGGTTATGGGGAGAAGGCAGGAAAATAGGGTTAGGAGAGAGAGATAGATCAGCCGTGATTGAATGGCAGAGTGGACCTGATGGGCCGAATGATCTAATCCTACTCCTATTCCCTATGACCTTATGAGAGAGGAGACAGGATTTCTTTCTGATACTGTGTAGGAAGGAACTGCAGATGCTGGTTTTCACCGAAGATAGACACAAAATGCTGGAGTAACTCAGCGGGATAGGCAGCATCTGTGGAGAGGTTTAATTGGGTGACGTTTCGGGTCTAGACCCTTCTGCAGACTGAGAGTCAGGGGAGAGGGAGGCTAGAGATCTGGAAGGGGAAGGTGTGAAAATGGCATCAAAGCAGATGGTGCTCAAGGAAACTTTGAATGGTTCATTGTTGGCTGAGGGGAAGGTGACAACGAAGCATACAATCTGTAAACGTAATCAGGACAGATTCTGATATTGGTGTGTATAAAAGGATTCTGTACATTATTTGCAAAGGACAAGCATTTGTTTTGGCCACAACAGAAGACAAAGAATGGTGAGCAGTGAAGCAGGCCAAGGACAGACTGGAGCATCGGTTCATAAGTAATAGGAGCAGAATTAGTCAAGTCAAGTCAATTTTATTTGTATGGCACATTTAAAAACAACCCATGTTGACCAAAGTGCTGTACATCAGTTCAGGTACTAAGAAACGAACATACAATGGCACACAAACATAACAGCACATACATAAACAGTTCACAGCACCCCCTCAGAGGGCCTCAAACGCTAGGGAGTAGAAATAGGTTTTGAGCCTGGACTTAAAGGAGTCGATGGAGGGGGCAGTTCTGATGGGGAGAGGGATGCTGTTCCACAGTCTAGGAGCTGCAACCACAAAAGCGCGGTCACCCCTGAGCTTAAGCCTAGACCGCGGGATTGTCAATAGCCCCAAGTCGGCCGACCTGAGGGACCTGGAGATAGAGTGGTGGGTTAGAAGATTTTTGATATGGGGGGGGGGGGGGCAAGCCCGTTTAGGGCTTTGTATGTGAATAGGAGGAGCTTGAAGTTGATTCTGTACCATACTGGGAGCCAGTGGAGAGAGGCCAGAATCGGGGTGATGTGGTCCCTTTTACGGGTACCCGTCAGGAGTCTCGCTGCGGCGTTTTGGACCAGTAGAAGGCGGGACAGGGATGATTGGCTGATCCCAGTGTATAGGGAGTTGCAGTAGTCTAGGCGGGATGAAATGAATGCGTGGATGATTTTTTCAATGTCGTCAAATTGGAGGCCGTCGAATTAGGCCATCAAGTCTACTCCGCCATTCAATCATGGCTGATCTATCTCTCCCTCTCAACCCCATTCTCCTGCTTTCTCCACATAACCTCTGACACCCATACTAATCAAGAATCTGTCAATCTCTGCCTTAAAAAAACCCAATGACATGGCCTCCACAGCCTTCTATGGCAATGAATTCCTCGGATTCACCACTCTCTGACTTAAGAAATCCCTCCTCACCTCCTTTCTAAAGGTATGCCCTTTTATTTTGAGGCTGTGCCCTCTGGTCCTAGACTCTCCCATTAGTGAAAACATCCTTTCCACACCACTATCTATCCAAGCCTTTCACTATTCAGTAAGTTTCAATGAGGTCTCCCCCCCCATCCTTCTAAACTCCAGCGAGTACAGGCCCAGTGCCGTCAAACGCCCATCAGAGGTGAACCCAATTGTTCAGCCTAGTCAAGTCATGAGTATTGTATTAAGTCCCAAATTGGAACAATGACATTCTTACTTGCAGCAGCACAACAGATATGTAAAATCTGGGGAGGGGTTAACAAATTGGGAATATGAAGATGAGGTTAAAGGGAATACAAGAGATATTGCAGAAGACTCTCGGAAGAATGGGAACAGAAGTTCTAGAGGGGAAAAGAGATTAAGGGCAGGGCCATTTGTGACCTATGTGAGAGGGGAGGTAAATACAGAAGTTAAAGTGTTGTACTTAAATGCGCGTAGTATAAAAAATAAAGTGGATGAGCTTGAGGCTCAGTTAGTCATGGGCAAGTATGATGTTGTAGGGATCACTGAGACATGGCTACAAGAGGACCAGGGCTGGGAACTGAATATTCAGGGGTACACAACGTATAGAAAAGACAGACAGGTGGGCAGAGGGGGTGGGGTTGCTCTGATGGTAAGGAATGATATTCATTCCCTTGCAAGGGGTGACATAGAATCAGGAGATGCTGAATCAGTATGGATAGAAATGAGGAATTGTACGGGTAAAAAGACCCTAATGGGAGTTATCTATAGGCCCCCAAACAGTAGCCTCGACATAGGGTGCAAGTTGAATCAGGAGATAAAATTGGCGTGTCACAAATGAAATGCTACGGTGGTTATGGGAGATTTCAACATGCAGGTAGACTGGGAAAATCAGGTTGGAAATGGACCCCAGGAAAGAGAGTTTGTAGAGTGCCTTCGAGATGGATTCTTAGAACAGCTTGTACTGGAGCCTACCAGGGAGAAGGCAATTCTGGATTTAGTGTTGTGTAATGATCCTGATCTGATAAGGGGACTAGAGGTAAAAGAGCCATTAGGAGGCAGTGATCACAACATGATAAGTTTTACTCTGCAAATGGAAAGGCAGAAGGGAAAATCGGAAGTGTCAGTATTACAGTATAGCAAAGGGGATTACAGAGGCATGAGGCAGGAGCTGGCCAAAATTGACTGGAAGGAGGCCCTAGCAGGGAAGACGGTAGAACAGCAATGGCAGGTATTCCTGGGAATAATGCAGAGGTTGCAGGATCAATTTATCCCAAAGAGGCGGAAAGACTCTAAGGGGAGTAAGAGACACCTGTGGCTGACAAGGGAAGTCAAGGACAGCATAAAAATTAAGGAGAGGAAGTATAACATAGCAAAGAAGAGTGGGAAGACAGAGGATTGGGACTCTTTTAAAGAGCAACAAAAGTTAACTAAAAAGGCAATACGGGGAGAAAAGATGAGGTACGAGGGTAATCTAGCCAATAATATAAAGGAGGATAGTAAAAGTTTTTTTAGGTACGTGAAGAGGAAAAAAATAGTCAAGGCAAATGTTGGTCCCTTGAAGACAGAAGCAGGGGAATTTATTATGGGGAACAAAGAAATGGCAGACGAGTTAAACCGTTACTTTGGATCTGTCTTCACTGAGGAAGATACACACAATCTCCCAAATGTTCTAGGGGCCGGAGAACCTAGGGTGATGGAGGAACTGAAGGAAATCCACATTAGGCAGGAAATGGTTTTGGGTAGACTGATGGGACTGAAGGCTGATAAATCCCCAGGGCCTGATGGTCTGCATCCCAGGGTACTTAAGGAGGTGGCTCTAGAAATAGTTGAAGCATTGGAGATCATTTTTCAATGTTCTATAGATTCAGGATCAGTTCCTGTGGATTGGAGGATAGCAAATGTTATCCCACTTTTTAAGAAAGGAGGGAGAGAGAAAACGGGCAATTATAGACCAGTTAGTCTGACATCAGTAGTGGGGAAGATGCTGGAGTCAATTATAAAAGACGAAATTGCGGAGCATTTGGATAGCAGTAACAGGATCATTCCGAGTCAGCATGGATTTACGAAGGGGAAATCATGCTTGACAAATCTACTGGAATTTTTTGAGGATGTAACTAGGAAAATTGACAGGGGAGAGTCAGTGGATGTGATGTACCTCGACTTTCAGAAAGCCTTCGACAAGGTCCCACATAGGAGATTAGTGGGCAAAATTAGAGCACATGGTATTGGGGGTAGGGTACTGACATGGATAGAAAATTGGTTGACAGACAGAAAGCAAAGAGTGGGGATAAATGGGTCCCTTTTGGAATGGCAGGCAGTGACCAGTGGGGTACCGCAAGGTTCGGTGCTGGGACCCCAGCTATTTACGATATACATTAATGACTTAGATGAAGGGATTAAAAGTACCATTAGCAAATTTGCAGATGATACTAAGCTGGGGGGTAGTGTGAATTGTGAGGAAGATGCAATAAGGCTGCAGTCTGAAGAAGGACAACTTCAGATAGCTCCTCTGTCCCTCCCTTCCCCTCCTCCTTCCCAGATCTCCCTCTATCTTCCTGTCTCCACCTATATCCTTCCTTTGTCCCACCCCCGACATCAGTCTGAAGAAGGGTCTCGACCCGAAACGTCACCCATTCCTTCTCTCCCGAGATGCTGCCTGACCTGCTGAGTTACTCCAGCATTTTGTGAATAAATCGATTTGTACCAGCATCTGCAGTTATTTTCTTATACTGCAGGGTGACTTCAACCCGTTAAGACCCGCACAGTCCCCGCAAGGGGATGGAAGTCCCCGCGGCCGAGTCGCACCGGGAGCTGAGACGTCTCGCGGCCGAACCGGGCGGTGGAAGGCCCCGCGACCGAGCCGTGCGCAGCTAAGTCCCGCGGCTGAGCCGCACCGGGCGATGTTAAGTCCAGCGGCCGAGCCGCACCGGGCGATGGAAGGCCCCGCGGCCAAGCTGCACCGGGCGATGTTAAGTCCAGCGGCCGAGCCGCACCAGCGATGAAAAGTCCCGCGGCCGAGCCACGCTGGGCGATGTTAGGCCCTGCGGCCCGGGTACTGTTAAGTCCAGCAGCGATGTTAGGCCCCGCGGCCGAGCCGCACCAGCGATGTTAGGCCCCGTGGCCGAGCCACACCGGGCACTGTTAAGTCCCGCGGCCGAGCCGCACCAGCGATGTTAGGCCTCGCAGCCGAGCCGCACCGGGCGATGGAAGGCCCCGTGGCCAAGCCGCACCGGGCACTGTTAAGTCCAGCGGCCGAGCAGCGCCGGGCGATGTTAAGTCCAGCGGCCGAGCCGCGCCGGGCGATATTAGGCCCCAAGGCCGAGCCGCACCCCGCGCCGTGAGGAAGAGACCTAAAAGAGAAAGGTTTCCCCCACCCACACCACCACCACCCCCACCCCCCACACAAACAAAAACAAAAACC
This sequence comes from Rhinoraja longicauda, assembly GCF_053455715.1. NCBI lineage: Eukaryota > Metazoa > Chordata > Chondrichthyes > Rajiformes > Arhynchobatidae > Rhinoraja > Rhinoraja longicauda. The sequence continues at coordinate 67,743,275 of NC_135961.1, read as the reverse complement.
ATCCCAACACCGACACACAACAAAAAAAAAAGGAAAAAAGACGAACAGACTGCTAGCGAGCCGCAGCCGTTAGGCGCCGCCACTTCCACTTCGAAGCGGATACATGGCAGATGCAGTTTAATGTAGATAAGTGTGAGGTTATTCACTTTGGAAGTAAGAATAGAAAGGCAGATTATTATCTGAATGGTGTCAAGTTAGGAAGAGGGGATGTTCAACGAGATCTGGGTGTCCTAGTGCATCAGTCACTGAAAGGAAGCATGCAGGTACAGCAGGCAGTGAAGAAAGCCAATGGAATGTTGGCCTTTGTAACAAGAGGAGTTGAGTATAGGAGCAAAGAGGTCCTTCTACAGTTGTACCGGGCCCTGGTGAGACCGCACCTGGAGTACTGTGTGCAGTTTTGGTCTCCAAATTTGAGGAAGGATATTCTTGCTATTGAGGGCGTGCAGCATAGGTTCACTAGGTTAATTCCCGGAATGGCCGGACTGTCGTATGTTGAAAGGCTGGAGCAATTAGGCTTGTATACACTGGAATTTAGAAGGATGAGGGGGGATCTTATTGAAACATATAAGATAATTAGGGGATTGGACACATTAGAGGCAGGAAACATGTTCCCAATGTTGGGGGAGTCCAGAACAAGGGGCCACAGTTTAAGAATAAGGGGTAGGCCATTTAGAACGGAGATGAGGAAGAACTTTTTCAGTCAGAGAGTGGTGAAGGTGTGGAATTCTCTGCCTCAGAAGGCAGTGGAGGCCAGTTTGTTGGATGCTTTCAAGAGAGAGCTGGATAGAGCTCTTAAGGATAGCGGAGTGAGGGGGTATGGGAGAAGGCAGGAACGGGGTACTGATTGAGAGTGATCAGCCATGATCGCATTGAATGGCGGTGCTGGCTTGAAGGGCTGAATGGCCTACTCCTGCACCTCTTGTCTATTGTCTATTGTCTATAAACAACAAAAATGCAAAGACAAAAACAATCCCTGTGTACGTAGTTTGGAGCTCATTTGGAGGATGTGGCCACAGTACCGCCCTGTAATAATGTAGGGTAGAGTGGAAGAGATAGGAAAAACGTCTATCCACGAGCAAATATGTGCAGAGGAAACAGAGCCGTCAGGTTTTGAAGGCGAGTGGTTCAGTTGTTGAAGATTTTATTATTGTCACATTTACTGAGGTCCAATGTAAAGCTTTGTTTTGCAGGCTAAATAGCCAGATCAGATATACCATTCATAAATACAATCAAGTCAAATTCAAGTGCAATGGGTAGACCGAAGGAGAAAATACAGGGTTCAAAGATCCAAATAGGTTGGGCAGGCCAGGACTTGGAGGGCAGGAGGCTGAGGGCTGGTCTTATCGAGGTGTATAAAATCATGAGGGGAATAGACAGAGTCTTGTACCCAAGGAAGGAGAATCAGGAAGACATAAGGGAAAGAATTTCAGAGTTCAGGCCCAGCTGCCGAGGGTGGAGCGATGAAATGATGGAGGCTAATATTAGAGAAGTGCAGCTCTCCTGGACTTTTGTAGGGCCTTGCACGATTACAGAGGTAAGCAGAGATGAGGCGGCAGAGAGACTGGAAACCCACGCTACATTGCTTCACTGGCAGCCTATGTAGATCTCCTCCATTGTCGGAGTGAGGCCCAGCGCAAACTGGAGGAACAGCACCTCATATTTCGCTTGGACAGCTTACACCCCAGCGGTATGAACGTTGACTTCTCTCACTTCAGATGGTCCCTGCTTTCCCTCTCTATCCCCTCCCCAGTTCTCCCACCAGTCTTCCTGTCTCCGACTACATCCTATTTTTGTCCCCTGACATCAGTCTGAAGAAGGGACTGGACCCGAAACGTCACCCGTTCTTTCTCTCCAGAGACGCTGCCTGACCCGCGGAGTTACTCCAGCATCTTGTTTCGGGTCTACCAGTGGACACTGGGTATGGGTGAGCAGAGTGGAAGGTAGGGGCTGAGCATCGGGGTTGGGTTGTGCTTTGAGGTTCCGTAGAGCAGAACGAGGGAAGTGAGCCAAGATGTTCCCCCGAAACCAAGGTAATGCAGGCATTGGAATAATGCCCTCGCCAACGGCAGCACTTTGGAGAACAGTAACAAATCAAAACTGGTCAGATTCCATCTGTGGGAGGAAGTGATTTAATGGAAATAATTACAACGATAAATACTAGAAGAATCTTGTCAACAGCTATGCTGAGGCAGCACAGTTGGGCAGCTCAGCTGAATTAAGGAAGAGTTTCTTATAAATGATATGGCATCTGCTCAATATATATTTTAGCAGTTGTAGATATCGGGAGCTGTCGGTGCAGTTGTTGAGGCTAATACATCCGTCCCCAAGATGTTTAGTTTAGTTTAGTTTAGTTTATAGTCATGTGTACCAAGGTCGTAAGATTATGTGATAGGAGCAGAATTAGGCCATTCGGCCCGTCGTCTACTCCGCCATTCGATCATGGCTGATCTATCTCTCCCTCCTAACCCCATTCTCCTGCCTTCTCCCCATAACCTCTGACACCCGTACTAATCAAAAATCTATCTCTGCCTCAAATATATCCATTGATTTAACCTCCGCAGCCTTCTGTGGCAGAATACTACAGATTCATCACCCACTGACTAAATAAATTCCTCCTCATCTTCCTAAAGGAATGTCCTTTAATACTGAGGCTATGACCTCAGACACTAGTGGAAACATCCTTGCCACATCCACTCTATCCAGGTCTTTCACTATTCAGTACGTTTCAATGAGGTCCCCCCCCCTCCAGCGAGTACAGGCCCAGTGCCGTCAAACGCAAACTAATTGCGTCCAGCCGGGGCTTCTGGGGGGTAAGCCGGAGTGTACGGGAGTGGATCACCACCTCACATCCTGGATTCTGGATTACCTCACCAACCGACCACAGTACGTGAGGACAAAGGACTATGTCTCGGACATGGTGGTCTGCAGCACTGGGGTTCCGCAGGGCACAGTGCTAGCTCCTTTCCTGTTCACCCTGTACACTGCAGACTTCAGGCACAGCTCCGCAGACTGCTATCTACAGAAGTTCTCTGACGACTCTGCCATCGTCGGCCTCATCGTGGGCGACAATGACAGGGCGTACAGAGAACTGATCAAGGAGTTTGTGGACTGATGCAGCGGAACCGCCTCCGGATCAACGCGGGGAAAACCAGGGAGATGGTGGTGGATTTTCGCAGGCGCAGCCAGGTCCCCCCGACACCGGTGAACATCCAGGGAATGGACATCGAGAGGGTGGATTCTTATAAGTACCTGGGTGTTTACCTCAACAATAAACTTGACTGGACCGAAAACACCAATGCGCTGTACAAAAAGGGCCAGAGCAGACTTTACCTGCTGAGGAGACTCAGGTCCTTTGGAGTGCAGGGGGCACTCCTAAGGACCTTCTACAACACTGTGGTTGCATCGGCCATTTTCTATGGAGTGGTCTGCTGGAGCAGCAGCATCTCAGCGGCGGAGGGGAAGAGACTCGACAAGCTGGTCAGGAAGGCCAGCTCTGTCCTGGGTTGCCCCCTCGACTCAGTGCAGGTGGTGGGAGAGAGGAGGATGATGGCAAAGATAACATCGCTGCTGGACAATGACTCCCACCCCATGCAGGACTCTGTCACTGCACTGAGTAGCTCCTTCAGTGACACACTCCTTCACCCCAAGTGCGTGAAGGAGAGATATAGGAGGTCCTTCCTTCCCGCTGCTGTGAGACTGCACAACCAGCACTGCTCCCAGCAGACCAGTCAACAATAACAGTTAAATGTTAATAATGTCAGTAAATGTTAAACACAGTAAATGATGACAATTTATCCTTGTCTTTATTTTTATTTATAATGAATGATCTCTTGCTATCCACTTTGCTGCTGTAACACTGTAAATTTCCCCAGTGTGGGACGAATAAAGGAATATATTATTATTATTATTGATTTAGTTTTAAGGTACATTTTAAGCATATATTTTTTATGTATTTACCTCTGATCATTTTATTTTTTAACAGTTTTTAAAGATTTTTATAAAGTTGATGGTGAATTTAATTTTTTATAGTCTGAATATTTTTGACTGTAATGCCCAAATCATAAAGCATACAAAATCCTGAGGATTCCTGCGAGATTGGAAGTGGAGACTTTAAATCCATCTACTTTGATGTTGTTATAAAAGGTCAATGATCTGAAACATTAACCCTGTTACTTTTTCCACAGATACTGCCCAAACTGTCGAGCAACTAGTTTAGTTCAGTATAGTTTAGAGATGCAGCCAGCAAACAGAGGCCCTTCGGCCCACCGAGTTCATGCCGACTATACTATATTAATTATTATATGCAATCCCTACTAAGGTATATGATGGGAATGAGCCAGAAACTAGAAACTATATAAGGATGAAGAGGTGTGAGGAAAGGAACTGCAGATGCTGGGTTTAAACCAAAGATAGACAAAAAAGCTGGAGTAACTCTGCGGGAAAAGGAATTGGTGACGTTTCAGATCACAAGGTCATAAGGTCTGGCAAACATTTCTCCTCATCTCCTTCCTAAAAGAACGTCCTTTAATTCTAAGGCTATGACCTCTGGTCCTAGACTCTCCCACTGGTGGAAACATCCTCTCCACATCCACTCCATCCAAGCCTTTCAGTAATCTGTAAGTTTCAATGAGGTCCCCCCTCATTCTTCTAAACTCCAACGAGTACAGGCCCAGTGCCGACAAACACTCATCATAGGTTAACCTACTCATTCCTGGGACCCTTCTTCGGGCTGAGAGACAGGGAAAGAGAAACGAGAGAGATAGACGGTGAAATGGAACAAATGAATGAAAGATATGCAAAAAAGTAAAGATGATAAAGGAAACAGGTCATTGTTAACTGTGGGCTGGGTCTCAACAAGACCACTGAGAAATTGTGTAGGAAGGAACTGCAGATTCTGGTTTAAACTGAAGATAGACACAAAAAGCTGGAGTAACTCAGCGGGACAGGTAGCATCTGTGGAGAGAAGGAATGGGTGATGTTTCGGGTGGAGACCCTTGGGTTTTGTTTAATCTCGAGTGGCGTTTGATATGACGGGCACTGATGAATGTTTTTAATGTACCAACAGGGGGCGCCCAGTGCCCAGGCAGTCTCCTGCACCATCTGCTTCTGAAAGAGCTAAAGCATCCGACCCTACTGCTGACACTTGTAAGAAGCAAAGGAATTTGTCACAGAAATGCCTTGCATTTATCTGCTTAGTCAATAGACAATAGACAATAGGTGCAGGAGTAGGCCATTCAGCCCTTCGAGCCAGCACCGCCATTCAATGCGATCATGGCTGATCACTCTCAATCAGTACCCCGTTCCTGCCTTCTCCCCATACCCCCTCACTCCGCTATCCTTAAGAGCTCTATCCAGCTCTCTCTTGAAAGCATCCAACAAACTGGCCTCCACTGCCTTCTGAGGCAGAGAATTCCACACCTTCACCACTCTCTGACTGAAAAAGTTCTTCCTCATCTCCGTTCTAAATGGCCTACCCCTTATTTTTAAACTGTGGCCCCTTGTTCTGGACTCCCCCAACATTGGGAACATGTTTCCTGCCTCTAATGTGTCCAACCCCCTAATTATCTTATATGTTTCAATAAGATCCCCCCTCATCCTTCTAAATTCCAGTGTATACAAGCCTAATTGCTCCAAGTCGTTGGACTAATGGAATAATGTCAAACAAAAAACGCACAGAGTGCTGGAGTAACTCAGCTGGTCAGCCAGCATCCCTGGGGAATACAGACAGGCAACGTTTCAGGAAGCATCCCGACCTGAAACGTCACCTATCCATGTTCTCCAGAGATGCTGCCTGACCCGCTGAGTTACTCCAGCACTCTGTGAAACGTCACCTATCCATGTTCTCCAGAGATGCTGCCTGACCAGCTGAGTTACTCCAGCACTCTGTGAAACGTCACCTATCCATGTTCTCCACAGATGCTGCCTGACCCGTTAAGTTACTCCAGCACTTTGTGTGTTTTACTTTAGTATTATCTGGCAGGCTTTATGGAATTTTGCCCAGTTTCAAACAGCCTGATAAATTTGATGTGTTCACTGATAATTTGCAGTTGCGATCAATAATTGGCAATTGTGTTTAATTTTAAAAATTGCCTTCATTAGATGAGAAGCTTTTCAATTTGACTCTCAAAGGATTTGGACACTGTAGTTAGGATCATTTAGATCCATTAACAGAATGATACAGCGGAGAAGGAGGCTGTTTGGCCCATAATAACTCTGCAGATTCTTTCAAAGAGCTCTTCAATTAATCCTGCTCTCTATTTTCCCCAAACTCATTAATTTTTTTAAATTTTCACATGTACTGGAGTGAGTTTGTTGTCGTGTTCACTGTGATACAGTGAAAAGCTTAAAACAAATAAATGCTTAATAGACAATAGGTGCAGGGGGAGGCCATTCTGCCCTTCGAGCCAGCACCGCCATTCACTGATCATGGCTGATCATGCACAATCAGTACCCCGTTCCTGCCTTCTCCCCATATCCCCTGACTCCGCTATCATTAAGTTTTATATTGTCACTGTTCTTCTTATCGAGTCCACCTCACAAGATGAGAAATTATTCAGCCAGAGCTGAACACACTTCTCGGCATCTGCACACAATGGCGTCTTGCGCTTTGTGTGCTTCTTGTGCGTGTGGGGGAAAGATTGGTGGAAAGATCGCAAGGCCGCGACGTGAACGCTCTTTCCTTGACCCCATTATTGTCACTTATACCGAAATACAATGAAAAGCTTTGTTGCTTTACATGCGATCCAATCAGATCAAATAATACTACACATAAATACAATCAAGTGCAACTTACGTACAAAAGGTAGAGCAAAAGGGAAGATGCAGAGTGCAGAATATAGTTCTCAGCATTGCAGCACACCAGTGCATGGCAAACTCCGAATGTCCACAATGGGGTAGAGGTGAATCAGACAGGTCCCTAGCTTATGGAAGGACCGTTCAGAAGCCTGAGAACAGAGGGGAAGATGCTGTTCCTCAGTCTGGTGGTGCTCACTTTTAAGCTGTAATTTCTGTCTGATGGGAGCGGGGAGAAGAAGGAATATGGATAGGACAGGTTTGGAGGGATATGGGCCAAACAAAGGCAAGTGGGACTAGTATAGCTGGGACATTGTTGGGCCAAAGGGCCTGTTTCCACGCTGTATCACTCTATGGCTCTGTGACTATGAATGATGGGGTGGGTCAGCTTTGATTGTTTCGGCTGCTTTTCTGAGGCAGCGTGCTGTGTAGACGGAGTCACTGGTGGGGAGTCTGGTCTAGGTGATGGATCAGGCGACATCTACAACTCTTTCCAATCTTTTGTGGACACTGTAAAGTTGAAATCGTTAAGATCCATTAACAGAATGATACAGCACAGAAGGAGGCTGTTTGGCCCATAATAACTCTGCAGATTCTTTCAAACAGCTCTTCAATTCATCCCACTCCCACTTGTTTTACCACTCTTGAAAATGTTTTACATTTCCAAGTATTGGTTTTGGTTTATTGTCATGTGTACCGAGATACATCGAAAAACGTAAGCAAAATAAATATCCTATGTATTCGATTATGTTTGATTAAAATTTTCAGACAATTAACATGGTTTTCTTTTTCTATTTCTTCTAGCCAGTAGCCATGCTGGGACTGGTAGAGGATCAACGAGTGACCTTGGGATAAACTATGTTTCCTTTGCATATCGCCTAGGATTGGCTCGAGCTTTAACGCGTATAGATGACAAATCCCTCGAAGCTCAAAACTATTACAGCGAAGTCATTAAAATGGCACCTGCGGTATTGCAAGCTAATCATTTCAATGTTAGCACAATCTCCAGGTGTCCAATAATCATGTTTGGCCAAGGGTACACCAGTCTGCAGAAGGGTCTCGACCCGAAACGTCGCCCATCCCTTCTCTCCAGAGATGTTGCCTGTCCCGCTGTTACTCCAGCATTTTGTGTCCATTCCCATTAATTCCATATTGGTTGGGAGCACACTGACCCACGTTCCATTTGAGTTAACTTGTGTGCCTAGATCCAATCAACCTGCCCACTTCTCTCGATGTAGTGAGTGGCAGAGATAGGGGGTCGGTGATTCACAAGCGCTACCATCAATGTCACATGGGCTCAAGGACTCGAGAAACGCCTTGGAAAATGTCTTGGAAAATTCTTCCAAATCCTTTGAACACATAGGGAAGTCATCATCAGCATCCTGTCCCTGACAATATTCCCAATGTCAGTCCGAAGAAGGGTCTCGACCCGAAACGCCACCCATTCCTTCTCTCTAGAGATGCTGCCTGTCCCGCTGAGTTATTCCAGCATTTTGTGTCTATCTTTGATTTAAACCAGCATCTGCAGTTCCTTCCTACACATTCCTAATATCAAGTTTACTGTCACACACAACCTGTTCCAGTAAGCAGCCGAGCGAGGCCAGATTCCCAAAGCAAGCACAAACACAGTTTCCTTGCTCTTCTTAAAGTTCAGAAGTCAATTGACATTGCCACTTTGAATATTTCTGCCAATTAGTTCAGTTTAGTTTAGATATACACCGCGGAAACAGGCCCTTCGGCCCACCAAGTCCGCACCGACCAGTGATCCCCGCACACTAACACTATCCTACACTAGGGACAATTTTTACATTCATATCAAGCTAATTACATAATTGGAGTGTGTGAGGAAACCAAAGTTCTTGGAGAAAACCCACGCAGGTCACGGGGAGAACGTACAAACTCCGTACAGACAGCACCCGTAGTCAGGATGGAACCCGGGTCTCTGGCGCTGTGAGGCAGCAACTCTACCGCTGCGCCACCGTGCCACTCAATGTCTAATCCTGACACATTCTGATCCTGCCTTAGTTAATAATTTCCAGAGTTTACTGACTGATAATGTTAAGTTCACTTTAGCACAAGATAAAATTTACAAAGGTGGTATGTTTAAGCATTTAACGCTAATCTAAATTCAGCGCTAAAAACGAGTGAAATGACTTGCGATTTTTCAGGTGCACGATGCTTACAGCGAGTTTGCAAACCTTCTCCTGAAAACGGACCCCTTGCAAGCCGTGGACATTTACTCTAAATTTCCGGTGAAACCCCTGGATGAACAGAACTACAATGATGCTTTCATCACCGGAGAAATAGTTCGTCTTTTAATGAAATATGAAAAATACGATGACGCTCGTCTGGGTCCAAACCTGATTGCTTATGGGAAAGTAATGGGAATAGGTGCGTATATGAATCATCTCTGTCACGTAAAATTACTAACCTTGTCATGTGCAACACAGCAACTGGCAATTTGTCTATGTGATTATGTCGTTATGTGGTAAAAACAGGCCCTTCAACCCACCTTGTCCATGCCGACCGTTGCTAGTCCCATTTGCCCCAATAGCCCTCTGAACCCTTCCAATCCGTAAATCTGTCCAAACGTAGTGGAAAAGTCATGGTTGAATCTTCTTCTACAGCTTTTTCTGGCGGCTCATTCAAGATAAGGACTAATCTGTGAGTGAAAAACGTGCACCTGAGGTCCCCTTTCACCTTAAACCTATGCACTGTAGCTTTAGCATCGTTGACCTTGGGGGGGAAAAACAATGGGCATCCACTTTATCCGTGCCCCTCACGATCCTGTACTCCCCAATAAGGTCACCCATCAACCTCCTTCACTTGATAGAAATAAGTCGCAGCTTATCCAACCTCTCCCTATAACCCAAGCCTTCAAGCCCAGGTAACGTCCTGGTGAATCTTGGTTGGGCCCGTTCCAATGTAACTACATCTTTACTATCTCTGGGCGATCAGAACTGCACACAGTATTTTAAGTGTGGTCTCACCAACAATTTAACGTAACCGTTCAGTAAAATATGTGAATCTTTAAAGAGAACACATGAATTAAAAATAGTTGAAGCATGTACGTTAACAACATATAAAAGACATTTGGGCAGGTACATGGACAGGACAGGTTTAGAGGAATAAGGGCCAAACGTGGGCAAATGGGACTAGCTCAGATGGGACATCTTGGTCAGCAAGGCAAAGTTGGGCCGAAGGGCCTATTTCCATACTGTGTGACTATGACTAAAGATTATTGTGATATTCAAAAGGAAGAGCGCCTCCCATTGTATGCTCGATCAATAGTTAACATCACAAGAAAACCAGGAAACAATTACAATTTAACATATGCCCATCTTTAAAATAAAGCCATAGAGTGATACAGTGTGGAAACAGGCCCTTTGGCCCAACTCGCCCACACCGGCCAGCATGTCCCAGCTACACTAGTCCCACCTGCCTGTGCTTGGTCCATATCCCTCCAAACCTGTCCTATCCATGTACCTGTCTAACCGTTTCTCAAATGTTGTGATAGTCCCAGCCTCTGGCAGCTTGATCCATACACCCACCACCCTTTGTGTGAAAATGTTACCCCTCAGATTCCTATTAAATCTTTTCCCCTTCACCTTGAACCTATGTCCTCTGGTCCTTGATTCCCCTACTCTGTGCGTCTACCCGATCTATTCCTCTCATGATTTTATGCACCTCTATAAGATCACCCCATATCATATCATATATCATATCATATATATACAGCCGGATATCCTCCAGGGAATAGTCCCAGCCTACTCAACTGCTCAGACCCTCTAGTCCTAGCAACATCGTCGTAAATGTAGAAGAAATGGCAAGAAAACAATGCATATTCTTCTGCATCTGTTCCTGTTTATATTTTTAATACTGTTCCTGTAATATTTGCACTGCTTTGCAGCCTCCATCGAGGGTTACATTAACACTCTTGACCAGAAAATGAAGGCACAACTTCTGATGAAGACCTATGCAGGAATCCACGGGAAGCCTCTCAACGACCCAGAACTTCAAGCATTCTTCATATTCAAGCATTGGATTTAGAATTATGTTGCTATCAGTAATAAAACGGCATGTCAGCACAGAGAGAATCTGAACATCAAATGCATTCTGCCGAACACAAACACGTTAAAAGTTTAGGAAATTGCGTTCAACCTTCTATAAGTCCAAACAAGCACCAATCTCAGTGTTTTCATTCAGTTTAATCAACACATTCTGTACATTCAAAGATAATTCTGTAGTTCCCATCATCATTAGAATTTCTGAAGTGATTTTCCTCTCTAAGTAACAAAAGTTGAAATGATTGGACTCTCACATAATATCCTTCAGAATTATAATTGGTTACTTATTTGACTGAATAATTCCATTCATTTTTCCAGTAACTAGCATTTATATTTAACTCCATTTGTATAAGACTATTCCTCAATGTAGTTTACATAGTTTACTAACTATGTTTTCCAGTATGAATGCTTTACAACAATCTGTTCTACTTTCAACTTCAATCCCTCGTTAGATGCTGGTAATTCTGTAGTATATTCCACTCAAGAATTCTCAAGCCATTTATCCCAAAATTGGTAGCTCCAAATTGGTAGTGATGCTTTCTCATGTTACTTTCTGCCACCTTTCTCCAGTACCTCTTAAAATGAATAGGCAGAATCATTTGTAATTTATTGCTATTTCAAGCTAATTCATGGTTAACCTCCTGTGGACTTGAATTAAATTATTAAAATAGCAAAATATTGTTTTAAGTTCCGTCTTCACCAACTTAATAATTGATACTTACAGCTGCCAGACTTGTGCAGATTTCTTGTTCCTCGCAGGGACTTTGTAGGTGCAATAAAAACTGAGTATCAAAATACCAGAGTATAAGAAAATAACTGCAGATGCTGGTACAAATCGAAGGTATTTATTCACAAAGTGCTGGAGTAACTCAGCAGGTCGGGCAGCATCTCGGGAGAGAAGGAATGGGTGACGTTTCGGGTCGAGACCCTTCCTCAGACTGATGTCAGGGGGGGCGGGACAAAGGAAGGATATAGGTGGAGACAGGAAGATAGAGGGAGATCTGGGAAGGGGGAGGGGAAGAGAGGGACAGAGGAACTATCTAAAGTTGGAGAAGTCGATGTTCATACCACTGGGCTGCAAGCTGCCCAGGCGAAATATGAGGTGCTGTTCCTCCAATTTCCGGTGGGCCTCACTATGGCACTGGAGGAGGCCCATGACAGAAAGGTCAGAGTAGACAACTTCACCCAAACTTCACACGTTTAACGACGTCACATCCACCTCACATCAACAAAATGGTCTAGTTTAGTTTACTGCTCTTTGCAAAGCCTTATGGCTGGGGTCAGCTCGATTGTAATCATGTGTTGTCTTTCCACTGACCGGTAGCACGCAACAAAAGCTTTTCACTGTACCTCGGTACACGTGACAATAAACTAAACTCAAAACCTTTTAGACACAAAATGCTGGAGTAACTCATCGGGACAGGCAGCATCTCTGGAGAGAAGGGAATGGGTGACGTTTTGGGCCGAGACCCTTCTTCAAAACCTTTGGTAGCGTGCAATCCATTCAAAAACATGATTACAATCAAGCTGTCCACACTGTACAGATAAAGGATAAGGGGGATAAATGGCTCCATTATTTCAGCCTCTCAGAGATTCCCATGTCCCACCCATACTCGCCCACCTTCTCCACTACCTCGACTTGCATGCGTGTAGCTTTACTTTTAGATTCCCAGCATCTGCAGTTTTGTTTCAATTTTTTAAATCTTGGGTGACCACCGATGCAAAAACCACCGCCTTGATCAGAATATAATAAACACACTCCAAGGACACCCGAACACAGAACAAAGTGTTTATTCATCCTCCATTCCTTGACATCCCGATCTCACATCCAAAATTCCCACATCTAAAACACTCGCAGTCATCTTCAGCTTTGGAATGACCCTTGCCATGTCCATGTCCCTTGCTTGTGCCAATGGATGTCATCTTCCCATATGATACGATAGAACTTTATTTATCCCAAGAGGGAAATTGATCTGCCAACAGCCATAAAACCCTAAATACACAAAACCCAAAATATATGAACTTAAAGTGACAGTGGAAAGGATGTGTAAAGGTTGGGGGGGGGGAGTCAGTCTCAGACTACCCCACGACAGAAGGGGGGGGGGGGAGTTGTACAGTTTGATAGCCACAGGGAAGAAGGATCTGTGGCGTTTGTTCTGTGCTGCATCTTGGTGGGACCAGTCTGTTGCTGAAGGTGTTCCTCAGGTTGACCAGTGTGTCATGGAGGGGGTGCATGTGGCTTCCTCCTCAAAACTGAGTGCAAAGTGGGAGGCATAATCAGAGGGATCTGATGTCTATGTGGGCAGCCTTATCTCCTGGCACCCACCATCTGGGGCGGTCACGGTGGCGCAGCGGTAGAGTTGATGCCTTACAGCGAATGCAGCGCCGGAGAGGAGACCCGGGTTAGATCCCGACCACGGGTGCTGTCTGTACGGAGTTTGTACGTTCTCCCCGTGAGTTTTCTCCGAGATCTTCGGTTTCCTCCCACACTCCAAAGACGTACAGGTTTGCAGGTTAATTGGCTGGGTAAATGTAAAAACTGTCCTTAGTGGGTATAGGATGGTGTTAGTGTGCGGGGATCGCTGGTCGGCGCGGACCCGGTGGGCCGAAAGGGCCTGTTTCCGCACTGTATCTCTAAACTAAACTAATCTGGTGAACAAGTTATTTCTCAGCAGCCAAGTGCTGTTTTTCTCAGTTCCCCACGCAGGGTCTTTGACCCGAACCATTAACCGTTTCTCTTTGCACCGAGGCTGCCCAACCGGCTGTTTCTTCACCATCATCTGCTTTTATTTCAGATTTTCAGCATCTGCGTTCTTTTTTATCTTCACATCACCGCTGACTTGGCAAACAAAAAAATGCAATGCTCGTCATTTGACGCGCAAGGGATATTCGTCAGCAGCCAAGCACTGTTGCTGCCAGTATGGTTATCAGTTTAGTCTTCTAGAGCACAATTGTTGATTCTGCCTGTCTCACTGAGTCAGAGTCATATGGTTGAAGCATGGACAGGAAAGGTTTAGAGGAATAAGGGCCAAACATGGGCAAATGGGACTAGCTCAGATGGGACATCTTGGTCAGCAAGGCAGAGTTGGGCCGAAGAGCCTATTTCCATACTGTGTGACTATGACTAAAGATTATTGTGATATTCAAAAGGAAGATCATCTCCCATTGTATGCTCGATCAATAGTTAACATCATAAGGAAGCCAAGAAATAATTACAATTTATGCCCATCTTTAAAATAGAGTCAGAGTGATACAGTGTGGAAACAGGCCCTTCGGTATAAGTTGCCCACACCGGCCAACATGTCCCAGCTACATTAGTCCCACCTGCGAGCATTTGGACCATATCCCTCCAAAGCTGTCCTATCCATGTAACTGTCTGTTTCTTAAACATTGGGATAGTCCCAGCCTCAACTACCTCCTGTGGCAGCTCGTTCTATACACCCGCCACCCTTTATGTGAAAAAAGGGTGGTGGAGTTACTCCAGCATTTTGTGTCTACAGTGTAAACAGCATCTGCAGATCCTCCCCACACGTTGGTCTTGTCTTGTTTCATCAGGCACCCGGCCTGCCTGTCTTGACAATGTACTGTGTAGGAAGGAACTGCAGATGCTGGTTTAGGCACAAAAATCTGGAGTAACTCAGCGGGTCAGACAGCATCTCTGGAGAAAAGGTATAGGTGACATCTCGGGTCGAGACACTTCTTCAGACTGAGAGCCAGGGGAAAGGGAAACGTGATATAGAGAGATATAGAACAAATGAATAAGATATGTAAAAAAGTGACGGTGATATAGGAAACTGGCCATTAGCTGTGGCCTAGGTGAAAACGAGTTACAAACAATGAGACTCACCAGGATGAATGTACTGCCTTGCTATGATCTGATGGAAAGCATAGAGATTCTTTGTTGCCTGAATGGATGGTTTTTGTTGCAAATCTATCAGTCTTTCCCTCCATTTTAATAATTACAATGCTCCAAGGACAATGATTTTCACAATACAAGTCATGGGAGAATGATCTAAATACAATTTGCAGGTCCAGCTTACAGGGCTGGCAACCTTACGATGGTGGGATAAAGGGGATACACAGTGTGTGGCGTGTAATAACAACGCACTTATCATCTGCACCATCCTTAAAGTTTGGTATTAAAACAGTAAATGCTGGAAATACTCAATTGGTCAGCCAGCATTCTTTACTAAGAGAAAGTTAATATTCCAAAGCACCAACTAACAATTATGAAATTCCTGGGTTACCAATCCCAGCCAAGCCATTATTGTTAAAGGACAATAGACAATAGGTGCAGGAGTAGGCCATTCGGCCCTTCGAGCCAGCACCACCATTCAATGTGATCATGGCTGATCATTCTCAATCAGTACCCCGTTCCTGCCTTCTCCCCATACCCCCTGACTCCGCTATCCTTAAGAGCTCTATCTGGCTCTCTCTTGAATGCATTCAGAGAATTGGCCTCCACAGCCTTCCGAGGCTGAGAATTCCACAGATTTACAACACTCTGACTGAAAAGGTTTTTTCCTCATCTCCGTTCTAAATGACCTACCCCTTATTCTTAAACTGTGCCCCCTGGTTCTGGACTCCCCCAACATTGGGAACATGTTTCCTGCCTCTAACGTGTCCAACCCCTTAATAATTTTATATAGAGTGGCATGGGTGAAATTTTGCTCTGCGATCTTACTTTAAATTAGTTGCCTGTGTGAACATCTGCAAAGATCACATTGTGAAAGGGATACATTCAGAACACATCTAGTCCCCAGCAATTGCTGCATCCAACAATGGATTTGCAGTCAGGAGGGAATGTGTTTAATTTGGCCTTCGGGGATAAGTCTAAAGGATTTAATTGGATTAAGTCCAACAGAATTTGTTCGTTCTGAAAACTCATTCTGGTGCCTCCATGTCTCGATGACAAAATGGACGAAGGAATTGCAGCCAACTTCCATGTAACAAACAATTTGTTTAGTTTACAGTTTAGATACAGTGCGGAAACAGGCCCTTTCGGCCCACCGGGTCCGCGCCGACCAACGATCTCTGCACACTAACACTATCCTATACCCACTAGGGACAATTGTTTTTACACTTATCAAGGCAATTAACCTACAAACCTGCACGTCTTTGGAGTGTGGGAGGAAACCGAAGATCTCGGAGAAAACCCACACAGGTCACGGGGAGAACGTACAAACTCCGTACAGACAGCACCCGTAGTCAGGATCGAACCCGGGTCTCCGGTGCTGCATTCACTGTAAGGCGGCAACTCTACCGCCGCGCCACCGTGCAAAAGAAATTGTCACTTATTTCATTTACTGCTGTCAGGGTCCACAT
Source organism: Rhinoraja longicauda (assembly GCF_053455715.1). Taxonomy (NCBI): domain Eukaryota; kingdom Metazoa; phylum Chordata; class Chondrichthyes; order Rajiformes; family Arhynchobatidae; genus Rhinoraja; species Rhinoraja longicauda. Next base: position 67,727,091 of record NC_135961.1, on the reverse strand, counting down.
AGTATAGTTTCCATAGAGAAGAAATTGTGAATCTGTGTAATTCATTGGCACAGACGACTGTGGAGGCCGTCAATGGATATTTATGTGGCAGAGTTTGACAGATTCTTGATTAGTTACCGGTGTCAGAGGTTACGGGGAGAAGGGAGAGTAATGGGGTTGAGGGGGAAAGATAGATCAGCCATCATTGAATGGCAGAGATGACGATGGGCCGAATGGCCCAATTCTGCTCCTAGAACTTAAGAATCTATGACTTCACTTTGAAATATATAATAAGAAAATAACTGCAGATGCCGGTACAAATCGAAGGTATTTATTCACAAAATGCTGGAGTAACTCAGCAGGTCAGGCATCATTTCAGGAGAGAAGGAATGGGTGACGTTTCGGTACCCGAAACGTCGCCCATTCCTTCTCTCCTGAGATGCTGCCTGACCTGCTGAGTTACTTTGAAAGATAAGAATTTATTGTGCAACCTCTTATCGAGGTGGGATAAAATGATGAGGGGGATAGGGTGAGTGCACTTCTTTTTCCTAGGGTAGAGGAACCATGAACCAGAGGGCATCGATTTAAGGTAAGAGGGGAGAAGTTTTATCATGAACCTGAGGGGCAACCTTTTCACACAGAGTAAGGCAGGTATACGGAACTAGTTGCTGGAGGAAGCAGTTGAGGCAGGTACAAAAACAACATTTAAAGGACACCTGGACAGGTACAAGGATAGGTAGGAAAGGTTTGGAGGGAAATGGGCCAAAACGCGGGCAAATGGGACCGGCTTAGAAGGGGGAACTTGGCCGGCATGGACAGCTGCCCAAAGGGGCTGTGTCTCAACGACTTATCATGTTCACACATCCTAAGAATGTGGAAGTCACAAAATACTACTCACGTCAAATCCACAGCTGGCCAAGAAGCAGGTATCTAGCGAGCTATTCCATTATCAAAATCCAACAGACATTTAGTATAGGAAAATAACTGCAGATGCTGGTACAAATCGAAGGTATTTATTCACAAAATGCTGGAGTAACTCAGCGGGTCAGGCAGCATCTCGGGAGAAGGAATGGGTGACGTTTCAGGTCGAGACCCTTCTTCAGACTGATGTCAGGGGGGGCGGGACAAAGGAAGGATATAGGTGGAGACAGGAAGATAGAGGGAGATCTGGGAAGGAGGAGGGGACGGGAGGGACAGAGGAGCTATCTAAAGTTGGAGAAGTCGATGTTCATACCACTGGGCTGCAAGCTGCCCAGGCGAAATATGAGGTGCTGTTCCTCCAATTTCCAGTGGGCCTCACTATGGCACTGGAGGAGGCCCATGACAGAAAGGTCAGACTGGGAATGGGAGGGGGAGTTGAATTGCTCGGCCACGGGGAGATCAGTTTGGTCAACGCGGACCGAGCGCAGGTGTTGAGCGAAGCGATCGCCGAGCCTGCGCTTGGTTTCGCCGATGTAAATAAGTTGACATCTAGAGCAGCGGATGCAATAGATGAGGTTGGAGGAGGTGCAGGTGAACCTCTGTCTCACCTGGAAAGACTGTTTGGGTCCTTGGATGGAGTTGAGGGGGGAGGTAAAGGGACAGGTGTTGCATCTCGTGCGGTTGCAGGGGAAAGTGCCCGGGGTTGGGTGGTTTGGGTAGGAAGGGACGAGTGGACCAGGGAGTTACGGAGGGAACGGTCTCTGCGGAACGCAGAGAAGGGAGGGGATGGGAAGATATGGCCAGTGGTGGGGTCCCATTGTAGGTGACGGAAATGTTGGCGGATGATTAGTTGGATACGCTGGCTGGTGGGGTGGAAGGTGAGAACGAGGGGGATTCTGTCCTTGTTGCGAGTCGGGGGAGGGGGAGCAAGAGTGGAGCTGCGGGATGTAGAAGAGACCCTAGTGAGAGCCTCATCTATAATGGAGGAGGGGAAGCCCCGTTTCCTGAAGACATTCCAACAGACATTTTCATTTTTACAATTCATGTTGTTTATTTATGCAATACAACAGATTATTAAAAATATTTTTAAAACTGTACAAGATATGGTCAAATTTCACGTGAATAAAAAACAACTTTAAATTAAAATCAGGAAAATAATAAGAGCACCATATACTTTTCAGATTTTCGTTATTTACAACTGTAGACAAAATATGTTTATAAATGTGCTGTGTGGCAATAATATCCTTCAGAAATGTATTTTCCTTCGTGAAAACTGAAAGAATTTAGATCTCCCCAAGAATAATGAAGGGTGAATAGTGGTTGTATGTTAATGTACACAAGGCAAATTGTCTAACACTCATCAAAATCAAAAATGAATCTCACTATTGATCAAAAATTGTTGGAATATTGAAGGCTGCCAGCTTTCCCAAACTCAGAGATAGGGAAAATGAATAGAGTTTTGTTTTATTGTGATTGGATGGAGGAAGTTTGACACTTAGAACAAACGGTGCTGGAGTAACTCAGCGGGTCAGGCAGCATCTGTGGAGAACATGGATAGGTGACGTTCCACAGAGTGCTGGAGTAACTCAGCGGGTCAGGCAGCATCTGTGGAGAACATGGATAGGTGATGTTCCACAGAGTGCTGGAGTAACTCAGCGGGTCAGGCAGCATCTCTGGAGAACATGGATAGGTGACGTTTCCGGTTGGGACCCTTCTGAAGAAGGGTCCTGACCAAAATCGTCACCTGTCCATGTCTCCCAGAGATGCTGCCTGACCCGCTGAGTTACCCCAGCATGTTGTGATCCATGCAAAACTCCAGTGTATGCTGTTCCTTTACGTCTTTAAGTTTCACATTTATGCAGGTGCTTTTATATTACGGGAGCTTTCACTGTTAAATATTCTTCTACAAACTCCAAAGATAGACAATGCTGCAAAATGACACAGGTTCATTGTTCCTATATTGTCACAAGAAAAATGTCCAAACCTTCAAAGTTCTTTTTGAGATGAGAATGTAATAATTGTGAGAATATTCACCCTCATGCCATGCTTCCTGACTTTGCAAAGAAGATATTAACTCAACACACATAAAATAATTTTCTTATTATATAAAGCAAAAATATTTTCAAGCCAAAATAAAATTCTGCAGGGGCTCAAATGGTGATACAAGCTTCTAGTAGGACAAGCACTTTATTTGAGCAATCCTCGTGCATTCACCAGTGGGGGTGTCATCAGGAGAAAATGTTGCCTCAAGAAGGGTGTCAGCCACTTCAGCAGTGAGGTGACTTGTAGATAGACACAAGATGCTGGAGTAACTCAGTGGGACAGGCAACATCTCTGGAGAGAAGGAACGGGTGACGTTTCGTGTTGAGACGAAGAAGGGTCTCGACCCGAAACGTCACCCATTCCTTCTCTCCAGAGATGCTGCCAGGTCTCGCTGAGTTACTCTGGCTTTTTGTGTCTATCTTCGGTTTAAACCAGCGTCTGCAGTTCCTACTGGAACTGAGGTGACTTCTGTTGGCCGATGGTGCAGTGGAAAGGACACACCTTCCCACCCACCGCCAGAGAGGCAACAGGGAACTGCTTGCATCGTCTTGCAGAAGCAAGTGACAAAGAAAATAAATAACTCTCTATTTTACAACTTTCCAACAACAAAATACGTTAACCCTATTATTTTCCACACCATCCTTTATTTTTCACAAAGGACCCCTCTCACTTGCACAGAGAGTCAGTCACCTTAAACCCGGTTGAGTTTGGTCGTGATTAAAACTCTCACGGTCTGGTCAAATGCAGTGCACACACATAGGCCCAGTTTGTCCGGGCTCCAATCCAGGCTTGAGATGGGCTGGGTGGAGATGGTGGCATTCTGGAGCAACGTGACTGTCCCAGCGACCCCCATGTCCACGTTGTCAGAGTCCGCCTTTGAGCGCTGGGCTGGATATTCACTGGCAAACACAAGGTAAAGACAGTTCATACTGCAGCTAATGACATCTCCCCGCTTCCACCCGCGCACACTAAGCAAATGAATTAACTCAGGAGGTTTACGGGAATGATCCCATGAAGGAGTGGGTTAATACATGTTGAGCGTTTGTTGGCACTGGGCCTGTACTCGCTGGAGTTTAGAGGGATGAAGGGAGACCTCATTGAAACTTACCGAATGGTGAAAGGCCTGGATAGAGTGGGTGTGGAGAGGATGTTTCCACTAGTGGGAGAGTCTAGGACTAGAGGGCACAGCCTCAGAATTAAAGGACGTTCCTTTAGTCAGGAGATGAGGAGGAATTTCTTTAGTCAGAGGGTGGTGAATCTGTGGAATTCTTTGCCACGGAAGGCTGTGGAGGCCAAGTCAGTGGATATTTTGAAGGCAGGGATAGATAGATTCTTGATTAGAATGGGTGTCAGGGGTTATGGGGAGAAGGCAGGAGAACGGGGTTAGGAGGGAGAGATAGATCAGCCATGATTGAATGGTGTAGACTTGATGGGCTAAATGACCTAATTCTGCTCCTATCATTTATGAACTTCACTAAACCTAGCTATTGAGATACCTTATGTGATATCTCTGCATAAATCTGAACCGACTGGGGTGTTTTTCTAAAAGCCAATGCAGCCTGAAGTTTTTTAGTTTAGTTTAGTTTAGAGATACAGTGCAGAAACAGGCCCTTCGGCCCACCGAGTCCGCACCGACCAGCAATCCCCGCACACTAACACTATCCTACACACACTGAGGACAATTTGACCAAGCCAATTAACGTACAAACCTGTACGTCTTTGGAGTGTGGGAGGAAACCGAGGATCCCGGAGAAAACTCACACAGGTCACGGGGAGAACGTACAAACTCCGTACAGACAGCACCCGTAGTCAGGATCGAACCTGGATCTCTGGCGCTGTGAGGCAGCATCTCTACTGCTGCAGCATTGTGCTGCCCAGCTTAACTATTAGCGCTATAAGCAACATCCATCAATTGATTATTTTATATTCCTCCCCATTTGTTTGCTTTTGGGAACAAAAATATTAAAAAGGAGAAAACATGCAGAAATTTAGCTGTATTCAATCTGCATTGCGGGACAACATATCTCACAACATGGTTTAGTTAAAGGTTGCTGGGGAAAAGGCAGGAGAATGGGGTTGAGAGGGAATAACAGATCATCTATGATCGAATGGCAGAGCAGACTTGATGGGCCGAGTGGCTTAATTTTGCTCCTGTGAAGCTAGTAGCCAGAAGAAACCGGCCTTGGGTTTAGCTAAAAAATGTAGCTGTAATTTTATATTTATTTATTTATTTATTTTAGAGATACAGCGCGGAAACAGGCCCTTCGGCCCACCGAGTCCGTGCCGCCCAGCGATCCCCACACATTAACACTATCCTTCACACACTAGGGACAATTAAAAAAAAAAAACATATTACCCAGTCAATTAACCTACAAACCTGCACGTCTTTAGAATGTGGGAGGAAACCGAAGATCTCAGAGAAAACCCACGCAGGTCACGGGGAGAACGTATAAACTCCGTACAGACGGCGCCCGTAGTCAGGATCGAACCCGAGTCTCCGGCGCTGCATTCGCTGTAAGGCAGCAACTCTACCGCTGCGCCACCGCGCCACCCCTTCCGTACCAGTGGTGGTAATGCACCACCACCCAACCATGAATGCTCAGGAGCAAGCAGGAGGCAGGTGCTCGACGTACATTCACGTGTTTACCAGTGAAAGGAGGTTACTCACTATTTCCAAAGGTACAGATTGCCAGCCCCTCCGGCTGTCATGAAGATATCTCTGTTCTGTGGCAAGTGGCGGGCCTGCCAGATGGTGGATTTGGATGCCTTGGGAAAAGCAGCAGACACACAAACACAGTGTTTATAAAAACAGGACAGAGGAAGCCAACACCACCTGTCCCACCCAGTGACTAACAACCGGGGAACATACTTCCCTCCCAGCGGTTATCAAACCAACCTCCCCTCCATTGACTCCATCTACACCTCACGCTGCCTCGGCAAGGCCAGCAGCATCATCAAGGACCAGTCTCACCCCGGTCACTCCCTCTTCTCTCCTCTCCCATCAGGCAAGAGGTACAGAAGTGTGAAAACGCACACCTCCAGATTCAGGGACAGTTTCTTCCCGGCTGTTATCAGGCTACCACCAACTAGAGAGCGGTCCTGAGCTACCGTCTACCTCATTGGAGACCCTCAGACTAGCTTTAAAAGGACTTGATCTTGCACTAAACCTTATTCCCTTTATCATGTATCTGTACACTGTGGATGACTGTGACTGTAATCATGTTTTGTCTTTCTGCTGACTGGTTGTATAAGAAAATAACTGCGCAGTGGAGCAACAGGTAGTAAACTGGTTAGCATGCAATAAAAGCTTTTCACTATACTTCAATACACGTGACAATTAACTAAACCACTTTCAAAATTCTATATGTTTAATAAAGATAACCACAGACACGGTTGTTTTCATTATCTCAGAATGTGTCAGTGCACTATTAAACTAAAGGGATAGTTTGGAATAGTTGGCTTTGTTACGCAGCAAGAATTATAGGAACCACTTTGAGCATAATGAGTAGGACTGTGCTTACCATGAAATGTGCAAGAAGGAGCTGCAGATGCCGGTTTAAACCGAAGATAAGGCACAAAAAGCTGGAGTAACTCAGCGGGTCAGGCAGCATCTCCGGAGAGAAGGAATGGGTGACGTTTCGGGTCGAGATCCTTCTTCAGGCTGAAGGGTCCTGAAGCAAAAGGTCACCCATCCTTTTTATCCAGAGATATTGCCTGACCTGCTGAGTTACTCCAGCACTTTTTGTCTATCTTCGGCATACACAAGCACCTGCAGTTCCCTTTCTACACACTACAGTTCTCTGTTATCCCACTTTCTCATCCACTCCTTACGCACTAGGGGGAAATTGAGGGGCCAATTAACCGGCACGTCTTTGGGATGTGGGAGGAAACCGGAGCTCCCGGAGGAAACCCACGCGGTCAGAGGGAGAAGGTGCAAACTCCACACAAAGACAGCACCCGAGGCCAGGATCCAACCCGGGTCTCTGGCGCTCTGAGACAGTGGCTCTACCAGCTGCGCCACCGTACCGCCCTAAAGGAACGATATTATAACCAAGATGGAAGACGTCACGTTGTAAAGCAGTGAAAGGGTGAACGAAATACCTTCTCACTGACGGAGGCAAAGCCCTTGGTTGGGTGTTGGGTCCTCATGTCAAACACGTGGAACTTGCCCTCTAACGAAGTGGCCACCAGCTTATTCATGGTGATATCTTTCCTGTCAAACTCAACGCAACAAACCTGCAAAAGCAAGAGATTCCACCGGCTGAAACCCTGTTCCAATACCTAAATACAGTTTTTTAAAATAAATTAATTTAAGCAGAGGCAACTCAAAAGCAGAGCAACTAAACCCTGCCTTTGATTAAAGTATAGATTCACAATAAATACAAAAAGGTGTTTGTGGAGAGAACAGGGTGGACGAGGAGGGTTAATGGGCAAAATATGAAATCTCTTTTCTCCACAGTTGCTGGCTGCAATGCTTGGGTTTTCCAGCACTTCTTACATTTGGTAACGGGTTCCCTTAGCTAAGAGTATCAACTGAAGTTCAATGGTACTTTATTGGTTACAAGTATCGAGGTCCAGTGAAAGGTAAAGTTGCTCTAAAAACAAAGAAAGACACAGAGTGCTGGAGTAACTCAGCGGGTCAGGCAGCATCTGTGGAGAACATGGATAGGTGACGTTTCACAGAGTGCTGGAGTAACTCAGCGGGTCAGGCAGCATCTGTGGAGAACATGGATAGGTGACGTTTCACAGAGTGCTGGAGTAACTCAGCGGGTCAGGCAGCATCTGTGGAGAACATGGATAGGTGACGTTTCAGAGTGCTGGAGTAACTCAACGGGTCAGGAAGCATCTGTGGAGAACACGGATAGGTGACATTTCACAGAGTGCTGGAGTAACCCAACGGGTCAGGCAGCATCTCTGGAGAACATGGATAGGTGACGTTATGGGGCAGGAGCCTTTGAAAACGTGCAGTTTACAGAGCAGAGCAAAGAGAGAAGCTTTCTTGACACTATGGACACAGTTTGCAAAGTACACAAGTTTGAAATGTCACCCAGAGCTTCAAATGCCTTTCCAGTTGCTTTAGTGGGTTGTTGCAAGTGGCAGGGAGGGAAGCCAAGGTTTCTGTTCTTCCCTGGAGTTCTAAACCTAGTGAATCGTAAGCCTGGCTTACGGTTATAATCATGTATTGTCTTTCCGCTGACTGGATAGCACGCAACAAAAGCTTTTCACTGTACCTCGGTACACGTGACAATAAACTAGACTGAACTAAACTGGCCAAAAAACAGAGCAATTTACATTGAGTCAGGAAAAGAAGTGGGAGGTGGAGATATTAAATGGAAAGAGAAAAAAGAAACCAAAAGACTACTTGTAAAATAAACCAGGAGAACACCCAACTACATCCTTTTACTCAAGTGTCTGATAGGGTGCATGCAGACAGCCATGTCTCCATAACAAGAGGAGTTGAGTATTAGGAGCAAAGAGGTCCTTCTGCAGTTGTACAGGTCCCTAGTGAGACCGCACCTGGAGTATTGTGTGCAGTTTTGGTCTCCAAATTTGAGGAAAGACATTCTTGCTATTGAGGGCGTGCAGCGTAGGTTCACCAGGTTAATTCCCAGGATGGCGGGACTGTCGTATGTTGAAAGACTGGAGCAACTGGGCTTGTACACACTGGAATTTAGAAGGATGAGAGGGGATCTTATTGAAACATATAAGATTATTAAGGGCTGTTGAGGGCTGAGATAGAGCTCTTAAAGATAGCGGAGTCAAGGGATATGGGGAGAAGGCAGGAACGGGGTACTGATTGTGGATGATCAGCCATGATCACGGTGAATGGCGGTGCTGGCGCGAAGGGCCGAATGGCTTCCTCCTGCACCTATTGTCTATTGTCACTATTCCCCATTGCACAAGGAAGGGAGTTTTGGAGTTTACACTGATTTGAAATGCCATTTGTTCTTTACCCCGTTCCTGATGTTTTTTTCCCAGCGGAGTGACATGGTTCTGAGGTCAAACAGCTTGATATCCCCATTGTCGTATCCAGCACACACACATCGCTCCTGTTGATTGTAGGCATGACCTGGCCGAGGAGGCAAAAACGGGATTTGAGAGAATTAAAACAAAATACACAACCCAACTTGCACACTTTCTATCTGCGGGGGTGGGGGGGGGGGTGGGGGGGCAGGCAAACCCAGTGTGTCTGCGGGGGGGGGGGGGGGGGGGGTGGGGGTGGGGGGGCAGGCAAACCCATTGTCTAAAATCAGGCCGTGGAGACACCGTATACTTGGCAAACAACAAACGCCGTTGGTCAGGTGGGCCGCGGTGGGTGTCGGAGGTCAGTTTAGGGCGCGCCAATGAGAGCAAAGAGGGACCTGGCGTGGGGGTGGTGCCGTGAACAGAGGACCTGGCGTGGGGAGGGGGGGGGAGCTGTGAACAAAGCGGGTCCACCGTGTCGGCGCCCTATATGTGGCGACTCTTTGCATACCTTGTGTAAGGTACGCAAAACAAAGAGTCTCACTGTGACACGTCACATGTGATAATGAAGTCTCATTCGTTCCATACTCAGAACCTGAGCAGTTTCACTGGTGAGTTATGGGTCCCAGGTCACACCACGGTCTTGAAACATACAAACCCCCCTTCCATGCCCGTGAAACTCTGTGAAGCCTGAACACAACACCCCAGTCAGCCAGCCAGCCATTCATCCACCCTGGACGTTACAATAGACAATAGGTGCAGGAGTAAGCCATTCAGCCCTTCGAGCCAGCACCGCCATTCAATGCGATCATGGCTGATCACTCTCAATCAGTACCCCATCTGCCCACTCACACAACCTGTCCAAGTCACCCTGCAGCCTTATTGCATCTTCCTCACAATTCACACTACCCCCCCAGCTTAGTATCATCTGCAAATTTGCTAATGGTACTTTTAATCCCTTCATCCAAGTCATTAATGTATATCGTAAATAGCTGGGGTCCCAGCACCGAACCTTGCGGTACCCCACTGGTCACTGCCTGCCATTCCGAAAGGGACCCATTTATCCCCACTCTTTGCTTTCTGTCTGTCAACCAATTTTCTATCCATGTCAGTACCCTACCCCCAATACCATGTGCTCTAATTTTGCCCACTAATCTCCTATGTGGGACCTTGTCGAAGGCTTTCTGAAAGTCGAGGTACACCACATCCACTGACTCTCCCCTGTCAATTTTCCTAGTTACATCCTCAAAAAATTCCAGTACATTTGTCAAGCATGATTTCCCCTTCGTAAATCCATGCTGACTCGGAATGATCCTGTTACTGCTATCCAAATGCTCAGCAATTTCGTCTTTTATAATTGACTCCAGCATCTTCCCCACCACTGATGTCAGACTAACTGGTCTATAATTACCTGTTTTCTCTCTCCCTCCTTTCTTAAAAAGTGGGATAACATTTGCTATCCTCCAATCCACAGGAACTGATCCTGAATCTATAGAACATTGAAAAATGATCTCCAATGCTTCCACTATTTCTAGAGCCACCTACTTAAGTACCCTGGGATGCAGACCATCAGGCCCTGGGGATTTATAGGCCTTCAGTCCCATCAGTCTACCCAAAACCATTTCCTGCCTAATGTGGATTTCCTTCAGTTCCTCCATCACCCTAGGTTCTCCGGCCCCTAGAACATTTGGGAGATTGTGTGTATCTTCCTCAGTAAAGACAGATCCAAAGTAACGGTTTAACTCGTCTGCCATTTCTTTGTTCCCCATAATAAATTCCCCTACTTCTGTCTTCAAGGGACCCACATTTGCCTTGACTATTTTTTTCCTCTTCACATACCTAAAAAAACTTTTGCTATCCTCCTTTATATTATTGGCGCGTACGCACGACATTGCCATTTGCAAACCTGGTGCCTGTGAACGGAACCCATCTGCTACTTTGTTACCAGGCGTTTCAGATCAACCCACCGCTTGCCAGCAGATCAGAGTGGGCAGCGGGCAAGTGCTTGAGTGGTGGGAGTAGAATGGGCAGGGAACGGTTATGGACTCGGAGAGACAACGGTGGGCAAAGAAAACCAGGGAAAGAGTTTAGGGCGGTCACGGTGGCGCAGCGGTAGAGTTGCTGCCTTACAGTGAATGCAGCGCCTGAGACCCGGGTTCCATCCCGACTGCGGGTACTGTCTGTACGGAGTTTGTATGTTCTCCCCGTGACCTGCGTGGGTTTTTTTTCTCGAGATCTTCGGTTTCCTCCCACGCTCCAAAGACGTACAGGTTTCTAGGTTAATTGGCTTGGTATAAATTTAAAAATTGTCCCTAGTGGGTGTAGGATAGTGTTAGTGTGCGGGGATAGCTGGTCGACCCGGTGGGTCGAAAGGGCCTGTTTCTGCACTGTCTCTCAAAAATAAACTGAACTAAAGTTAGCAATCAGAGTCGGGTGGGCAAAGGATTATTAGTCGGTGAGAAGATCAGAGTTGAGGAGTGGATTAAAAAAATATATAGAAAAACACACACTAACTTTTACTATGAACTATCTATGAATGCACCAAGGACTTGGTGATTTTTTGCACCCGTATTGGGATTATTAATTTATTGAATGTTTGTTATCTGTGTACATTGTGTTTACAGGCCTGTTAAGCTGCCGCAAGTAAAATATCATTTTTTTCTTTGTCGTTACATTTGACAATTAAACACACTTCACTCTTGTTATTGATGTCAACCCACTAACTAATACATGCTTGCACTTGCAATCTAATTAACAGTAGACACAAAATGCTGGAGTAATTCAGCGGGTCAGGCAGCATCTCTGGAGAGAAGGAATGGGTGACGTGTCATGTCGAGACTCTTCTTCAGACTGATGTCAGGGGAGGGGGGCGGAACAGAGATAGAATGTAGTCGGAGACAGTACGAATAGTGGGAGAACTGGGAAGGGGAAGGGGATGGAGAGGGAAAGCAAGGGCTATCTGAAGTTAGAGAAGTCAATGTTCATACCACTGGGTGTAAACTACCCAAGCAAAATACTTACTGTCTCCGACTACATTCTATCTTTGACCCGCCCCCTCCCCTGACATCAGTCTGAAGAAGGGTCTCGACCCAAAACGTCACCCAACCCTTCTCTCCAGAGATGCTGCCTGACCCGCTGAGTTACTCCAGCATTTTGTGTCTACCTTCAATTTAAACCAGCATCTGCAGTTCTTTCCAACACTATCTAATTAACAGTGCCTGGTGACACTGATGTCCTGTAAGTTTGGAGTGTCATCATGTTATTATCGTGGTATTATTCCTTTTCTCCATGAGTGCAGATGCATGAAATAGTTAAGAGACCTTGAAACGACAGTCTGAGAAAGTGCTTTGTCTTGTTTGCTGCTAAGATCGGGACATTCACCCATTGACTGTAAATGGATTAAAATAGAAAGGGCCGTGCCATGAACACACTGCAGTACCTCAATTACTTAATTAATTTCTGCTCGTACATTTATTGATCTGAAAGAGGAAAACTGGCTGCAGCGTTGGTCATTCATTGCCCAAATATTGAATTCAGAAGAAAAATACTTTGAAACAGTTTTGGAAATTTGTTCGCACATGAGATTAGGTTAAACCCTCGATTAAAAAGACTGCACTTAATTTACAAATAAGACAGTCTGATAGAACAAATGTTCTTCTTTACCCCAAGCCCAACAAGCATAACAGATGAAAACGACAGCTGCTTCTAAAAGTCAGACAGTGAAACTCTGAAAATGAAGTCAACATGATTTTAGTTAATAAATCTTAAATCTTAAAAATATTTTAAAAGATTAAATCTTAAATCTTAAAAAATAAATTTGCGCTGCAAAGAATAAAGTCCTAGCCTGGTGCTGTAACTAGTGCTGCAGGTTCTTCAATATTCCTTTACAGTAAGCATCCTCTTCACCATCTAGTGAGATGCTGACTTTTATGGGAGCTGCAACATAAAGTCTTAGACAGGTGAGCGGAGCACCAAGGCACATTCCTTGCATGTGCACACACTTGGCCAATAAACTTATTCATTCGAAGGTAGACACAAGGTGCCGGAGTAACTCAGCGGGACAGGCAGCATCTCTGGAGAGAAGGAATGGGTGACGTTTCAGGTCGAGACCCTTCTTCACACTGATGTCAGGGGATGGGGCAGGACAAACATAGGACGTAGTCAGAAACAGGAAGACTGATGGGAGAACTGGGAAGGGAGAAGGATGGAGAGAGAGGGAAAGCAGGGACAATCTGAAGTTAGTGAAGTCAATGTTCATACCGCTGGGGTGTAAACTACCCAAGCGAAATATGAGGTGCTGTTCCTCCAATTTGCGCTGGGCCTCACTCTGACAATGGAGGAGGCCCAGGACAGAAAGGTCAGATTGGGAATGGGAGGGGGAGTTGAAGTGCTGAGCCACTGGGAGATCAGGTTGGTTAAGACTTATTCATTCATTCATTCAAAACCTACCAAAGGCCACAGTCCAACAATCCCGCTGGCTGTCTCCATCTGCAGGCTGCATATTTGCCACTGGAGTGTCCTTTTGCCTGGGGTCCCACACTTTCACCATTCCTTTCAAAACACAAAACATTATCAATGTGATTTAGTTAACATCAGGGACTAATCACACACAATAGACAATATTACCGACAGAGAATCACAATAATTTAAACATGAATCTTCATCTTTAAAAATACCCAATGATTTGGTCAAGTTTTTTGTTTAGAGATACAGCACGGAACAAGCCCTTCGGCCCACCAGGTCCGCGCCGACCAGCGATCTCTGCACATTATCACTATCCTACACCCACTAGGGACAATTTTTTTACATTTACCAAGCCAATTAACCTACAAACCTGTACGTCTTTGGAGTGTGGAAGATCTCGGAGAAAACCCACGCAGGTCACGGGGAGAACGTACAAACTCCGTACAGACAGCACCCATAGTCGGGATGGAACCCGGGTCTCCGGCGCTGCATTCGCTGAAAGGCAGCAACTCTACCGCTGCGCCACTGTGACCGCTTTAATGTGAAGGTAGACAGGTTGTTGATCAGCACGGGTATCAGATGTTATGGGGAGAAGGCAGGAGAATGAGGTTGTGAGAGACAGATCAGCCATGAATGAGTGGCAGGATAGACTCGATGGGCCGAGTGGCCTAATTCTGCTCCTGATTGAGCTTATTCACCATCTCTGCTGCCGGTGACCACTTCCGGAGCTCCTTCCCCAATTCCCAGGCCACCTACTCCATCGATACAGTTGATAATTTCCTTGTGAGCTTTCACAGAGTACACGGGAAATTCTGGAGCCTCGAGATTCCTGAATAAATAGAAATCAGAAAGGTAAAGGCAGGAAATTTGCAATGAACAGGCTATGCATGAAACAGAAGCAGAAATAGTGTCCACACAATACACTCTGGGTCATAAGGAATAAGAGTAGAATTAGGCCATTCAGCCCATCAAGTCTACTCCGCCATTCAATCACGGCTGATCTATCTCTCCCTCCTAACCCCATTCTCCTGCCTTCTCCAAATAACATCTTAATGGTGTCAGATTAGGTAAAGGGGAAGTGCAACGAGACCTGGGTGTTCTTGTACACCAGTCACTGAAAGTAAGCGTGCAGGTACAGCAGGCAGTGAAGAAAGCTAATGGCATGTTGGCCTTCATAACGAGATGATTTGAGTATAGGAGCAAAGAGGTCCTTCTGCAATTGTATAGGGCCCGGGTGAGGCAACATCTGGAGTATTGTGTGCAGTTTTGGTCTCCTAATTTGAGGAAGGATATCCTTGCCATTGAGGCAGTGTAGCGTAGGTTCACGAGGTTAATCCCTGGGATAGCCGGACATGATAGCCGGATATGAGGAAAGATTGGAAAGACTGGGCTTGTATTCACTGGCGTTTAGAAGGATGAGAGGGGACCTTTTAGAGATGTATAAAATTATTAAAGGACTGGACAAGCTAGATGCAGGAAAAATGTTCCCAACATTGGAGGAGTCCAGAACCAGGGGCCACAGTCTTAGAATAAAGGGGAGGCCATTTAAAACTGAGGTGAGAAGAAACTTTTTTACCCAGAGAGTTGTGAATTTGTGGAATTCTCTGCCACAGAAGGCAGTGGAGGCCAATTCACTGGATGAATTTAAAAGAGAGTTAGTTAGAGCTCTAGGGGCTAGTGGAATCAAGGGGTGTGGGGAGAAGGCAGGCACGGGTTACTGATTGTAGATGATCAGCCATGATCACAATGAATGGTGGTGCTGGCTCAAAGGGCCAAATGGCCTCCTCCTGCACCTATTTTATGTTTCTATGTTTCTATGTAACATCTGACACCCGTACTAATCAAGAATCTAACAATCTCTGCAGTTTTAGTCATCTGTTTGAGTTTAGTTTATTGTCACATGTACCGAGGTACAGTGAAAAGCTGTTGTTGCGTGCTATCCAGTCAATGAACAGGCTTTGTAGAAAACAAAGACTACTTTGCTGCATTGGTGACCTGGCGAAATGGTGTCCAAACTCACTCTGGTGTAGACACAAAATGCTGGAGTAACTCAGCGGGACCAGCAGCATTTCTGGAGAGAAGGAATCTCCGGGACTCACGCTGGGGCATCTGCTCACAGATCCTGGGACTGTACAGACCTGGGCAGGTTAAAGCAGGGACATCCAGTAGAGTGACGTCTGGGCTCAAGGCAATGCTGACTGCCATAGTTCTGTCAGTAGTTTCATTCACAGGGCCTGTTCCGACCTGCCAGTGTGACCCAGTCACACCACAAGACCCTGCCATCGTGCTGCATGGATGCAGGGTGATCTGAAGCCTGGCAACGCAGAGTCATGCCACTTATTGCAAGGAGCAGGGAATCCACCCAGCAAGTGAGTACCAAGTCAGCAAAATTATAGCCACCACGTTCATTTAGCATTTAGTCAAAGATGTAAATGTGAAGAATACAAAAGATTAGCCAAACGATATACACAAGATGCTGGAGTAACTCAACAGGACAGGCAGTATCTCTGGAGGGAAGGAATGGGTGACGTTTCGGTTTTCAGATTGAAGAAGGGTCTCGACCCGAAACGTCAATAGACAATAGGTGCAGGAGGAGGCCATTCGGCCCTTCGAGCCAGCACCGCCATTTAATGTGATCATGGCTGATCATTCTCAATCAGTACCCCGTTCCTGCCTTCTCCCCATACCCCCTGACTCCGCTATCCTTAAGAGCTCTATCTAGCTCTCTCTTGAATGCATCCAGAGAATTGGCCTCCACTGCCTTCTGAGGCAGTGAATTCCACAGATTCACAACTCTCTGACTGAAAAAGTTTTTCCTCCTCAGTTCTAAATGGCCTACCACTTATTCTTAAACTGTGGCCCCTTGTTCTGGACTCCCCCAACATTGGGAACATTTCTGGACTCCCCCAACATTGGGAACACATTATTTTTATCCAGAGATGCTGCCTGTCCCACTGAGTTACTCCAGCTTTTTGTGTCGATCTTCGGTCAACACCAGCATCTGCAATTCCTTCCTACACAAAACATTAGCCAGACCTGTAGCAGAGACTACAGTTTAAATGATTATTTGTTCCATATATATGTATGCACGTGGAAGTAGACTTAGCAATTTAGTACAACAAAGTATCACAGATGGGCAGCACAGTGGCACATGTGGTAGAGCTGCTGTCTCACAGAGCCAGAGACCTGGGTTTGATCCTGACGTCAGGTGTTGCCTGTGTGGAGTTTGCACATTCTCCCTGGGACTGTAGATACAAGGAACTACAGATGCTGGTTTACAAAAAAACACAAAGTGCTGGAGTAACTCAGCGGGTCAGGGATCATCTCTGGAGAACATGGATAGGTGACGTTTCACAGTGCTGGAGTAACTCAGCGGGTCAGGGATCATCTCTGGAGAACATGGATATATGACATGGTCCCGTCACTAAACGTCACCGATCCATGTTCTCCAGGGATGCTGCCTGACCCGCTGAGTTACTCCAGCACTCTGTGTCTCCCTGCGACCATGTGGGTTTCCTCTGGGTGCTCGGGTTTCCTCCCACATCCCAGACGTGCGGGTTTGTAGGTTAACTGACCTCTGTAAATTGCCCCTAGTGTTTAGGGAGTGGATGAGAAAATGGGACAACATAGAACTAGAGTGAACAGATGCTCGCACTACTGTGGGCCACTATTCGAGGAACTTTGTACGTTTGAGTGGACTGATCTTGCAGAAAAGTGCAATCCATCCATATGTGTCTCAAAAACACTAAAAGCACAAAGAGCAGCAACATGTCAGGGTCCTGCTACAATTAATTGATGTCTCATTTTATTGCTGTATTACCAATGTAAAAGCATGAACAGAGGAACAGGGGTAGAGAGTAGGACACTGAATATCCAAGCCCATTCCTTCGTTGCCCTCGCGCATCGATGAGCCTTGGGCGACCAACACCCTGTCTGTCGCTGGTTTGTGGTTTGTTCCTCCTTGGACCACTGTCGGTCGGTACTCACCACTGCTGACCGGGAACACCCCACAAGCCTTGCCGTTTCAGAGATGCTCTGACCCAGTCGTCTGGCCATAACAATTTGGCCCTTGTCAAAGTCGCTCAGGACTTTACTCCTGCCCATTTCTCCTGCATCCAACACATCAACTTCAAGAACTGACTGTTCACTTGCTGCCTAATATATCCCACCCCTTGACAGGCGCCATTGTAACAAGATAATCAATCTTATTCACTTCACCTGTCAGTGGTCGTAATGTTTTGGCTGATGACGGTGTACTTCATGTCCACTCAACTACCTTTAATCAATTTTATATTTGATCAATGTGCCATTAAGATTGCTGCTTGTGCTGTTTCTTGTGTCTCCATCTACAGTCCCCATTCCATGATAACCGTAACAAATAAATATTAATTGATGTGTAGGAAGGAACTGCAGATGCTGGTTTAAATCAAAGATAGACACAAAATGCTGGAGTAACTCAGCGGGACAGGCAGCATCTCTGGAGAGAAGGAATGGGGGACGTTTCGGGTCGAGACCCTTCTTCAGACAACGTCACTCATTCCTTCTTTCCTTAAATATTTATTGCCCTTGGTTTTTGAAGTTTCAATAAAGTCTTTAGATAAGGATCTCAGCTTTCTGCCACCATTTTTGGGCTGAAAAAAAATCTCTCAAAACTAAAAACATTTCTAATAACAATCGGGCAACAATTTCAATTAGAGCGTAATATTTCTGACTGCATTTCCAGAACCGGAACACATGCAAGAAGAATAGCTTCTGTTGACTTTGAATCCTTACCAAATATTCAGATTTCCATCAAAGTTCCCTGTAGCTAGATAGCGTTGCTGTAACGACGCCGATCCAAAGGTGCCACATTTAATAGGTTTTGCTTTCTCAATCTGAAAAAAAGACCATTTCCAAAGTTTATGAAAATGAGCATTAATTTCTCAATTAAAGGACTTCAAAATAGAGCTTGACTTATTAGACACCTATCAAGAAAGAACTGTGTGTGCATTGGTAAAACTAGCAAATGTTTTCTTCCTTTGCTTCATACCGGCAAGGCTTGTAAAAGCTAGGAAAAGCTAGCAAATAATCCCTGCACAGGAAGAGTCTACTAGATAATTCAGTCAAAGACCTCTTGGAATCATGAAGGGTCTGGAGAAGGGTCTCCACCCGAATGGTCACCCATTCCTTCTCTCCAGAGATGTTTGCCTGTCTCGCTGAGTTACCCCAGCATTTTGTGTCTATCTTGGAAATCATAACTTGTCTGAGTCATTAAGTGCTAGAATCAGATGGCACAGAAACAGGCAGCCCAGCATGTCTATTCCAACCATCAAATACCGAAGCATACTAATCCCATGATCCATAGCTTCTTACACCACCCTGAGGGGCAATGTTTTCACACAGACGGTGGTGGGTATATGGAACGAGCTGCCAGAGGAGGTAGATGAGGTGGGTACAGTAGGTTTGCCAACTGTCCCGTAATAGCCAGGACATCCCATATTTTGGGCTAAATTAGTTTGTCCTGTACGGGACCATCCTTGTCCCGTATTAGTAGGGTTGCCAACTTCCTCACTCCCAAATAAGGGGCAAACGGTGACGTCACCGCCCCGCGCCCCATGTGACCTCACCCAGCCAGTGGCCACGTGCTCCTAGCCCGGGCGGCCGCCATTGGTGGAGCGGGAGCACGTGGCCGCTGGCTGGGTGAGGTCACGTGGGGAGCACGGCAGTGACGTCACCTTGTGCCGTATTTGGGAGTGAGGAAGTTGGCAACCCTAGGGTACAGTAACAGCATTTAAAAGGCACTTGCACAGGTACATGGATATGAAAGGTTTAGAGGGATAGGGGCTAAATGAGACTCATGCAGATGGGGCATCTTGGTTTGCAGAGACAGAGTAGACAATCAGAACCTTTTTACCAGAGTGGAAATGTCCAAGACTAGAGGGCACAGCTTCAATATCAGAGGGCAAAGTATAAAGGAGATGCGCGGGACAAGTTTTTAAAAAAAAGAGAATGATGGGGGGCTGGAACGGCCTGCCAGAAGTTGTGGTGGAAGCAGATAGGATAGTTTAAGAGGCTGTTAGATAGGCACATGGATATGCAGGGAATGGAGGGATATGGATCATGTGCAGGCAGATGAGATCGGTTTAATTTGGCATCTTGTTCAGCACAGACATTGTGGGATAAAGGGCCTGTTCCTGTGCTCTACCTTTCTATGTTGTGTGTAACTCCTGCCTAAGTAATAGAAGCAGCAACAAAGCTGTACGTGGTAATCAAATAAATGCTGAGCATGATAAAAAAAAGAGGCAGATATGATGAAGGCATTTAAGAGGCTTTTAGATAGGCACATGGATATTGTGCATCATGTGCAGGCAGAGATTAGTTCAAATTGGCATCGTGTTTGTAGGTTCATAGGGTCTAGTAGGTCTATCTATGGCTGATCTATCTTTCCCTCTCAACCCCATTCTCCTGCCTTCTCCCCATAACCACTGACACCCTTGCTAATCAAGAACCCGTCAATCTCTACCTTAACAATATCCATTGAATTGGCTTCTACACCCATTGTCTGTTGCAATGAATTCCACAGATTCATCACCCCCTGACTAAAGAAATTCCTCCTGTCTGTCCTGCTGAGTTACTCCAGCGATTCGTGTCCATCTTTTTAAACTAAATGAAGTCTACTCCGCCATTCAATCATGGCTGATCTATCATAGATAGACACAAAAAGTTGGAATAACTCAGCGGGACAGGCAGCATCTGTAGAGAGAAGGAATGGGTGACGTTTCGGGTCGAGATCCTTCTTCAGATTGATCCATTCCCTCTTAACCCCATTCTCCTGCCTTCTCCCCACAGCCTTTGACACCCTTATTACCAATCAAGAATTCGTCAATCTCTGCTATTAAAATCGCCCAATATCTTGGCCTCCACAGTCGTGTGTGGCAATGAATTGTGGAAACATCCTCTCCACGGAGGTAGACACAAAATGCTGGAGTAATCCAGTCTGAAGAAGGGTCTCGACCCGAAACCTCACCCATTTCTTCTCTCCAGAGATGCTGCCTGGCCTGCTGAGTTACTGATTTAAACCAGAATCTGCAGGATTTATTTCTTCCTCTCCACGGAAGAGATGACTACAATAGACAATAGGTGCAGGAGGAGGTCATTCAGCCCTTCAAGCCAGCACCACCATTCAATGTGATCATGGCTGATCATTCTCAATCAGTACCCCGTTCCTGCCTTCTCCCCATACCCCCTGACTCCGCTATCCTTAAGAGCTCTATCTAGCTCTCTCTTGAATGCATTCAAAGACTTGGTCTCCACTGCCTTCTGAGGCAGAGAATTCCACAGATTTACAACTCTCTGACTGAAAACGTTTTTCCTCATCTCCGTTCTAAATGACCAACCCCTTATTCTTTATAAGACAATAACTGCAGATGCTGGTACAAATCAAAGGTATTTATTCACAAAATGCTGGAGTAACTCAGCAGGTCAGGCAGCATCTCAGGAGAGACGGAATGGGTGACGTTTCGGGTCGAGACCCTTCTTCAGACTGATGTCAGGGGGTGGGACAAAGGAAGGATATAGGTGGAGACAGGAAGATAGAGGGAGATCTGGGAAGGAGGAGGTGAAGAGAGGGAATGAGGAACAAGCTGCCCAGGCGAAATATGAGGTGCTGTTCCTCCAATTTCCGGTGGGCCTCACTATGGCACTGGAGGAGGCCCATGACAGAAAGGTCAGACTGGGAAAGGGAGGGGGAGTTGAACTGCTCGGCCACCGGGAGATCAGTTTGGCCAATGCGGACCGAGCGCAGGTGTTGAGCGAAGCGATCGCCGAGCCTGTGCTTGGTTTCGCCGATGTAAATAAGTTGACATCTAGAGCAGCGGATGCAATAGATGAGGTTGGAGGAGGTGCAGGTGAACCTCTGTCTCACCTGGAAAGATAGTTTGGGTCCTTGGATGGAGTTGAGGGGGGAGGTAAAGGGGCAGGTGTTGCATCTCGTGCGGTTGCAGGGGAAAGTGCCCGGGGATGGGTGGTTTGGGTAGGAAGGGACGAGTGGACCAGGGAGTTACTGAGGGAACAGTCTCTGCAGAACGCAGAGAGGGGAGGGGATGGGAAGATTTGGCCAGTGGTGGGGTCCCGTTGTAGGTGACGGAAATGTTGGTGGATGATTTGTTGGATCCGCTGGCTGGTGGGGTGGAAGGTGAGAACGAGGGGGATTCTGTCCTTGATGCGAGTGGGGGGAGGGGGTGCAGGAGCGGAGCTGCGGGATGTAGAAGAGACCCTATTAGTGAGAGCCTCATCTATAATGGAAGAGTGGAAGCCCTTATTCTTAAACTGTGGCCCCTGGTTCTGGACTCCCCCAACATTGGGAACATGTTTCCTGCCTCTAACGTGTCCAACCCCTTAATAATCTTCAAAATTTCCTAATCTCCATTCTAAATGGCATACGCCTTATTCTTAAACTGTGGATACTTAAACATCTTAAAGACACATCCACATCTATCCAGACCGTTCACCATTCGGTGGGTTTCAGTGTCAATGAGGTCCTTCGTTCCCTCTCAACCCCATTCCCCTGCCTTCTCCCCACGGCCTCATTGATCAAGAACATGTCCGTGTCCAGCAGGACGTCGTCGGGCCGAGCGGCCGCGGGGAGCCGCCGTCTCCATGGCGACGCGGCCTAGCCTGGCCTGGGCGCCGCTCACCTCCTTCAGCAGCACCACCTCGCCCTGGCACACCTCGTACACCTGCAGCACCCCCGTGCCCCGGGCGTAGTTGCCCATGCACACGAACTTGGCGCTGCACGGGATCCATTTGCAGTCGAACAGGGTGTAGTTGAGCGGCTTCTGGATGTGCAAGATGATCTGCGGCTTCTCCAGCGCCGCGCTCATGATGGCGGCGGCCGTCTCCACCCTCCCGCGTCACCACGCCTGCGCCGGGAAGCACCGTTGATATCGCTCTACGGCGGGGTTTGCTTACTAAGATGGCGGACGTTCCGCTCCTTTGTGCGCTACACGTCCGCAAAGGAGCAGAACGTCCGCCATTTTAGTAAGCAAAACTCGCCGTCCGCACTGCCTCTCGCAGTGCAATCAGTGTTTTGGGAGAACAGTAATGTGTGATGATACCATAGAAAAAATGCAGAATATATCTCATCCATCAATTCACGGATTAAAAATAAAAATGTTTCTGCAAGTTTCTGCCTACTAAAATGGCGCCATGACATACTTGTCTACGGTTTTTTAGGGTCTATCTTGCTCTGCTCTATTATCTTTGCTGAACCAAAGATATCTATGTTTTCTAAACTCCTGCGTGAGATGACCACTAGTGAGGTGTTTGCGCAGTAATCAAACCTGAACTAGGGAATACACAAGCCCCCGGTCTTTCCTCGTGTGACAGGCGGAGGGAGGGCAGCCCCCCGGCGGCGGACGGACGGACGGGGTCCTTGGGCGCGCGGCGTGGATGGCGGCAACGGCGGTTGAAGCGGCGGCAACGGCCACGGCCACAGCGCGGGGCGATGGCGGCGACTCGGCCTTCGTCAGCGCCGCCCCCCATCCCCACCGCAAGCGGAGGATGCAGACCGAGCCCACAACCACAAGGAAACGGCCCGACTTCCCGCCCGTGGCCGGGCAGCACCTGCTGGTGAGTGAGGGCCTCAGGCTCAACGTGGCGCCGCCGCCGCCGCCGCCGCTCAGCCTCAGCTCCACCCACCGCTCCTGACAGCCCCCAACAACTCTCCCAGAACCTCTCTTCCCCCCCCCCCCCCCCCCAAACCTCCCTCCAATCTCCACCCCACCCCCCTAACCAATGATAATAGAGTTGTCTATTATCATTGCCCCCAACCTACCCCCCTCTCCCCCCACTACCCCAACGCTCCCTCTACCCAACACCTAATCCCCAACCCCCCTCCTCTCTTCCCCCCCCCCGCCCCTCACTGCCCCAATCCCCCACCTTCCACTTTCCCAAACTCCTACCCCCACCCTCCTCTCCCCCACTATCCCAACCCTCCCCCCATATCTCCCCCTCCCCCCCATATCGCCCCCTCCCCCCCATATCTCCCCCTCCCCCCCCATATCTCCCCCTCCCCCCCATATCTCCCCCTCCCCCCCCATATCTCCCCCTCCCCCCCCCATATCTCCCCCTCCCCCCCCATATCTCCCCCTCCCCCCCCATATCTCCCCCTCCTCAACCTCTTCCCCCACCCGTCCACGTCCTCTCCCCTGTCCCACTGTCCCCTTGCTCCAGATCCCCCTTCCATTCCCACATATTCTCCCCTTAACACTCCAAAGATGTACAGGTTTGTAGGTTAATTGGCTTGGTGTAAATGTAACTTGTCCTTATTGTGTGTCGGGTTGTGTTAGTGTGCGGGAATAGCTGGTCGGTGTGGGCCGAAGGGCCTGTTTCCGCGCTGTATTTCTCAACCCAACTAAACCTGTACCCCGACACCCCATTCTCCCAATTTACCCTCATTTGCCCCAATTAACTCCCCCATTCTCCTACCCCCATTCCTTTGTCCACATAGCCAATAGGTACAGGAATAGGCCATTCAGCCCTTTGAGCCAGCACCGCCATTTACCGTGATCATGGCTGATCATTCTCAATCAGTACCCCGTTCCTGCCTTCTCCCCATTTCCCTTGACTCTGCTATTATTAAGAGCTCTAACTCTGTCTTGAAAGCATCCAGAGAATTGGCCTCCACTGCCTTCTGAGGCAGAGAATTCCATAGCTCCACAACTCTGATAAATCCCCAGGGCCTGATGGTCTGCATCCCAGAGTACTTAAGGAGGTGGCTCTAGAAATAGTGGAAGCATTGGAGATCATTTTTCAATGTTCTATAGATTCAGGATCAGTTCCTGTGGATTGGAGGATAGCAAATGTTATCCCACTTTTTAAGAAAGGAGGGAGAGAGAAAACGGGTAATTAAAGACCAGTTAGTCTGACATCAGTGGTGGGGAAGTTGCTGGAGTCAATTATAAAAGACGAAATTGCTGAGCATTTGGATAGCAGTAACGGGATCATTCCGAGCCAGCATGGATTTACGAAGGGGAAATCATGCTTGACAAATCTACTGGAATTTTTTGAGGATGTAACTAGGAAAATTGACAAGGGAGAGTCAGTGGATGTGGTGTACCTCGACTTTCAGAAAGCCTTCGACAAGGTCCCTCATAGGGCAAAATTAGGGCACATGGTATTGGGGGTAGGGTACTGACATGGATAGAAAATTGGTTGACAGACAGAAAGCAAAGAGTGGGGATAAATGGGTCCCTTTCGGAATGGCAGGCAGTGACCAGTGGGGTACCGCAAGGTTCGGTGCTGGGACCCCAGCTATTTACGATATACATTAATGACTTAGACGAAGGGATTAAAAGTACCATTAGCAAATTTGCAGATGATACTAAGTTGGGGGGTAGTGTGAATTGTGAGGAAGATGCAATAAGGCTGCAGGGTGACTTGGACAGGTTGTGTGAGTGGGCGGATACATGGCAGATGCAGTTTAATGTAGATAAGTGTGAGGTTATTCACTTTGGAAGCAAGAATAGAAAGGCAGATTATTATCTGAATGGTGTCAAGTTAGGAGGAGGGGGAGTTCAACGAGATCTGGGTGTCCTAGTGCATCAGTCAATGAAAGGAAGCATGCAGGTACAGCAGGCAGTGAAGAAAGCCAATGGAATGTTGGCCTTCGTAACAAGAGGAGTTGAGTATAGGAGCAAAGAGGTCCTTCTACAGTTGTACCGGGCCCTGGTGAGACCGCACCTGGAGTACTGTGTGCAGTTTTGGTCTCCAAATTTGAGGAAGGATATTCTTGCTATGGAGGGCGTGCAGCGTAGGTTCACTAGGTTAATTCCCGGAATGGCGGGACTGTCGTATGTTGAAAGGCTGGAGCGATTGGGCTAGTAGACACTGGAATTTAGAAGGATGAGGGGGGATCTTATTGAAACATATAAGATAATTAGGGGATTGGACACATTAGAGGCAGATAACATGTTCCCAATGTTGGGGGAGTCCAGAACAAGGGGCCACAGTTTAAGAATAAGGGGTAGGCTATTTAGAACGGAGATGAGGAAGAACTTTTTCAGTCAGAGGGTGGTGAAGGTGTGGAATTCTCTGCCTCAGAAGGCAGTGGAGGCCAGTTCGTTGGATGCTTTCAAGAGAGAGCTGGATAGAGCTCTTAAGGATAGCGGAGTTAGGGGGTATGGGGAGAAGGCAGGAACGGGGTACTGATTGAGAGTGATCAGCCATGATCGCATTGAATGGCGGTGCTGGCTCGAAGGGCTGAATGGCCTACTCCTGCACCTATTGTCTATTGTCTATTGTCTATTGTCTATTGAGTGAAAAGGTTTTTCCACATCTCCATTCTAATTGGCCTACCCCTTATTCTTAAACTGTGGCCCCAGGTTCTGGACTCCCCCAACATCGGGAACATGTTTCTTGCCTCTAGTGTGTCCAATCCCTTAATAAACATAAGTTTCAATAAGATCCCCTCTCATCTTTCTAAATTCCAGAGTATACAAGCCCAGTCGCTCCAGTCTTTCAACGTACGACAGTCCCGCCATTCCAGGTATTAACCTCATGAACCTACGCTGAACTCCCTCAATAGCAAGAATGTCCTTCCTCAAATGTGGAGACCAAAACTGCGCACAATACTCCAGGTGTGGTCTCACTAGGGCCCTGTACAACTGCAGAAGGACCTCTTTGCTCCCTGTGCAGGAGGTTTACCAGAGCGATGCCTGGATTAAAGGGTATTAGCTACAGAGAGAGGTAGCACAGACCTGGATTGTTGTCTTTGGAACGTCGGAGGTTAAGGGGAGATTTGAAAGAAATATATCAAGTTATGAGAGGCACAGACAGGGTAGACAGTCACAAACTTTATTCCCAGGGTGGAAATGTCAAAAACTAGAGGGCATGGCTTTAAGGTGAGAGGAGGTGCCAGGCAAGGTTTTTTTTTTTACACAGAGGATGGTGGGTGTCTGGAACGCGCTGCCAGGCGTGGTGGTGGAGGCAGATACGATGGTGACGTTTAGAGGCTTTTTAGTTTAGAGATACAGCGCGGAAACAGGCCCTTTCGGCCCACCGAATCTGCGCCGACCAGCGATTACCTGCACATTAACACTATCCTACACCCACTAGGGACAATTTTTACATTTACCAAGCTAATTAACCTACAAACCTGTACGTCTTTGGAGTGTGGGAGGAAACCGAAGATCTCGGAGAAAACCCATGCAAGTCACACGGGGAGAACGTACAAACTCCGTACAGACAGCACCGGTAGTCAGGATCAAACCCAGGTCTCCGGTGCTGCATTCGCTGTAAGGCAGCAACTCTACCGCTGCGCCACTGTGCTGGATTGGCACACGGATATGGAGGGATATAGATCATGCGCGGACAGCGGAGTTTAGCTGAGCCTGGCATCGTGTTCAGCGCAGACAATGTGGACTGAAGCTATACTAATCCATGTTTAAATACTGGTTGACATTTCAGGGTGTTTAGCTGACAATGGAGCGTGCAAAGTCTTATTTAATGTAAACTTGCACGTCCATTATCGCAATAACACAAAAATATGATCAATTGTACAGTGACCGTAATTCTAGGTAACTATAATAGTGCAAAACCAAAGTCTGTGCTACACCCAAAGAGACAGTCCAAAGAAGATTATAGTTACGGTTAGTGTTGTGTACTGTAGTGTTGTGCAGTGTTCAAAAGCTTGATGGTTGTTGGGAACCTGTTCTTGATCCTGGTGGTCATGGTTTATGGACTCCTGTACCACCATCCCGATGGCAGGAGTGAAAGGAGAGCATGACCAGAGTGCCGAGTCTCTGATGATGCTGGCTGCCCTTTTAAGGCAGTGTCCACCACTCCACTCCCCTGACTAACTCCAACCTCTCCCCTCCTGAACGTGCAGCCCTCCACTCACGCCGCAACAACCCGGACTTAATAATTAAACCCGCTGACAAGGGAGGGGCTGTGGTAGTCTGGCGTGTTGACCTCTACCGCACCGAGGCCAGACGACAACTATCAGACACCTCTTCCTACCTATCCCTGGACCATGACCCCATCGATAAACACCAGACCCTTATCAGCAGCACCATCACCGACCTCATCACCTCCGGCGATCTACCCCCCAGTGCCTCCAATCTCATAGTTCCCCAGCCCCGCACGGCCCGATTCTACCTCCTACCCAAAATCCACAAACACAACTGTCCCGGCAGACCCATTGTCTCTGCCTGCTCATGCCCCACCGAACTTATCTCTACCTACCTCGACTCCATCCTATCCCCCCTGGTTAAATCCCTCCCCACCTACGTCCAAGACACCTCACACGCTCTCCATCTCCTGGATAACTTCCGGTTCCCAGGCCCCCACTCCCTCATTTTCACCATGGATGTCCACTCACTCTACACTTCCATCCCCCACAAGGATGGTCTCAAAGCCCTCCGTTTCTTCCCCGACCGTAGAACCACCCAATCCCCATCGACCAACACACTCCTCCGCCTAGCAGAGCTGGTTCTTACCCTCAACAACTTCTCCTTTGACTCCTCCCACTTCCTCCAAACCAGAGGCGTAGCTATGGGCACTCGCATGGGCCCTACTGCCTCTTTGTCGGGTACCTCGAACAATCCCTGTTCCAGACGTACACTGGCCCCATCCCCGAACTCTACCTCCGCTACATCGACGACTGCATTGGTGCTACCTCTTGCACCCATTCAGAACTCACTGACTTCATACACTTCACCTCCAATTTCCATCCTGCCCTTAAATATACCTGGACTATCTCTGACATCTCCCTCCCGTTTCTGGACCTCACCATCACCATCACAGGAGACAGACTAGTGACGGACATTTACTACAAGCCCACCGACTCGCACAGCTATCTGGACTACACTTCTTCCCACCCGGTCCCCTGCAAAAAGTCTATCCCCTACTCCCAATTCCTCCGTCTACGCCGCATCTGCGCCTGGGATGAGGTGTTTCAGACTAGGGCTTCCGAGATGTCCTCGTTCTTCAGAAAACGGGGCTTCCCCTCCTCCATTACAGATGAGGCTCTCACAAGGGTCTCTTCTACATCCCACAGCTCCGCTCTTGCTCCCCCTCCCCCCACTCGCAACAAGGACAGGACCCCCCTCGTTCTCACCTTCCACCCCACCAGCCAGCGGATCCAACATATCATCCACCAACATTTCCGTCACCTACAACGAGACCCCCACCACTGGCCATATCTTCCCATCCCCTCCCCTCTCTGCGTTCCGCAGAGACCGTTCCCTCCGTAACTCCCTGGTCCACTCGTCCCTTCCTACCCAAACCACCCAAACCCCGGGCACTTTCCCTTGCAACCGCACGAGATGCAACACCTGTCCCTTTACCTCCCCCCTCAACTCCATCAAAGGACCCAAACAGTCTTTCCAGGTGAGACAGAGGTTCACCTGCACCTCCTCCAACCTCATCTATTGCATCCGCTGCTCTAGATGTCAACTTATTTACATCGGCGAAACCAAGCGCAGGCTCGGCGATCGCTTCGCTGAACACCTGCGCTCGGTCCGCATTAACAAAACTGATCTCCCGGTGGCCCAGCACTTTAACTCCCCCTCCCATTCCCAGCCTGACCTCTCTGTCATGGGCCTCCTCCAGTGCCATAGTGAGGCCCGCCGGAAATTGGAGGAGCAACACCTCATATTTCGCCTGGGCAGTTTGCAGCCCGGTGGTATGAACGTCGACTTCTCCAACTTCAGATAGCTCCTCTGTCCCTCCCTTCCCCTCCTCCTTCCCAGATCTCCCTCTATCTTCCTGTCTCCACCTATATCCTTCCTTTGTCCCACCCCCGACATCAGTCTGAAGAAGGGTCTCGACCCGAAACGTCACCCATTCCCTCTCTCCCGAGATGCTGCCTGACCTGCTGAGTTACTCCAGCATTTTGTGAATAATTCCACCACTCTCTGCAGTCTCCTTTGTTACTGGGTGTTTGAGTTACTCAACCAGGCTGTGATGTAACCAGTCAGTGTGTAGCAAAAAAAACTGCAGATGCTGGTTTAAATCGAAGGTAGACAAAATGCTGGAGTAACTCAGCGGGTCAGGCAGCATCTCGGGAGAGAAGGAATGGGTGACGTTTCAGGTCGAGACCCTTCTTCAGACTGAAGAAGGGTCTCGACCCGAAACGTCACGCATTCCTTCTCTCCCAAGATGCTGCCTGACCCGCTGAGTTACTCCAGCATTTTGTGTCTACCTTCAATGTCACCAGTCAGTCTGCACTCTACCGTACACCTGCAGAGGTGCGTTGCAGTATTCAGCAACATACCAAAACGAAAATTTTCTCATGAAGTAGGGACAACCCCCCCCTCCCCCAGTAAACAGTGAGCGAGAACAATCAATTGAATGTGAGAAGCTGAGCAATTGATGAAATGCTGGCCTGGGACACTGGGAACAATGCCGTGATACACCAGCACTTCTGCGCTCACCTGAGAGATGTCATGGGAAAGGTGTCACCTCCTGACGGTGTAGCCCTGATGCACTATCACGCAGAGGATCGACAACTTGTCTTATTTATGTGCTCATCAGCCCTTTGGTTGTTTTCCTGCTCAATCTGCTTTTGGCGCAGCGGGTAGAGCTGCTGCCTCACAGCGCCAGAGATGCGGGTTCAATGCTGACTTCGGGTGCTGTCTGTACGGAGTTTTCACATTCTCCCTGTGACCGGATGGGTTTCCTCCCACATCCCAAAGAAGTGTAGGTTTGTAGATTAATTGGCTTCTGTATATTGCCCCTAGTGTGTAGGATGCAAAACATAGAACTAGCGTGAGGTTGATTATTAATTGGCGCGGACTCGGTGGTCCGAGAGGCGTGTTTCCATGCTGTATCTCTAAACGAAATAATTTAGAGAGGTCTTGCTATTATTCTTGCTATTGAGGGCGTGCAGCGTAGGTTTACTAGGTTAATTCCCGGAATGGGGGGACTGTCGTATGTTGAAAGACTGGAGCGACTAGGCTTGTATACATTGGAATATAGAAGGGTGAGAGGGGATCAAATCGAAACGTATACGATTATTAAGGGGTTGGACACGTTAGAGGCAGGAAATATGTTACCAATGTTGGGGGAGTCCAGAACAAGGGGCCATAGTTTAAGAATAAGGGGTAGGCCATTTAGAACTGAGATGAGGAAAAACTTTTTCAGTCAGAGTTGTGAATCTGTGGAATTCTCTGCCTCAGAAGGCAGTGGAGGCCAATTCTCTGAATGCATTCAAGAGAGAGCTAGATAGAGCTCTTAAGGATAGCGGAGTCAGGGGGTATGGGGAGAAGGCAGGAACGGGGTACTGATTGAGAATGATCAGCCATTATCACATTGAATGGCGGTGCTGGCTCGAAGGGCCGAATGGCCTCCTCCTGCACCTATTGTCTATTGTCTTATGGTGCGGTACAATGAAATACTTGCAGCATTACAGGGAGTTAGACTCGGCTAACACACAGAATCATAAATTATATATGCACGGTAGCGCAGCGGTAGAGTTGCTGCTTTACAGCGAATGCAGCGCCGGAGACTCGGGTTCGATCCTGACTACGGGTGCTGCACTGTAAGGAGTTTGTACGTTCTCCCCGTGACCTGCGTGGGTTTTCTCCGAGATCTTCGGTTTCCTCCCACACTCCAAAGACGTACAGGTATGTAGGTTAATTGGCTGGGTAAATGTAAAAATTGTCCCTAGTGGGTGTAGGATAGTGTTAATGTACGGGGATCACTGGGCGGCACGGACTTGGAGGGCCGAAAAGGCCTGTTTCCGGCTGTATATATATGATATGATATGATGATATATGTATTTAAAAGAAAAACACTTTAAAAAAACCAAGATGTCAATGCAAAACTCGATCAGAAAACAAATCCATGGTAGTGCAAAAAAAAGATAGAAACGTCACCTTTACATGTGATGTATATGTACGTTTAAAAAAAACTAATTGTTTAATGTGTTAAGGTTGCATTCACCCTAATTGATCTTTTATATATTTTGTTTTTAGGATGGCAAAGATGAAATTCGTAAAATTCCCGTTCCCGCACATAGATATACTCCCCTGAAAGAGAACTGGTTAAAAATCTTTACCCCTGTTGTTGACCATTTGCAGCTTCAAGTAAGGTTCAACTTGAAAAGCAGAAATGTTGAAATCAAGGTAAGAATAATTTGAAATGTAGCTGATATGTGAATGGCAGTAGCAGGAACATTGCTGTGGGAATATTGTATACTGGGGAAGATCTGTCTTGCTCAGAATTAAAGAATTAAATTATCCATCATGTGGCTGCTTATACTTTATGTATATAGAGTCTAGTTTTCTGTGTTCAAAATAACTATGTCATAGATTAATACTGTGTGGAAACAGGCCCTTCGGCCCAACTCGCCCACACCGGCCAACAATATCCCAGCTACCCTAGTCCCACTTGCCTACGCTTGGTCTATAACCTTCCAAACCGGTCCTGTCCATGTACCTGTCCAACTGTTTCTTAAACAATGGGATAGTCCCAGCCTCAACTGCCTCCTCTGGCAGCTTGTTCCATACACCCACCACCCTCTGTGTGAAAATGTTACCCCCTCGGATTCTTATTAAATCTTTTCCCCTTCGCCTTGAACTTATGTCCTCTGGTCCTCGATTCCCATAATCTGGGTAAAAGACTGTGCATCTACCCGATCTATTCACTCCCATGATTTTGTGTACCTCTATAAGATCTCTCCTCATCCTCCCACGCTCCATGGAATAGAGACCTAGCCTACTCGACCTCTCCCTAGAGCTCACACCCTCTAGGCCAGTCTTCTACAACTGCAACATGACCTCCCAACTTCTATACTCAATACTCTGAGTGATGAAGGCCAAAGTGCCCAAAGCCTTTTTGGCCACCTTATCTACCTGAATATTCCTTAAGATGGTTGGGACAGGTTTGGAGGGATATGGGCCAAATGCAGGCAGGTGTAGCTGGGACTTGTTGGTCGGTGTGGGCAAGTTGGGCCAAAGGGCCTGGTCATAAGGGCGGCACGGTAGCACAGCGGTAGAGTTGCTGCTTTACAGCGAATGCAGTGCCGGAGACTCAGGTTCGATCCTGACTACGGGTGCTGCACTGTAAGGAGTTTGTACGTTCTCCCCGTGACCTGCGTGGGTTTTCTCCGAGATCTTCGGTTTCCTCCCACACTCCAAAGACGTACAGGTATGTAGGTTAATTGGCTGGGTAAATGTAAAAATTGTCCCTAGTGGGTGCAGGATAGTGTTAATGTGCGGGGATCGCTGGGCGGCACGGACTTGGAGGGCCGAAAAGGCCTGTTTCCGGCTGTATATATATGATATGATATGATATGATAATACTGGCACCATGCGTGCTTGATTTAGAATAGTGCGCTTGTTTAATTGCTACCAAAGTTTAATTTATGTGCACCTATTTTCA
This sequence comes from Rhinoraja longicauda, assembly GCF_053455715.1. NCBI lineage: Eukaryota > Metazoa > Chordata > Chondrichthyes > Rajiformes > Arhynchobatidae > Rhinoraja > Rhinoraja longicauda. The sequence continues at coordinate 67,694,355 of NC_135961.1, read as the reverse complement.
GAATGCCTTGTTCAAATATATGCCTGGCAGCGTGTGCAGTTCACACAATGTTCACAAGGGGTAGAATGTGGCCATTCGGCCCATCGAGTCTACTCTGCCTCCTAATCCCATTTTCCTACTTTCTCCCCATAATCCTTGACACCCATTCTAATCAAGAATCTGTCTATCTCTGCCTTAAAAATATCCACGACTTGGCTTCCAGAGCCCTCTGGCAATGAGTTCCGTGTGGCGCAGCGGTAGAGTTGCTGCCTCACAGCGAGTGCAATAACGGAGACCCGGGTTGGATCCTGACTACAGGTGCTGTCTACGGAGTTTGTACGTTCTCCCCGTAACCTGCGTGGGTTTTCTCCGAGTTCTTCGGTTTCCTCCCACACTCCAACGATGTACAGGTTTGTGGGTTAATGTAAAAATTGTCCCTAGTGGGTAAAGAATAGTGTTAATGTGTGCGGATCGCTGGTCGGCGTGGACTCGGAGGGCTGAAAGGGCTTGATTCCGTGCTGTATCTCTAAACTAAAGGCAGAGCTTCAGTCAATAAATAGGAGTCTGACATTGTCTAGAATAGTCTATTATATTATAGTCTAGAATAGGTTTTCTTGGTATGACCTTAACATCTGGTGCTTGGTGCAAATATCATCTGTTGCTGGAGAAACTCAGCGGGACAGGCAGCATCTCTGGAGAGAAGGAATGGGTGATGTTTCAGGTTGTGACCCTTCTTCAGACTCTTCAGTTCTTCAAACTGTTGCTTTGTATATAATCTTTGTATCCAAATATCATCTGTTGCATGAGGTTTTTGTGCAATTTGTTCCACAGACGTGTAAAGATACACAAGATATAGGCTCACTTACGAAGGCGGCAGACTTTGTAAAGGCATTCGTTCTTGGATTCCAAGTGGAGGTAAGTCAACGTTCTGTATTGAGTAGTATGATTCATCGTGTAGTTGCCGCAAGAAAACATACAGACATTGTGGGGTGTTCCATCGGAAGGAGCTGCAGACACTGGTTTAAACCAAAGATAGACACAAATCGCTGGAGTAACTCAGGGGGACAAGCAGCATCTCTGGAGAGAAGGAATGGGTGATGTTTTAGGGCCTCGACCCAATATGTCACCCATTCCTTCTCCAGAGATAATGCCTGTCCCACTGAGATACTCCAACAGTTTGTGTCTATTTGTGGGGTACAGATGCTCCCCGACTTACGATGATTCGACTTACGATATTTCAACTTTGCGATGGTGCAAACGGCAGCGACCCATAGCGATCCGTGGCTCGCTTCTGGCCACGTGATCAGGTGTATTAAATGCATTTCGACTTATGATATTTTTGGTTTCCGATGGGTTTCTCGGAATGTAACCTCATCGTAAGCTGAGGCGCACCTGTATTCTTGTTACTTGCATTATCCTGATTAACCTAATCACTTTAATCACCAGCATATTTATACTGAAATGGATATTGATTAGATTTGGGTTCAGAATGTTGCTTAGTGACAAAAGAGTGTCACGTTTCACATTATTATTTATCTACATGGTACTGTAATAATTAAAAGACATTTGGATAGGAACATGGACAGGAAAGGTTTAGGGTGATGTGGGACAAAAGTAGGCAGATGGGACTAGCATAGATTTAAACATAGACATAGAAAATAGGTGCAGGAGGAGGCCATTTGGCCCTTCGAGCCAGCACAGCCATTCATTGTGATCATGGCTCGTCGTCCACAATCAATAACCCGTGCCTGCCTTCTCCCCATATCCCTTGATTGCACTAACCCCTGGAGCTCTATCTAACTCTCTCTTAAATCCATCCAGTGATCTGACTTCCACTGCCCTCTGGCAGAGAATTCCACAAATTCACAACTCACTGGGTGAAAAAGTTTCTTCTCATCTCAGTTTTAAATGGCCTCCCCTTTATTCTAAGACCGTGGCCCCTGGTTCTGCACTCGTACGACTTTGGGAACATTTTTCCTGCATCTTGCTTGTCCAGTCCTTTTATAATTTTATATGTTTCTATAAGATCTCCTCTCATCTATTGAACATTGCAAAATGATCACCAATGCGTCCACTATTTCTAGAGCCACCTCCCTGAGGACCCTGGGATGCAGACCATCAGGCCCAGGGGATTTATCGTCCTTCAGTCCCATTAGTCTACCCATACTATTTCTCGCCTAATGAAAATTTCTTTCAGTTTCTCTACCCCCCTAGATCCTCTGTCCTCTAGTACATCTGGGAGATTGTTTGTGTCTTCCTTAGTGAAGACAGATCCGAAGTACCTGTTCAACTCTTCTGCCATTTCCTTGTTACCCATAATAATTTCACCCATGTCTGCCTTCAAGGGACCCACATTTGACTTTGCTACTCCTTTTCTCGTAACATATCTAAAGAAGCTTTTACTGTCCTTCTTTATATTCTTGGCCAGCTTCCCCTCGTACTACATCTTTTCAGCCCGTATTGCCTGTTTTGTTACCTTCTGTTGCCCTATGAAAGTTTCCCAATTCTCTGGCTTCCCCGTACTATTTGCTGTGTTATACATCTTTTCTTTTAGTTTTATTCCATCCCTAACTTCCCTTGTCAGCCACAGTTGCCTCCTACTGAATGTTATCCCACTTTTTAAGACAGGAGGGAGAGAGAAAACGGGAAATTATAGACCAGTTAGTCTGACATCAGTGGTGGGGAAGATGCTGGAGTCAATTATAAAAGACGGAATTGCGGAGCATTTGGATAGCAGTAACAGGATTGTTCCGAGTCAGCATGGATTTACGAAGGGGAAATCATGCTTGACTAATCTTCTGGAATTTTTTGAGGATGTAACTATGAAAATTGACAGGGGAGAGCCGGTGGATGTGGTGTACCTCGACTTTCAGAAAGCCTTCGACAAGGTCCCACATAGGAGATTAGTGGGCAAAATTAGAGCACATGGTATTGGGGGTAGGGTACTGACATGAATAGAAAATTGGTTGACAGACAGAAAGCAAAGAGTGGGGATAAATGGGTCCCTTTCGGAATGGCAGGCAGTGACTAGTGGGGTACCTCAAGGCTCAGTTCTGGGACTGCAGCTATTTACAATATACATTAATGACTTGGATGAAGGGATTAAAAGTACCATTAGCAAATTTGCAGATGATACAAAGCTGGGTGGTAGTGTGAGCTATGAGGAAGATGCTATGAGGTTGCAGGGTGACTTGGACAGGTTGTGTGAGTGGGCAGATGCATGGCAGATGCAGTTTAATGTGGATAAGTGTGAGGTTATCCACTTTGGTGGTACGAATAAGAAGGCAGATTATTATCTAGATGGTGTCAAGTTAGGAAAAGGGGACGTACAACGAGATCTGGGTGTCCTAGTGCATCAGTCACTGAAAGGAATCATGCAGGAACAGCAGGCAGTGAAGAAAGCCAATGGAATGTTGGCCTTCATAACAAGAGGAGTTGAGTATAGGAGCAAAGAGGTCCATCTGCAGTTGTACAGGGCCCTAGTGAGACCGCACCTGGAGTACTGTGTGCAGTTTTGATCTCAAAATTTGAGGAAGGATGTTCTTGCTATTGAGGGCGTGCAGCATAGGTTTACTAGGTTAATTCCCGGAATGGCGGGACTGTCATATGTTGAAAGATTGGAGCGGCTAGGCTTGTATAAACTTGAATTTAGAAGGATGAGAGGGGATCTTATCGAAACATAAGATTATTAAGGGGTTGGACACGTTAGAGGCAGGAAACATGTTCCCAATGTTGGGGGAGTCCAGAACCAGGGGCCACAGTTTAAGAATAAGGAGTAGGCCATTTAGAACGGAGATGAGGAAAAACTTTTTCAATCAGAGAGTTGTAAATCTGGAATTCACTGCCTCAGAAGGCAGTGGAGGCCAATTCTCTGAATGCATTCAAGAGAGAGCTAGATAGAGCTCTTAAGGATAGTGGAGTCAGGGGGTATGGGGAGAAGGCAGGAACGGGGTACTGATTGAGAATGATCAACCATGATCACATTGAATGGTGGTGCTGGCTTGAAGGGCCGAATGGCCTACTCCTGCACCTATTGTCTACTCCCCCCAGAATCTTTCTTCCTTTTAGGAATGAAATGATCCTGCGTCTTCCGGATTACGCCCAGAAATTCCTGCCATTGCTGTTCCACGGTCATTCCTGCTGGGATCCCTTTCCAGTCTACCTTGGCCAGCTCTCTCATGCCTTCATAGTCCCCTATGTTCATCTGCAACAAGGACACTTCTGATTTAACCTTCTCCTTCTCAAATTGCAGATTAAAACTAATCATATTATGATCACTACCTCTAAGCGTTTCCTTTACCCCAAGTTTACTCCAAAGACGTACAGGTATGTAGGTTAATTGGCTGGGTAAATGTAAAAATTGTCCCTAGTGGGTGTAGGATAGTGTTAATGTACGGGGATCGCTGGGCGGCACGGACTTGGAGGGCCGAAAAGGCCTGTTTCCGGCTGTATGTATATGATATGATATGATAAGTTCTCTTATCAAATCTGCTTCTTTGGACAACACAAAATCCAGAATTGCCTTTTCTCTGGTAGGCTCAATTACAAGCTGCTCTAAGAATCCATCTCGGAGGCACTCTACAAACTCCCTTTTTTGGGGTCCAGAACCAACCTGATTTTCCCAGTCTACCTGCATATTGAAATCCCCCATCACCACAGTGATGGCATTGGTTGGCATGGACAAGTTGGGCCGAAGGGTCTGTTTCCATGTTCTGTGATACATACTCTATTCCCATTTGCTGGACAAATGAATATAGAATGTTCCTGCAAATGACAAATATTGTTTAATATATTTCCCTCCGTGGATTGTCACCTTGTCGTGGTGGAGAAGCTTGTGGTCCTGAGATCCTGAGAGCGATGCCGTCTGGAGCTACGCTCCTAGTAGGGTCACGCATGGCGGTAAGGTCGAGGGGGAGGTCCCTGTCAAAGAGCGATCCAACCAAGACCTCAACGATGGAACAGGCGGAGGAAGGATGATGGCTGACTTTAGTGGAGCGTCACAACGGCTGGGAAGCAACACCATTGTCAAATTTGCGGATGACACTACGGTGGTGGGACTCATCACCGGGGGGGACGAGTACGCCTACCGGGATGAGGCGGAGCAGCTGACAGTGTGGTGTGGAGAAAATAACCTGCTCCTCAACACCTTAAAGACAAAGGAAATAATAATAGACTTCAGGAAGAATAAAACGGACATGGTACCATTAACTATCAGAGGGGACTGTGTGGAGAGGGTGGCGGATTTCCGCTTCCTGGGAATCCATATTGAGGAGGACCTGACGTGGAGCGTGAACACCTCTGCGCTGCTGAAAAAGGTCCAGCAGAGACTGCACTTCCTGAGGGTGCTCAGGAAGAATAACATCACTCAGAGACTGCTGTTGTCCTTTTATCGGTGCTACATTGAGAGCATCCTAACATACTGTGTATGCGTATGGTACACCAGCTGCACAGCGGCTCAGAGGAAAGCGCTCCAGAGGGCCATTGACAACGCCCAGAGGATTGTCGGCTGCCCTCTACTTACCTTGGAGGACTTACACAGTTCCCGCTGCATCAAAAAATCCCAGAGTATTATAAAGGACATTTCCCACCCCGGACACTCCCTGTTTGAACTGTTACCGTCAGGCAGACGGTACAGATCTACAAGGACAAGGACAAACAGACTTAAAAATAGTTTTTACCCCACTGCTATAAAGGCACTAAATGTAGCCGCCAAGGAACGCAGGGGCGATACATAATAAGAGACTGTGAAATCGACAGAAGGATGTAGGGTTGGGTGTTTATGCGTGCTATTTTCATGATATTTATTTTAGTTGTTTATCTTTTTTAAAATATTTTACCTTGTATGTATCGTTAGCTTTTAGAAATGTTTGAATGGTGCACTGACTGGCTGACATTTTACAATTTCGTTGTACATGGCTCATGTTACAATGACAATAAAGGAACTATTCTATTCTAAGGCGAATGAAGGCTGCAGCAGAAAAGGGTCCCCGGTCGTCTTGGACTCCACGCCACTGGATCCTGACCCAGATCTGTCAAGGACCGTGTGGTGGCTGTCTGTGCACCAGTCTCCCCACGTTAAACAAAGTCACGCACAGGCGTCCGACCCTATGAAGAGGACAGTCACACTTGCTTCCAGTGACTGCCGATGATGAATATATTTTCCTCTGACCTACCGCCAAATTAAAACCCAATGTGCATTCTAACTATGTTCAATTGAAAATACTTTTTTATCTAATCATTCACAATTTTCATCTGCATGAGAAAACCCTTACCAAATCTTGACACAAAAAAAAGTGCTATGTTTGTGTTATGGGCACTTGAGCGATTAGCAGCTTTAAACGACAAGGCCTCGATAGAGTGAGTGAATGTGGAGAAGATGCTTCCACTAGTGAGAGAGTCTAGGACCAGATGGCACAGCCTCAGAATACAAGGAGGTACCTTTCAGAAGGAGATGAGGAATTTCTTTAGCGAGAGGGTGGGGAATCTGTGGAATTCATTGCCACAGAGTGTGTTTTGTTAAAACAGAGATTGACAGTCTTTTGATTAGTAAAGGTGTTGGGGGTTGCAGGGAGAAGGCAGGAGAAGGGGATTGAGAGGGAAAGATAGATCAGCCGATTAGGCTGATTCTGCTCCTACAACTTCAGAAATTGTGATATTCAGAGTGTGGCCCATAATGGAGATTTTTAAACCGAAGTGTGTTTGGGAATATACTGAGTAGGAAAATAACTGTTGATGCTGGTACAAATCGAAGGTATCACAAAATGCTGGAGTAACTCAGCGGGTCAGGCAGCATCTCTCGAGAGAAGGAATGGGTGACGTTTCGGGTCGAGACCCTTCTTCAGACTGATGTCGGGGGTGTTGTAGTCTGTGGCCTATTAGAAAAAACAGGCAGACAACTGAATTCGTTTAACCTCTTTATTCTACTCACCCAGGTGGGAGAGAGTCTAGAAACCGAAGCGTTTAGAAACGCTTAGGAAGCTAGTGTAGTCTCTCTCCCCGAATGCTAACAATTACACATACAATACAATACAATACAATATATCTTTATTGTCATTGTACCCAGGGGTACAACGAGATTGGGAATGCGCCTCCCATACGATGCAATAATTTAGGTAATTTAGACAGCAGCAACCCAACGAAACGAAACAGTTGTAACAGTTTTGGACAGGGTAAAGTGCAAGTTGATCTATGCGTTGTGGCCATCCGGACCTATAATGTCCTATAAATCTTTGTGTCTTTCGGGACCTCCGTGTCCGTTGTGTCCATTGTGACCTCTTCTTTCTTGGAAACAAAGGGCAGTCCATATGGCAAGTTGTTCTTCTTAACACTTCAAAGGATGGCTAACCATCAAAGCCTTAAAGCCAGTTGCCCATATAAAAGGATACCCTTAGCCATAAACAGGATGTCCTGGCAACATAATCGAGCTGGAGCTTTTACACCTTTTTTACACCCCTGCAATAAAACCCACATGGCTATGCTGAATTTGAGCCCTTACAGGGGGGCGGGTCAAAGAAAGGATATAGGTGGAGACAGAAAGACAGTGGGAGAACTGGGAGGGGAAGAGAGGGACAGTGGAACTATCTAAAGTTAGAGAAGTCAATGTTCATACTGCTGGTCTGTAAGCGGCCCAAGCGAAATATGAGGGGCTGTTCCTCCAATTTGCGCTAGGCCTCACTATGACACTGGAGGAGGCCAATGACAGAAAAGGAGTGGGAGTGGGAATTGAAGTGCTCAGCCACCGGGAGATCAGGTTGGTTAAGGCGGACTGAGCGAAGGTGTTGAGCGAAACGATCGCCGAGCCTGCGTTTGGTCTCGCCGATGTAGAGAAGTTGACACCTGGAACAGCGGATACAATAGATGAGGTTGGAGGAAGTGCAGGTGAACCTCTGCCTCACCTGGAAAGACTGTTTGGGTCTCCACCCGAAACGTCACCCATTCCTTCCCTTCTCTCCTGAGATGCTGCCTGACCCGCTGAGTTACTCCAGCATTTTGTGATACCTGGGAATATACTGAAAATGGTGTATATTGAAAAACAGCTTTTTTCCACGAGTGTAGCTCTACTTAATAACCAAAGGTCTGTAGTCTCTTTTTGCTCTGGTTTATTTCACTCGCATGTTTAAACTGTAAGGTTGTATTCTTAATGTTTTAATGTTTTATGCTTTATTCTTAATTGTTTGTATGTTCGTGTAGTTACTTGTGAGCGGAGCACCAGGGCACATTCCTTATGTGTACATAGTTGGCCAATACACTTATTCATTAATTCATTGTTTGTTCGCGATAGATCTTTCATCCCAGAATAATAAACTTAGTTAATTATTGCGTACTTGTTTTATTTGTACTGTTTTTGGGGTGAAAATACCACACCTGCATTTGATGTAATATTAGCAAGTGGGTGGATCATGAAGATCCTACTCGCTAAGCTGAAAGCACCATTTGCGGGAAGATTTTGCAGGGCTCCCCAATGAGGTAATTGGGCATTGTATCGTGTTTTGCTGTTAGCCCTGTTACCTGTGATAGAAGCAACTGGATGTGGAGAGGATGTTTCCACCAGTGGGAGAGTCTAGGACTAGAGGTCACAGCCTCAGAATTAAAGGACGTTCCTTTATGAAGGAGATGAGGAGGAATTTCTGTAGTCAGAGGGTGGTGAATCTGTGGGATTCTTTGCCACAGAAGGCTGTGGAGGCAAAGTCAGTGGATATTTTGAAGGCAGAGATAGATAGATTGTTGATTGGTACAGGTGTCCGAGGTTATGGGGAGAAGGCAGAAGAATGGGGTTAGGAGGGAGAAATAGATCAGCCATGATTGAATGGCGGAGTAGACTTGATGGGCTGAATAGCCTAATTCTGCTCCTAGAACTTATGAACTTATGACCAACAATGAGCACTGACCCTGGCCTGCTGAATGGTGGGAATCACATCTGTGCCTTGAGGTGCAAACAGATTGTGCCCTTCCACTCTCCAGATACAGTGTCATTCAGACACGACCACCCACATATGGCTTCTGGTGTCATTGCTACACGAGGCCTTGCCAAGAGGCACCTAGAAAGAAACGACATCCTCCTGGTGTGCAAGCTCATTTAATATGGTGTAGTTTAGAGATACAGCATAGAAGCATGCCCTTTGGCCCACCGAGTCCACGTTGACCAATGATCTCTTCCATGCACTAGCACTATGCCTCACACTAGCGACAATTTACAGAAGCCAATTATCATGCAAACCTGCACGTCTTTGGGATGCGGGAGGAAACCGGAGAACATGCAAAGTCCATACAGGCATCACCTGTAGTCGGAATGGAACCTGGATCTCTGGTGCTATGAGGCAGCAACTCTACAGCTGCGCCACTGTGCTGCTCTATTTGCAGTGGGAGATTCAGCCAACAATCAGTACAAATCCCAGGTTTTAAATCCTAATTTATTTTGTCGTTCTAATTTACAGGATGCCTTGGCATTAATTCGATTAGATGACCTGTTCCTAGAAACCTTCGATATTACAGATGGTGAGTTTATTGTGACTGTTATTTCATTTTTGATGGGATAGGCTTTGACAGTTTTAAACTACATTCACTTGACTGGGACTGATAAACTATGCATTCATCTGGGATGATTGAAAATATTTGGAGGAAATCTTGGTCAGAAGTGAATTTGGGAATGGCATTGAGGAAACATAGAAAACAGGTGCAAGAGGAGGTCATTTGCCCTTTCGAGCGAGCACTGCCATTCATTGTGATCATGGCTGATCATCCACAATCAGCAAACCGTGCCTGCCTTCTCCCCATATCCCTTGATTCCACTAGCCCAGAGCTCTATCTAACTCTCTTTCAAATTCATCCAGTGAATTGGCTTCCACTGCCTCCTGTGGTAGAGAATTCCACAAATTCACAACTCTCTGGGTGAAAAAGTTTTTTCTCACCTCAGTTTTAAATGGCCTCCCCTTTATTCTTAGACTGTGTGGCCGCTGGTTCTGGAGAAGTGGCGAGTCTGGGGAGATGGCTTGATGGTCTAGTGAAGGGAGGGTGGGAAATATCTCCAATCAAGGGTGTTGGGGGAAGAGGATGAACCAATAACCAATTAAAGAGGAGACACATGAAATTGCAGGTGCAGATTTACAAAAAACAGACACAAAGTGCTGGAGTACCTCAGTGGGTTGGGCGGCATCTCTTGAGAAAGCATTTTATCGGGATGCATCACAGCCTTGTTTGGGAACAGCTCCGCCCAAGAACGCAAGAAATTTCAGCGAATTGTGGATGCAGCCCAGACCATCATACAAACCAAGCTGTGCAGGAAAGAACTGCAGATGCTGGTTTAAATCGAAGGTAGACCTTCTCGACCCGAAACAATAATCAATAGTCAATAGTCGTTTATTTGTCACATACACATAAATGTGTAGTGAAATGAAACATTACCCACAGTTAAACAATAAGACCAATAAGAATAATCAATAAAAATGCAATAACACATACAATCACAACTAACACCAAACAAAAAGAAACATCCATCACAGTGAGTCTCCTCCAGTCCCTCCTCACTGTGATGGAAGGCCAAAAATGTATTTTTCTCTTCCCTGCCGTCTTCTCCCGCGGTCAGGCTGTTGGATTTGCCACGTCGGGGCGGTCGGGGCTCCCGATATTGAAGCCGCCGCTGGGCGGTGAAAGGTCAACGGCCTATTTCAGGCCGCGCCGGACGGTGAAAGGTCCGCGGCGGGCCGACCCAAGCCCCGCGATTCGGGGCGGGCGAACACGCTGCCGCTGCCGGAGCTCCCGATGTCGGCCCCCACCCAGGGGCCTGCGGGCTTCCGACGTCCACGCGGCCCGCTCCGGAGCCTCCGGAGACGAATCGCAGCCGCTCCCGTAGCATCCGCAGGCAGCCAGCGCCGCAGGTGGTGAGTCCGGGCTGCGGGCTCTGCGAACCAGAGCCCCAGGTGGTCCCAGGTGAATGGCTGATGGTAGGCCGCAGCGGGAACGGAGACACGACACAGAAACAAAGGTCGCGTCTCCGTTCGGGAGAGAGAATTTTACAGTTCCCGTTCCCTCCCACCCCCCCCCAAACATAACATACAAACACTACACCATATTAAAACTACAATTCATACCAACGTCACCCACTCCTCTCCAGAGATGCTGCTTGTCCCGCTGAGTTACTCCAGCATTTTGTGTCCATGCAAACCAACCTCCCTTCCATTGACTCCATCTACACCTCACGCTGCCTCGGCAAGGCTAACAGCATAATCAAGGATGAGTCGTGCCCTGGCCACTCCCTCTTCTCCCCTCTCCCATCGTGCAAGAGATACAGAAGTGTGAAAACGCACACCTCCAGATTCTGGGCCAGTTTTTTCCCAGCTGTTATCAGGCAACTGAACCATCCCACCACAACCAGAGAGCAGTCCTGAACTATTATCTACCTCATTGGAGACCCTTGGACTATCCTTGATCGGACTTTGCTGGCTTTACCTTGCACCAAACGTTATTACACTAAATGGCTCGATCGAAATCATGTGTTGTCTTTCGGCCGACTGGTAGCACGCAACAAAAGTTTTTCACTGTACCTCGGAACGCGTGACAATAAACGAAACTGAACAGTAACTAAGACTATTAAACAGGAATCCAATTACCTCATTCTGCCAGTAAAGATCAGTGAAATTTATGGGCATTAATCTGCTTATTTTTGGCCAATGAGTTACCGACTAACCCTGAGTTGTATTTACAAAAGCTTTCACTGTACCTCGGTACATGTGGCAATAACCATATAACCATATAACAACTACAGCATGGAAACAGGCCTGTCCGGCCCTACCAGTCCACGCCGACCATTCTCCCTGACCTAGTCTCATCTACCTGCACTCAGACCATAACCCTCTAATCCCCTCCTATCCATATACCTATCCAATTTACTCTTAAATAATAAAATCGAGCCAGCCTCCACCACTTCCACCGGAAGCCCATTCCATACAGCCATCACCCTCTGAGTAAAGAAGTTCCCCCTCATGTTACCCCTAAACCTTTGTCCCTCAATTCTGAAGCTATGTCCCCTTGTTGGAATCTTCCCCACTCTCAAAGGGAAAAGCCTACCCACGTCAACTCTGTCCGTCCCTCTCAAAATTTTAAAAACCTCTATCAAGTCCCCCCTCAACCTTCTACGCTCCAAAGAATAAAGACCCAACCTGTTCAACCTCTCTCTGTAGCCTAAGTGCTGAAACCCAGGCAACATTCTAGTAAATCTCCTCTGTACCCTCTCCATTTTGACGACATCCTGCCTATAATTTGGCGACCAGAACTGCACACCATACTCCAGATTCGGCCTCACCAATGCCCTGTACAATTTTAACATTACATCCCAACTTCTATACTCGATGCTCTGATTTATAAAGGCAAGCATACCAAACGCCTTCTTCACCACCCTATCCACATGAGATTCCACCTTCAGGGAACAATGCACAGTTATTCCCAGATCCCTCTGTTCCACTGCATTCCTCAATTCCCTACCATTTACCCTGTACGTCCTATTTTGATTTGTCCTACCAAAATGCAGCACCTCACACTTATCAGCATTAAACTCCATCTGCCATCTTTCAGCCCACCCTTCCAAAAGGCCCAAGTCTCTCTGTAGACTTTGAAAATCTACCTCACTATCAACTACTCCACCTATCTTAGTATCATCTGCATATTTACTAATCCAATTTGCCACACCATCATCCAGATCATTAATGTAAATGACAAACAACAGTGGACCCAACACAGATCCTTGGGGTACTCCACTAGACACTGGCCTCCAACCTGACATACAATTGTCAACCATTACCCTCTGGTATCTCCCATTCAGCCATTGTTGAATCCATCTTGCAACCTCACTATTAATACCCAACGATTTAACCTTCTTAATCAACCTTCCATGTGGAACCTTGTCAAATGCCTTACTGAAGTCCATATAGACAACATCCACAGCCTTGCCCTTATCAATTTCCCTGGTAACCTCTTCAAAAAATTCAAGAAGATTAGTCAAACATGACCTTCCAGGCACAAATCCATGTTGACTGTTTCTAATCAGGCCTTGATTATCCAAATAATTATATATATTGTCCCTAAGTATCTTTTCCATTAATTTTCCCACCACAGACGTCAAACTAATAGGTCTATAATTGCTAGGTTTACTTTTAGAACCTTTTTTAAACAAAGGCACAACATGCGCAATGCGCCAATCTTCCGGCACCATCCCCGTTTCTAATGACGTTTGAAATATTTCCGTCATAGCCCCTGCTATTTCTGCACTAACTTCCCTCAATGTCCTAGGGAATATCCTATCAGGACCTGGAGACTTATCCACTTTTATATTTTTCAAAAGTGTCCGTACCTCCTCTTCTTTAATCCTCATAATTTCCATCACTACTCTACTTGTTTCGCTTACCTCACATAATTCAATATCCTTCTCCTCAGTAAATACCGAAGAAAAGAAATTGTTTAATATCTCCCCCATTTCTTCCGGCTCAGCACATAGCTGTCCACTCTGACTCTAATGGACCAATTTTATCCCTCACTATCCTTTTGCTATTGACATATCTGTAGAACCCCTTGGGGTTTACTTTTACATTACCTGCCAAAGCAGCCTCATATCTTTTTTTCGCTTTCCTAATTTCCTTCTTAAGATTCTTTTTACATTCTTTATATTCCTCAAGAACCTCATTTACTCCCTGCCGCTTATATTTATTGTATATCTCCCTCTTTTTCTGAACCAAGTGTCCAATTTCCCTGGAAAACCACGGCTCTTTCAAATTATTATTCTTTCCTTTCCACCGAACAGGGACATAAAGACTCTGTACTCTCAAAATTTCACCTTTAAATATCCTCCATTTCTCTATTATATCCTTTTCATAAAACAAAAATTTCCATTTCACTCCTTTTAAATCCTTTCTCATCTCCTCAAAATTAGCCTTTCTCCAATCCAAAATCTCAACCCTTGGTCCAGATTTGACCTTCTCCATAATGATATTGAAACTAATGGCATTGTGATCACTAGACCCAAAGTGCTCCTCAACACATACCAGGGCCCAGTACAACTGTAGAAGGACCTCTTTGCTCCTATACTCAACTCCTCTTGTTACGAAGGCCAACATTCCATTGGCTTTCTTCACTGCCTGCTGTACCTGCATGCTTCCTTTCATTGACTGATGCACTAGGACACCCAGATCTCGTTGAACTCCCCCTCCTCCTAACTTGACACCATTCAGATAATAATCTGCCTTTCTATTCTTGCTTCCAAAGTGAATAACCTCACACTTATCTACATTAAACTGCATCTGCCATGTATCCGCCCACTCACACAACCTGTCCAAGTCACCCTGCAGCCTTATTGCATCTTCCTCACAATTCACACTACCCCCCAACTTAGTATCATCTGCAAATTTGCTCTTCCAATTCTCGTTCCCTATTTGGCGGTCTATAATACACCCCTATAAGTGTTGCTAAACCTTTCTCATTTCTGAGTTCCACCCAAACAGCCTCCCTAATCGAGCCTTCTAGTCTGTCCTGCCAAAGCACTGCTGTGATATCCTCCCTGACAAGCAATGCAACACCCCCACCTCTTGCCCCTCCGATTCTATCACATCTGAAACAATGAAATCCTGGAATATTTAATTGCCAATCGCAACCCTCCTGCAACCATGTTTCACTGATCGCCACAACATCATACTTCCAGATGTCAATCCAGGCTCTAAGCTCATCCACCTTTCTTACAATGCTCCTAGCATTAAAATATACACATTTAAGGGACCCATCATTTCTTATTCTCAGTTTATTTCTTTTCCCTTCTTTCTCTCCTACATATTGGGTCTGAGTGTTTCCCTTTTCTGCCTCCTGCCTCACACACTGCCTGTTAGCTATCTGTGTTTGAGTCCCTCCCCCCAACCGTACTAGTTTAAAGTCTCCGCAATTATTTTAGCAAATCTCCCCGCCAGGATATTGGTTCCCCTCAGGTTCAGATGCAACCCGTCCTTTTTGTACAGGTCATACTTCCCCCAGAAGAGGTCCCAATGATCCAGAAACTTGAAACCCTGCTCCCTGCACCAGTTCCTCAGCCACGTATTTATCCTCCACCTCACTCCATTCCTATTCTCACTATCGCGTGGCACAGGCAGTAAGCCTGAGATTATTGCTTTGGAAGTCCTTTTTTTTAACTCTCTTCCTAGCCTCCTAAATTCTCCTTTCAGGACCTCTTCCCTTATCCTACCTATATTGTTGGTACCTATATGTACCACGACCTCTGGCTCCTCTCCCTCCCCTTTCAGGATATCCTGGACACGCTCAGACACATCTCGGACACCGGCACCAGGGAGGCAAACCACCATCCGGGTCTCCCGACTGCGTCCACAGAAACGCCTATCTGACCCCCTCACTATAGAGTCCCCTATTACTATCGCTCTCCTCTTCCTTTCCCTACCCTTCTGAGCAACAGGGCCGGACTCCTTGCAAGAGGCCCGGGCACCGTCGCTGCCCCCAGGTAGGCTGTCCCCCCCAACAGTACTTAAACAGGAGTACTTATTTCCAAGGGGTACAGCCACCGGGGTACTCCCTAGTCCCTGCCTCTGCTCTTTGCCCCCCCTAACAGTGACCCACTTGTCTACCTCCCGTGGTCTAGGAGTGACCACCTCTCTGTAACTCCTATCTATAACCTCCTCACTCTCCCTGACCAGACGGAGGTCATCAATCTGCCGCTCCAGGTTCCTAATACGGTCCCTTAGGAGCCCCATCTCGTCGCACCTGGCGCACATGTGGATGTCTGGAAGACTATCAGACTCCCAGATTCCCCACATCCGACACCCAGAACAATAAACTGCCCTGGCACTCATACTCCCCAAACAAAGCCCCGTGCTCGGTTACTAAACCTACCGCCCGGCCGCTGCTCCAACCGCTCCAACCGCCCACCCAAAAGAACTGAGTGATCTCCTGGGAGAGGCGAAAAACCGGATAAAAAACCCAGGCCAATTTGGGAAAAAATCCGGGAAATTCCTCTCCGACCCCAAGCTAGGCGATCGAAACTTGTCCGGGAGATCACACAGGTCTTACTCCTTACTATCCCCACACAATCCCCACACACTACTTCCCAAGCAACACAGCTTGGTGCTGCTTGCTGCTGCTTGCTGCTGCAATAAACTAGGCTGAACTGAGAACATGAATAGACTCTTCATCCGACAGACTGAAGTGGTGGTGGGGAGGGCAAGCCAGTTTAATTTTGACAGGGGCGAAGGCATTCAATGGGTATTTCAGCCTGGGACTGAGGCAGAGGTAGCAATGGGCAAGATTGGAGGTCATAAGGAATAGGAGTAGAATTAGGCCATTCGGCCCATCAAGTCTACTCCGCCATTCAATCATGGCTGATCTGTCTCTCCCTCCTAACCCCATTCTCCTGCCTTCTCCCCATAACCCCTGACACCCGTACTAATCAAGAATCTATCTCTGCCGTAAAAATATCCACTGACTTTGCCTCCACAGTCTTCTGTGGCAAAGAATTCCACAGATTCACCACCCTATGACTAAATAAATTTCTCCTCATCTCCTTCCTAAAAGAACGTCCTTTAATTCTGAGGCTCAGACCTCTAGTCCTAGACTCTCCCACTAGTGGAAACATCCTCTCCACATCCACTCTATCCAAGCCGTTCACTATTCTGTGTGTTTCAATGAGGTCCCCCCTCATTCTTCTAAACTTCAGCGAGTACAGGCACAATGCCGACAAACGCTCATCATAGGTTAACCCACTCATTCCTGGGATCATTCTCGTAAACCTCTGGACCCTCTCCAGAGCCAGCACATCCTTCTTCAGATATGGTGCCTAAAATTGCTCACAATATTCAAAATGCGGCCTGACCAGCACCTTATAGAGAGAGCCTCAACATTTCATCCCTGTTTTTGTATACAAGCCCTCTTGAAATAAGTGCTAGCATTGAGTTTGGATAAATTGCAAGCATTGTGATGATTTGGATGTAATGGGCAGCGTGAATTATTGGTCCATTTTTAAAACAATGGTCTCTGAACTATAATGCTATTAGGCTTACATGCCTAAGTACATAATTAATAGTTCTTATTTACAATTCCTTCCTGCAGTTAAACCATTAAAAGGTGATCATCTTTCAAGAGCAATAGGGCGTATTGCTGGCAAAGGTGGTAAAACAAAATTTACAATAGAAAATGTAACCAGAACAAGAATCGTTCTTGCTGACTCGTAAGCACAAAATGTTTTATTATTTCATTTAATAAAAGTGAACTGCAGATGCTGGTTTATACCAAAGATAGGCACAAAATGCTGGAGTAACTCAGCGGGTCAGGCAGCATCTCTGGAGAACACGGAGAGATTACTTATTGGGTTGGGAGCCTTCTTCAGACTGGGGGTGGGGGGGGTGGGAGGAGAAAACTGGAAGCGAGGTGGGGGGGCAGGACACAAAATCCAGCATTATGTGTCTATGTTTTACTGTATTGTCAATTAAGCTATCACCAATTTCAATAAATGTGTTAGTTTCCAATGTGTGGTTCAGCATTGTCGGTTCATGGGGTCATATGTGATAGGAGCAGAATTAGGCCATTCGGCCCATCAAGTCTGCTCCGTCATTCAATCATGGCTGATCTATCACTCCTAATCCCAGTCTCCTGCCTTTTCCCCATAACCCCTGACACCTATACTAATCAAAAATCTATTTATGCCTTAAATATATCCATTGACTTGGCCTCCACAGCCGTCTGTAGTATTGAATTCCTCCTTGTCTCCTTCCTAAAGGAATGTCCTTTAATTCTGAGGCTATGACCTCTGGTCCTGGACTCTCCCACTAGTGGAAACATCCTCTCCCCATCCACTCTACCCAGGCCTTTCTATTCGGTAAGTTTCAATGAGGTCCTCCCTCATCCTTCTAGACTCCAGCCCAGTGCCATCAAGCGCTCAGTTCAAGCAAAATACACTACTGATCCTCCAAAATATCTTTAATCTGAATAATATTTGCAGGAGTATTTGGCATCATTTCATTTCTATAGAAACTGTAATTTAACTCCAATCATTTGCATTGGAAGTCTCTCAGGTTTCATTTCGTGCAGTGATTATGACATATTATGTCACGTTGTGGAGAAATGTTATGGCATGTTGAATTCACTATTATATCTTGATAAGGGCTGCCAAGGAAAGTCATTGTCACCAACCGTCCATGGGCACTCTCCAAAAAGCTGTGACCAAAACGTTTTTAAAAAACAAGTCCGTCCCTTGGTGTGTGAGGAGGGTGTACGCAGATCTCAGCCAGTGCCTCATTTCCTAAATGTAACCATATTAGAGTCCCGACTTGCGTCTTGAGCCGGTTGGAGAAGTGGGAGAATTTAGTCTTTGGGTGTCAGAAGGTCATAAGTGATAGGAGCAGAATTAGGCCATTCGGCCCATCAAGTCTACTCTGCCATTCATTCATTCATGGCTGATCTGTCTCCCTCTTAACTTAATTCTCCTGCCTTCTGCCCACAATCTCTGACACTGGTACTAATCTGGAATCTATCTCTGCCTTAAAAAATGTCAGCTGAAATGTGTTGGGGGTTATAGGGGCGAAGGCAGGAGTATGGGGTTGAGGGGGAAAGGTAGATCACCCATGATTGAATGATGGAGCAGACTTGATGGGCCGAATGGCCTTATTCTGCTCCTAGGATGGCCTAATTCTGCTCCGGAAGACGCAGGATCATTTCATTCCAAAAAGGAAGAAAGATGCTAAGGGGAGTAGGAGGTAACCGTGGCTGACAAGGGAAGTTAGGGATGGAATAAAACTAAAAGAAAAGATGTATAACACAGCAAAGAGTAGCTGGAAGCCAGAGGATTGGGAAACTTTCATAGGACAACAGAAGGTAACAAAACGGGCAATACGGGCTGAAAAGATGAAGTACAAGGGGAAGCTGGCCAAGAATATAAAGAAGGACAGTAAAAGCTTCTTTAGATATGTTAAGAGAAAAATTAGCAACGTCAAATGTGGGTCCCTTGAAGGCAGACATGGGTGAAATTATTATGGGTAGCAAGGAAATGGCAGAAGAGTTGAACAGGTACTTTGGATCTGTCTTCACTAAGGAAGACACAAACAATCTCCCAGATGTACTAGAGGACAGAGGATCTAGGGGGGTAGAGGAACTGAAAGAAATTTTCATTAGGCGAGAAATAGTATTGGGGAGACTAATGGGACTGAAGGATGATAAATCCCCTGGGCCTGATGGTCTGCATCCCAGGGTCCTCAGGGAGGTGGCTCTAGAAATAGTGGACGCATTGGTGATCATTTTCCAATGTTCAATAGATCCAGGATGAGTTCCTGTGGATTGGAGGATAGCTAATGTTATCCCACTTTTCAAGAAAGGAGCGGGAGAGAAAACAAAGAATTACAGACCAGATAGCCTGACTTCGGTGGTGGGAAAGATGGTGGAGTCAATTATTAAAGAGGTAATAACGGTGCATTTGGATAGCAGTAAAATGATGTCCAAGTCAGCATGGATTTATGAAAGGGAAATCATGCTTGACTAATCTTCTGGAATTTTTTGAGGACGCCACAAGTAAAATGGATGAAGTAAAAATGGAAGTAATAATACACCCATAAAATGGATGTAGTGTATCAAGACGTTCAGAAAGCCCTTAATAAGGACCCGCACGGGAGATTGGTGACTAAAATTAGAGCACATGGTATTGGGGGTAGGGTGTTGACATGGATAGAAAATTGGTTGGCAGACAGGAAGCAAAGAGTAGGAGTAAACGGGTCCTTTTCAGAATGGCAGGCAGTGGCGAGTGGAGTGCCGCAAGGCTCGGTGTTGGGGCCGCAACTGTTTACCATATATATTAATGATTTGGAAGAGGGAATTAGAAGCAACACTAGCAAGTTTGCGGATGACACAAAGCTGGGTGGCAATGTAAACTGTGAAGAGGATGTTAGGAGGTTGCAGGGTGACCTGGACAGGTTGAGTGAGTGGGCAGATGCGTGGCAGATGCAGTATAATATAGATAAATGTGAGGTTATCCACTTTGGCGGCAAAAACAAGGAGGCAGATTATTATCTCAATGGTGTCAGGTTAGGTAAGGGGGAGGTGCAGCGAAACCTGGGTGTCCTTGTACACCAGTCACTGAACGTTGGCCTGCAGGTACTGCAGGCAGTGAAGAAAGCTAATGGCATGTTGGCCTTCATAACGAGAGGATTTCAGTATAGGAGTAAAGAGGTTCTGCAGTTGTATAGGGCCCTGTAAGACCACATCTGGAGTATTGTGTACAGTTTTGGTCTCCTAATTTGAGGAAGGACATCCTTGTAATTGAGGCAGTGCAGTGTAGGTTCACGAGATTGATCTCTGGGATGGCGGGACTGTCATATGAGGAAAGATTGAAAAGACTGGGCTTGTATTCACTGGAGTTTAGAGGGGATCTTATAGAAACATATAAAATTATAAAAGGACTGGACAGGCTAGATGCAGGAAAAATGTTCCCAATGTTGGGCGAGTCCAGAACCAGGGGCCACAGTCTTAGAATAAAGGGGAGGCCATTTAAAACTGAGGTGAGAAAAAACTTTTTTACCCAGAGAGTTGTGAATTTGGAATTCTCTGCCACAGAGGGCAGTGGAAACCAAATCACTGGATGGATTTAAGAGAGAGTTAGATAGACCTCTAGACAGAGGGCTAGTGGAATCAAGGGATATGAGGAGAAGGCAGGCACGGGTTATTGATTGGGGACGATCAGCCATGATCACAATGAAGGGCCGAATGGCCTCCTGCATCTATTTTCTATGTTTCTAGAACTTATGAACGTGAATGCTAAATGGGTATCTCAGTATTGGCTGCACATTGTTTTTTTTTTACTTTTGAGGAAACAGATGTTCAGAAACTAGTACAAAATGTCAAGAAGATTGTATGCAAAGTGGATATCACTTGCCTGATTCTGTGCATTGCAGGCTATTTTAACTGAAGACCTGTTCTTAGTCATAACAAACCCTTGAATACTGGTTTATTAGTCACTACCCCAACCAGTTTCATTCATTTGTACCGATACAACAAAGCAATGTTTAATGAAGATGGTTGAATTGAATTGAAATATATAGTGTTGGAAACAGGCCTTTCAGCTCTCCGAGTCCATGCCAACCCGTTCGCACTAGTTCCATGTTATCCCACTTTCTCATCCACTCCCTGCGCGCTAGGGGCAATTTAGAGGTCGATTAACCTACAAACCTGCACGTCTTTGGGATGTGGGAGGAAACCAGAGCATCCGGAGGAAACCCATAGTCACAGGGAGGACGTGCAAACTCCACACAGACAGCATCCGAGGTCAGGATCAAACCCGGGTCTCTGGTGTTGAGGCACCAGAGGTAGTCACGGTCTATTCCTTGAAACCGGCCGGCAGCTTACCTTCTCTCCAAAGATGCTGCCTGACCAGCTGAATTACTCCAGCACTTTGTGTCTTTCTTCGGCTTACCTTGTTAGGCTTACCTTGTTTGACTTACTGCTGACCCTATTGAATACAGCTTTTCTTTCTTCTAATCCTGCTTGCTTTTTAACCTTGCAGTGTACCAGAGATGCTGCCTGACCCGCTGAGTTACTCCAGCACTTTGTGATACCTTCGATAGAGTAATTAACAGGTTTATCCCTTCACCCTACATAATGCGTTATTCATTCAGTCTTGTTTCCATTGACCTGTGACTTTCACACGAGTAGTTTTTGCATTGCAGCACAAGTAAGAATTTAATTGTTCAGTTGTCGGTACAGGTGACAATTAAGCTTGTGACTGTCTTGAAATCTTCTTGCTCCGTGAACAGATCCTTTGAGTGCTTGAATCTCTTTGTGTTCTCTATATTTTAATGGGTTCTGCTGCTAATTTAATTGTTTTGTCACCCATTATTGCCACATTCCTTGCTGATTTGTTTTGAAAATCGTATGTTTTTAATACCTTTAGTGTAGGGTTAATGTCTTGTCCAGATTATCTGACTTCGACAGATCACATAGTCCCAGCTCATTCTGTGCTCGATACCCTGACCGTTACAGTCTGCAGGCTTCATGTTTCCTTGCATTTAGCATCATTTTATACAGACCCGTATCATGCTTTGTTTCTGGACCTTGAACCTAGTCAGTCAGGTAGACACAAAATGCTGGAGTAACTCAGCGGGACAGGCAACATCTCTGGAGAGAAGGAATGGGTGACGTTTCGGGTCGAGACCCTTCTTCAGACTAGTGGGAGGGGGCGGGACAAAGATAGAATTTAGTCGGAGACAGAAAGACTAGTGGGAGAACTGGGAAGGGGAGGGGATAGAGAGGGAAAGCAGGGACTATCTGAAGTAGTCAGTCATACAGCATAGAAACTGGCCCTTTGGCCCCACTCATCCATGCTGACCAAGATGTCCCATCTGAGCTAGTCCTGCCTACCCACATTTGGCCCATAAACCTTTAAACCATGTAGCTGCCCAAGTGTTGTTAAATGTTGTTATTCTACCTGCCTCTTCTTCCTTTGGCACCTTGTTCTACTTGTTTGCCGTTTGCTCTATATTTTCAAACTCTTTCACTTGATTAACAGGAGTGTCAAAGGAAACATTTGCCCCTGTCCCCAGCAGTGATCCACTTGTTTCTTGCAGTTCTCTTGGCAATTTATTTTGATAGCAATGTTTTTTTTAAAAAGAGAACTTTTCTCCATTAATGTTCAAAACGTGTAATGTGCAGTTGTATAAAAGGTTATCACACACTGAAGCAGAGTCAGAGTAAGGCGAACTGTTTCCACATCCATTAACTGAATATAGCTTTGAAACGGAACAATTTTTAGTCTTTTGCAAAATATTCCATGTCTCCACTACTACTTGGAGCATTTTGTGAGCGAAGCAGCTGGAAATATAACCTGTCATTCTGTTTTTTTAAGCAATTTATTCAGGATTCAAGCAAATAATTCAGGATTTATTCAGGTCAATAATGCAGTTTCTCAGCTTGTTTTAAGTTGAATAGAGAATTGTTTATTGCATGCTTGATGTCAATGAAATGATTGTGCATGTGAAATAAAACATTACTGATCCGTGGACAGCTCAGTGGTGCAGCGGTAGTTGCTGACCTTGCAGCGCCCGAGACCCGGGCCCGATCCTGACTACGGGCGCTGTCTGTATGGAGTTTGTACGTTCTCTCCACGTGGGTTTTCTCCAAGATCTTTGGTTTCCTCCCACACTCCAGACGTGCGGGTTAATTGGCGTGGTGTAACCCTAGTGTGTGTAGGGATCGCTGGTCGGCGCAGACTCGGGCCGAAGGGCCTGTTTCCGCGTTGTATCTCTAAACTAAATTGATCCTTTCTCAACAGGAAAGTGCACATCCTGGGCTCCTTTCAGAACATTAAGATGGCTCGGACAGCTATTTGCAACCTTATTCTAGGTACGACCTTGCTGATTAGACACTTATGTAACTTAAGAAATTACACATTTTAAGTGATAAATACATGACACCATGTATTTGAATGGTTTCACTGTAAAGGATGAGTCTGTCTATACAGAGAGCAATTTCAACTTTTGAATACTGTTTTTGTCAGGTTCCAAAAACTTTCACAAATATGATCATTCAATGCAGCAATAATAATTGTCAGGATGGTTTTTGTTCGACCAGGAAGATGTTACTCAATATTCTTTAGTTAGATTTACAGCAAATGTAAATTTAAAGTTTGCAGAATTAAAAAAAGCTGGCTGCCTTTGTTCTGACCAAAGCAGAATTGATGACAAAATATGTGTGGCATGGAGAACAATTATTACAAGTCTCAGACAACCTGAGAATTTTAACAACTGATTTGGTGTCCTTACCAGAGTGAAATGACACGGCCTTGTCTGTTAAATTTTTAGATGCATTACCAACTGGAATACTGATATGGGGTGATTTAGCCGATTGTGATGGTTCCAAGTAAACCTGATATCCACTTTATTTGCTTTTGTACATTTGAAAGATGTGGGCTTTTTTCCGGAAAATTCATTGGGTGGCAAGATTTTGACAAACTTCCTCTTGGTTATCTACTCTGTGAGCAATCATGACATCTCTCTCCATAGTTCCCAATTCCTGCTTTATTCATTACTATCCTTTTGAATCCAAAGAATGACAGTAACAATTTGTCCAACTCAAGTTTGGTGACATGCCCGTGTAGTTGGCCTGTGTTCCCCCCCCAAAGCAGTAGTTATGCCAGAATTGTATAAACACTTCCTCGGCTTGCTTTGTGTACTGTTCTGGTCACCATAGGAATGATGTGATTGCACTAATGAATCTAATGAATGCAAAGAACATTAACACCATTGAACACTTCAACTGAGGAAAGGTTGTAAAACAGGTGGCTATAAATGACCATGTCAATAAAGGAGCAAATATTTAAATGTAATTGGTTTTCTAATCTTTTGCAATGGTTTGGATGTATTTGGGGAGTGTTTAAGTGCTGGCAGATGCACATGAGCTGTAATGTGGGTTAATTGTGTAGTCAACTGGAACAAATTGCCAAACTGTGTGTGTGTTCAATTACTCAAAGTCCAGTGCCCTCCATAATGTTTGGGACAAAGACCCATAATTTACTTATTTGCCTCTGTACTCCACAATTTGAGATTTGTAATAGAAAAAAATCACGTGGTTAAAGTGCATATTGTCAGATTTTAATAAAGGGCTCTTTTATACATTTTGGTTTCACCATGTAGAAATTACAGCAGTGTTTATACATAGTCCCCCCATTTCAGGGCACCATAATGTTTGGGACACAGCAATGTTATGTAAATGAAAGTAGTCATGTTTAGTATTTTGTTGCATATCCGTTGCATGTAATGACTGCTTGAAGTCTGCGATTCATGGACATCACCAGTTGCTGGGTGTCTTCTCTGGTGATGCTCTGCCAGGCCTGTATTGCAGCCATCTTTAGCTTGTTTTGGGGGCTGGTCCCCTTCAGTTTTCTCTTCAGCATATGAAAGGCATGCTCAATTGGGTTCAGATCAGGTGATTGACTTGGCCACTCATGAATTTACCATTTTTTAGCTTTGAAAAGCTCCTTTGTTGCTTTAGCAGTATGTTTGGGATCATTGTCTTGCTGTAGAGTGAACCGCCGGCCAATGAGTTTTGAGGCATTTGTTTGAACTTAAGCAGATAGGATGTGTCTATACACTTCAGAATTCATTATGCTACTACCATCAGCAGTTGTATCATCAAAGAAGATAAGTGAGCCAGTACCTTCAGCAGCCATACATGCCCAGGCCATAACACCCCCACCACCGTGTTTCACAGATGAGGTGGCATGCTTTGGATCTTGGGCAGTTCCTTCTCTCCTCCATACTTTGCTCTTGCCATCACTCTGATATAAGTTAATCTTCATCTCATCTGTCCACAAGACCTTTTTTCCAGATCCGTGGTTGCTCTTTTAAGTACTTCTTGGCAACTGTAACCTGGCCATCCTATTTTTGCAGCTTACCAGTGGTTTGCATCTTGCAGTGTAGCCTCTGTATTTCTGTTCATGAAGTCTGCAGACACTAGTCATTGACAAATCAACTCCTGAAGAGTGTTTCTGATCTGTCGGACAGGTGTTTGGGGATTTTTCTTTATTATAGAGAGAATTCATCAGCTGTGGTGGTCTTCCTTGGTCTGCCAGTCCCTTTGCGATTAGTAAGCTCACCAGTGCTCTCTTTCTTCTTAATGATGTTCCAAACAGTTGATCTTGGCAAGCCTAAGGTTTGGCTGATGTCTCTAACAGTTTTATTCTTGTTTCGCAATGTCATAATGGCTTCTTTGACTTTCATTGGCACAACTTTGGTCCTCATGTTGATAAACAGCAATAAAAGTTTCCAAAGGTGATGGAAAGACTAGGTGCTGAGAGCTCTC
Source organism: Rhinoraja longicauda (assembly GCF_053455715.1). Taxonomy (NCBI): domain Eukaryota; kingdom Metazoa; phylum Chordata; class Chondrichthyes; order Rajiformes; family Arhynchobatidae; genus Rhinoraja; species Rhinoraja longicauda. The sequence continues at coordinate 67,668,564 of NC_135961.1, read as the reverse complement.
TTATACCTGCATTACAGAGGGAATTAAACACAATTACAAACACCTGTGAAGCCATGTGCCCAAACATTATGGTGCCCTGAAATGTGGGTGGGGGGGCGCTATGTATAAACACAGCTGTAACTTATTTCTACATGGTGAAACCACAATGTTTAAAAATACCCTTTAGTAAAATCTGACAATGTGCACTTTAACCACATGTGATTTTTTTCTATTACAAATCTCAAATTGTGGAGTACAGAGGCAAATAAATAAATGATGGGTCTTTGTCACAAACACTGTAGATCAGCCTTGAGCTAGCTTCCTGCCTCCAACAGTTTTATATCAGCTGGAGTAAGCATACCAAGCAAGTTAATCAGTTCAAAACTTCAAAGTATGACCAAGATTTGAGAATCTCCCCTGCAATGCTTTTAGTTCCTGAATTGTAGTCACTGACCTGTGAAGTTTATCTGGATGGTTGACAAGAAGCTGATATCTGATTTTTCACTTGTTACAGGGAGCCCTCCGTCGAAGGTTTACGGTAACATTCGAGCGGTGGCAAGCAGAGCGGCTGAGCGTTTCTGAGCGTGCGGTGAACTTGAGCTTTGAATTTGCACCTTATTTGGACTGTCGATGACCCCATGGATTTAATTATGGAAAATCAGTTTGGCTGTGCTGCAACTAAAGAACACAAACTTTTCCTCAATTTGTATTGAGTGTTTGGATAATAAACAGCTTCACATTTATTACATTGGCTGCTGTCACTTAGTTTTGGGTCTCGTTATTCCAAGGCCATGATCACTCAGCAAGTCTATACCTTCTATATCTCTCATTCCCTAGAAAGGACACGACTCGAAACGTCACCTATTCCTTTTCTCTGGAGATGCTGCCTGACCCCACATAGTTACTCCAGCTTTGTGTCTACTCTACCTACTAAAGATAGCCACAAAATGCTGGAGTAATGCAGCTGAGTTGTCCCGCTGAGTTACTCCAGCATTTTGTACTCTAGAGATGCTGCCTGACCCACTGAGTCACTCTAGTATTTGTGTAGGAAGGAACTGCTGGTTTAAATCGAAGAGAGACTAGTATTATGTCTATCTTCAGTGTAAACCAGCACCTGCAGTTCCTTTCTCTACCTATATTTGATTACACACATAGGACCTCTCAACTATTGTTCCCACAGGTTGAGACTCACCTTAAGCTGACTAGATATCAAGTAAACAGCTGAAGGACTAAAAGCAAAACCATTTCAAATGTTTTATTTTCCATTTACTTATACAGTATGAAGGTTCCAATAGTCCCACCGCATATAATGCAACATGCAGAGAAGAAAACTCAACATTCACTTTTTCCACCCCCCCTACATAAAACTAAAAACATTTCCTTGTATTAAGGAAAAAGATGTACACTAGTTCAGACTGCAGTCAAATTATGCACAAGCAAAGGGAACATTTTCCCTACATGACTAACAAATATGTACAAATAAATTCACAAGACTAGATTCCCCCTTGAAACAGAGCACATGGCCATTGACACTGGAGCAGATACCACTGGCTATGAATTACAAGCCATGTACTGATCCAGAGGAAGAAAGTTAGTGGAGTTTTTTTTTTCTTCAACATTTACCAACATTTGGCAACTTTTATATGAACATTGTAATTTATGTAAACAAGAGGAACATCAGTCAATCTACATGCAAAAAGTTTATCATGCAAGGACACCAAGCACCAGGACCTCTCACGCAGTCAGAGCCCACCAGTGTGCAGCACTTAAATGAAGGAACAGCAACAGTACAGAGGCATGTGAATAACCTTTGCAGAAAGAGAAATCGAGCCCACCCCTTTTCCCAACAGAAGTCTTGTTAAAATGGAGAGTCTGGATTAAGCAGCTAATTGTTGTAAGCTTTGTTTACTTTAACCAAATGGACCGTAATAGGAAGCAGAAACCGCTCGTTCCTCATGCACTGCACATGCACTAACATCACACGTGGATAACAAGATGCAAAAGTTCAAATTGAAAAAAGCATCCATCTAAAATACAAGATTAAGACGATTTTTAATCTGCAGTGCAATGAACTGCATTGCTAATTATAGTTGGAGTTATGGTTTTTTTTCAAGCCAAGTTTCCCTGCAAGTTAAATTGTTTAAGCAATGTAACTGCAAAGATAATGACTTGTGGTTAAATTTCTGATATTCTCACCAAGTTACCATAACCTGTACAAAGATCTACCCACCTCACCATCCTGCCATTTATACTCGAGTAAAGTTCTTGGCATCTACATTATGCTAGAGGAATTACTGAAAGATGAACTAGCTAAAGATACAGTCCCTAAAAAGGAACATTTATTAACATGTAAATAGTTATCAGAAGCAATGTTTACAGTTGCAGTCAACATACCAAAACAATAGTATAAGTAAACCCTGCTCACAAGAATCAACTATTTTTCAATAGTTTTTTTTAATCTATTGCGAAATGAAATACATCATGGGGAACCCAATAAAAACAATGACAAAAGTATTTTTTAAAATGGTTTGTGTAATCCATGCTTGGCACTTCGTAGACTACTTTATTTTAAATCAAGTCTGCATCGTTTATTGAAGCCCAAATGACTACTTTTACATTTACAAAGCTATTAAGATATACGTCCTTATTATAAAAGATGAGAATGAAATAAATAAAAATCCAAGCCTGCCCCTCCACCACACTGAGATGCTCCTTTTCAGCTGTCCTTCAGATTTTAAAGTGCTACACTGGGTTATTGAGAGAATTGAAGTTCAATAACACTTAGTTGGCTTCTTGAGGCTCATGTTGGAAAAAGTGGCTTCACAGAGAAAATACTTCCATTAAATACACAAAGCATTGCTGGACATTTTGGGCAGATCTTCAGAAATGGAGAAGAAAGCAGAAGTGTTGGGTGGAGTCTTGAAGAGGTCACACATCGACCACCATCTTTTTGTGGATGTCTAGGCCTCCAACGACCTGGATGGAAGAGTACATCTATTGAATGTTATCACAATTCGAATCATGCAAATGTGCCAACTAGAATTTTTTAAATAAACAAATAGCATTCACACACAGTTTTTATGTTAATTTAAACAAATGTCCAAAAAAGACACTAGTTTAGATACAGCATGGAAACGGGGCCGATAGCCAGCAGTGTCCATGCATGCTGACCATCGATCGCCCATTCTGTTATCCCACTTTTGCGTCCATTCCAGACGATTGGAAAATTTCCAATATTACCCCGCTGAACAAGAAAGAAGCAAAGCAGAATAGTGGGAACTGAAGGCCAGCTAGCGTGACTTCAGTGGTTGTTAAGATTTAAGTCCATTATAAAGGATGAGGTTACGGAGTACTTAGAAGTTCATGATAAAATAGGCTGAAGTCAGCATGGTTTTGTGAAGGGGAGATCTCGTCTGACGAATCTGCTGGAATTCTTTGAAGAAGTAAATAGCAGGACAGACAAAGGAGAGTCAGTGGATGTTGTTTAGCTAGATTTTCAGAAAGCCTTTGAATAAGGCTGTTAAGGAAGATGAGAGCCCATTGTATCAAAGAACAGATACTCTGTGGTTGTAACAGTGAGTGTCATGTACTCTTCTTTAAATGTCATATAAAAACATCTAAATATTAGAATATTTTTTAAAAAAATTAAGTAACAAGTATAAATAGAGTTGGGTTTCTCAAATAGAGGCAAAGTCCAAAACCAGAGGTTATGTCAAACCTTAAAAATGACATTGATTTGACCACAACTGGCGACTAATTCTGGACACCAAATTCATGGAGGATAAGTAGAGAGCCGTGCAAGGTAGCTGTTCGTCATCAGCAAGATATGCAAAGAACTAGGACAGAAATCAAAAAATGACAAGCAAAGGGTGTGTGGGAATTTTTTTTCCTTCTTCGCAGAATGCATCTGACCTGGAATAGCAACAGAGATCAAAGCTGCATCGAGCGAACTGTGTAGGCAGATGGAGGAGAAAAATAGATCTACAGATAAAAATGTAGGAGAAAAGGAACTGTTGTACAAAGAGCTGTTGTGGTGTGTAGGTGAGCCAGACGACTTCCTCTTCCGCAGTAATGATGATTCTGTAATGAAACCATCAACTCTGCCAGATTGATGGAATCCATCCATCTCATGTTATATTTAAATATCTGTATTCAAATGCAGTGAAAATGTAACCGCATGATAGAATCTATGCAATCAAACATTTCAAATTCTGTTGAGGCTGAAACAAAGTGCAATTCTCAATATGTTCAATGACCCGGATGATCATCCCTGTCTATATTTTCACTCTTTTTGAGTTTCAAATAACGCGATGCTCTGGTATTAATTTTCAACTATAAGATTATTAAGGGGTTGGACACGTTAGAAGCAGGAAACATGTTCCCAATTTTGGGGGATTCCAGAACCAGGGGCCACAGTTTAAGAATAAGGAGTATGCCATTTAGAACGGAGATGAGGAAAAACTTTTTCAGTCAGAGAGTTGTAAATCTGTGGAATTCACTGCCTCAGAAGGCAGTGGAGGCCAATTCTATGAATGCATTCAAGAGAGAGCTAGATAGAGCTCTTAATGATAGCGGAGTCAGAGGGTATGGGGAGAAAGCAGGAACGGGGTACTGATTGAGAATGATCAGCCATGATCACATTGAATGGTGGTGCTGGCTCGAAGGGCCGAATGGCCTACTCCTGCACCTATTGTCTATTCACTTTTTTGCACTAAAAAGTGCAAGACAAGCTTTTCGTTTCCTTCATTTCATACAATTAGCATTATTAGCTTCCGAAATCAGCTGAAATAATAATAGATCACTGACCACCGTATAGCTAGCACATAAAAGCCTAGTCCACTGTCGATCAGACAAAGAAAATGGAGAACTATTCTGGTGGCCTTTTTAAAAAATTCACATCACTGCAGGTAAATCTTTGGCAAAATACACACCAGCTTTTATTAGACACATCGGATTACAGAAGATAGAAACATAGAAAATAGGTGCAGGAGGAGGCCATTTGGCCCTTCGAGCCAGCACTGCCATTAATTGTGATCATGGCTGATCATCTGCAATCAGTAACCTGACCTGATGTGACCAAATGCTAGGGGATACAGCAGGCTGAGACTTTTTTCACATTTTCCATCAGCATTTGTGCTGGAGAAGTATTGCAGAAGGAATTGAGCTAATCCGGGGACATACAAAACTTGCAAACGAATAGCTGAATACATCTCAGTGTGGCTTGCCAAATTCTAGAAACACACTGTCATTCAAATGTCATTAATATTAGGAATACTCTGGTAGAGTAGAAACTCCAGCTACATTCCATTCTGAAAATCTATTTTGTGCATTCAAATCCAACTAAAGTTAATTTAATTTCAATTTTTTTCATTTGACACCATTGAGAATGATCAGCCATGATCACATTGAATGGCGGTGCTGGCTCGAAGGGCCAAATGGCCTCCTCCCGCGCCTATTGTCTATTGCTAACAAATGGATGAAAATTAAATTCAATGTGCAAGTGTGAAGGGCTGCACTTTGAGAGGCTGAACTCAAGGGGAAAAATACACAATTAATGGCATGACTGTGGAACAGCACTGATGTGCAGGGGGATCGCCAGTCCAAGTCGCCAACTCCCTGAAAGTGGCCACACAAGTAGACAGGGTGGTAAAGGTGGTGTCTGGCATGCTTGCTTTCGTTTGTCTGAGCATTGACTGCTAGAGTCAGGAAGTCATGATGCAGCTTTATAGGTCTTCGATTCGGCCACATTAGGAGCATTAAGCGCAGCTCTGGTCACCTGGTGGATGTGGAGGCTTTGCAAGGGGCGCAGAGGAGGTTTACTGGAACGGTGCCCGAGGGCATAGCTTTGAGGTGAGAGGGGCAAAGTTTAAAGTAGATGTCGCCAAGGCTGGAGTCGGAGTCAGAGCCGGACCAATTCTGGTGATGCTGGAGTCGAGTCAGTTTGAGTCTGAGTCGGATGCACAAGAAATCAAGGGGTCGGAGTCAGATGTCGGGTGTTTTGGGTATCGGCTCCACAGCCCTGATGTGAAGGACAGGAGTGGTAGGGGAGGCAGATATGATGGTGGCAGTTAGTAGACTTCTGGATAGGCACGGGGATGTACAGGGAAGGGAGTGATATGATTCATGTTCAGGGAGATAAAAGTTGATCTTGGCACCATGTTCAGCACAAACATTGCTGGGCAAAGTGCCGGTTCATGTGCTCTACTGTTCAATGTTACTCGATCCTAATAAATCTTAGCAAAACTAAATAAGCATTTGTTCAAAGTAAAATAGCTCAACTTACTGCGCAAAACTCTTCGAAGGATATTCTTCCGTCTCCATCCTTATCCGCATTAATTATGGTTTTATCTACAATTTGCTGGAGCTGTGTGTCCTTTAGATTGTTCCCAACCATCATCTTAAGCACTTGGAAAAGCTCTCCGTTAGAGATGTACCCATCCTTATCCATGTCGTAGATGCGGAAAGCAACTGATGAGAGGAAAAGGTCACAGAAAAGTTGTTGCAGGAAAAACTGTGGGAAGCTGCTAACATTCAGGTTTTACTTTACATCAAATGTTTTTCAACAGTTTTATCTTTCCCTCTGACAATTCAAAATTGCTAAAACTCCACATAGCTACAAATCATCAGTTGGGAAACAGTTCATATTGTTTCTATCAGCATTAGACACCGTTACGTGGTAGGATTTAACATGATTTTATCATAAACTTAGAGAAGCAAATTGAAATATCAACATTTTCTTTTGAATACATTTGAAATATTGATATCAGGTTCATGAAGCAATCTTTGGACGTGGCAGCTAAAATATTGGGAGAGGAGAGCCTATACGGAAAGTGTTTTTCTGGAAGTCCAGCAGAGCCCACAGCAAAATTACTGAACTGGCTGGGAAACCGAGCGGAAGACAGCATTTATAATGGGGGCTTTTGGAAATGTTATTAATGATACCCATAAAAACTAGGTGGGGTTCCAACTCTTCATTGCATTTGTGAGTAACTTGGATGGAGAACATATCTGGTTGCTGTAGTAAATAAACCGCTTACAAGCACAACATTTATGGAGACTTTGATAGATTTGTGATTAGATACTATTGTGGCAAAAAGCCATCTATGCAGACATGTGCAAGTCATGCACTTTGGATCACAAGGGTTGAATAGAGAAACAGTAGAAATAATAACAATGGAAGAGAGACTGAGTTTTTAAAGTGCCACAGACACTTAAAGGCTAACATTCTGTTAACATTTTTATCTCAATGTCAAATATAAAAGCGGATAGAAATGATACCACTCGGGAAATGTTTGGTTCTCAGCCCTGGGATGAGAGACTTGCACCAAGATCTTATGTCATGCCTGAAACTCCAAATGCTAAATTACCAGGAGAGAGTTTGCACAATACGAGTTTAAATCCTTTGCTAAAATTAAAGACGATTGGACTGATAGATTGGAGGGAGACTATTCCGAAAGGTTGGAGTCCAGCACGAGGGACAGAAGGTAAAATCTATATCCAGTGTTTCAGATTAGAGTTGGATCCAAATTACACATTATATTTCCATGCATAAAATGCATCAGAAGTTTGAGATTCTCCTCCGCAATTCACACATGATGTCAAGTCATTCGTAAATTTTAAAACTTAATTTTTTTCACCAACGACAAAAGGGATATGGGGCAAAGACTGGCGTGTGGAATTTGGTTCCAGATAAGATAAATCTGAATGGTGAAACAAGCTGGAGAGATAAATATGTCCTAATGTTTCTACGGGCTAATGAATTTCTTCTGAAGTAGTGTCACACTTGTAATGAATGAAATACAACAGACTCCCACAGAAGGAAATAAATAAATGAGCAGGAGGACATCTATATTTGTTGTAATGTGGACTGAGGATGAAGCTTGGCCAAGTAAACACTTTTGTTAATTAGTGCCTCAGAACTAGCCTAATCAATCAAGGACTAGGCTCATCGATCAAGCCTAATGTTCATCACCAATTCTAAGAGAAGGCACATCCAATCACATTACCACCCCACTGGTATTACCGGTGAACAGAATACTTGGTTGCCTCTGAAACACGGCTTTAATCCATAACCTGATACCGCAAAATTACTTCTTATTAAACAAACATTCTGGATGAAATTAATTGCAGCAATTTACACTAATGAACAGTAAATAACATTCGGCACCAGTGAAGTACGATATACTTACATCGCAATTTCTGTTCTTTGTCGCCTTTAACACTAAACTGGGAGACTCCTTCAATAAACTCTGCAAGGAATGATTACAAAACAGCTAGTTGTATCTGAGTTGGCTGATCACTTAAAATATCGCTTACACCAGTTATTTAAACCAGTTAATGTAACTAAATGCATTTATGAATCATGGTTACAGCAGGGAGCAGGGAAAGCAGGGAGACTCCAGGCCAGTCTGATCAATAATAAGCGTGCACTTTCTGGCTGATAGTTGGAGAGATTCAAGATAGTGGCAGTCATGGATGGAGGAAAACCAAAGGCAGCAATGAGTGTGCTGGGGTCTCCCCTCCTGCACCCTCGGAGGCACTCTTAGTCTTTGGGGTCGGCTGCGGGAGGCACCCCGGGGGGCACGGAGGCTGAGCTGAGGGACGGCGTATTTGTGGGTCGAGGTATTAGTGGACTGGGCCGCTGGAGGCCCTGCTGCTGCCTAGGGCTCGTGTGGATCAGACACCGCTCCAGGAGGCCGAGCGTACTGAGCATATGCAGCCTGCAGCGGCACGGAGCGGCGGAGGGCATCAACAACATTGCCAGGCCAGGCCACTGCAACTCCGGCCCAGTGCCATCGGCAGGACAACGGACCTGTGGCCAAGTTAAGAGCGACATTTTTCGCAGCTCTGAACGTGAAGGGTACTCAGCCCTTTGTGCAAGACCATTGTTGACCTTCTGCCACTATCTCAGGCATTACTTTCACTAGGGAGTTGCCTGGCTGTGATGAATCCAAGATCTTCAGAGTTGAAAACAATGGGACAGCATCCATCAAGTGGTGGGGATGCAAGAAAGAAGGGGTCCATTTGATACTAGAGATATGTTCCTAAATAAACAAGAAATAAGTGGTTTGCAATTTACTGGTCTTATAATGCAAGGAAATTCCACAGCTTACAGGGCTCGGGCTGTAATTGGATACTATTTATTTGTGTCCAATCTAAAGCATCAACAAAACTGAAGTCATCCACGTGACATCACTCTGCACCTGTTAATGATTGAGACAAAATCAACTGTGGATGATGGTTCACAAGAGAAGACAAAGTGCTGGAGTAACTCAGTGGATCAGGCAGCATCTCTGGAGAACATGATAGGTGACGTATTATTGTACGGGTGTGATTCTTTTTTAGATTTAGATTTTTTAGATTTAGATTTAGAGATACAGCGCGGTAACAGGCCCTTCGGTCCACCGAGTCTGCTCCGCCCAGCGATCCCCGCACATTAACACTATCCTACACACACTAGGGACAATTTTTACATTGAACCCAGTCAATTAACCTACATACCTGTACCTTCTCGGAGAGAACCCACGCAGGTTACGGGGAGAACGTACAAACTCCGTACAGACGGCACCCGTAGTCAGGATCGAACCCGAGTCTCAGGCGCTACATTCGCTGTAATGCAGCAACTCTGCCGCTGCGCCACCGAGGTGTAGTGTGAGGCATGGACTCTCACTCGAGCACTGTCCAAGTCTCTCGATGGTGTCTACACCCGAATGCTCCGAAAAGTTCAAAATGTCAGTTGGAGGGACCGCACCACCAACGCCCAGCTCTACGGGGAGATTCCACCTCTGACCGAGAAGATGGAGAAGGACGAGGCTCGCTGGTCGTTGCCACCGCCACCCAGAAACACCAGCAAACAAGGCTGTGCTGTGGGAACCCACCCCATGGAAGACGGAACCCGGGACGGCCAAACAAGACCATGCTGAAGGCGTTGATGGAAGACGCACAAGTAGAGACAAAAGAGGAGCTGGCCAGCTGTGTGGAGGACAGAGATGTGTGGGGCGTCCATCACCGTGCCCGTCGCACACCAGCGCCACTGCCTCGCTGAGGCTTTCAACTATTTTAAATATAAATAAGAGGTAAAACTGACAGACTGTGTTCTTAGAGACAGGGATGTCTGATTATAATAGGGAATGGTTTAGATGGAAACAGTTTCTTTACCCTGGATTTTTCTTTAACCCAAGACAGCTTTGTTTTCTGCTTTTCTCTAGTTCCCAATAGAAACCGTGTTGTAACCAATTCAACCCACGTCACACAATTTTTTCCCTCTAATTCAATCGTATTATATCCCATTCATATTACGAAATAAAAGGTTGTAGCAGAACTACCTGCATGTGGATGAATGTTTTTACTGCAAACTTTACTTTATCCAAAGAGTATTTAAAAGTACGAAATCCCAGTTTCAATTGTATCATAAAATGACAATTTTCCAGGATAACCTGATCATTCCAATCTATATATAACTCACAAAACAAAAAGACACAAAGTGCTGGAGACATCTAGCGGGTCAGACAGCATCCCTGGAGAACATGGATAGGTAAACCTTCGGGTCGGAACCCATCTTCAGACTGTTTCAAAGAAGGGTCCCAGCCAGAATCACCACCTCCAAAACAGAGTCTTTTTCAGTAAACGGTGTCTTTTTTAGTAAACAGCATCTAGAGCCCCTTGTACCTCCTTATACACGAGTCGCCCCTGAAATATACTATCTCCTTCTTTACAACCAGCTCTGATTATTGAGTTATTTTTATGCGAGGTGGGGCTTGACATTAGCTTCAAGTGAATCCATTTAAGGACTCTAGGAATTACTGCTTAATACTTCACATGGCCATATGGGAGATGAAACCAGCTTATGGTTGCACTTCATTATCATCTCAATCTACAAACAAAATCAAATTCTGGAGCACTCTCAGGACGTTATCTGGAAGTTGGTTCCTTTACTCTATAGTAACGTTCATAAAAATCAACAAATTTCCTGAATACTCTCTACTTCAACTCAAATGTCTTTTTCTTATGATCAACATTCACGTTAGTAGTTACTGGAGCAAGATTGAAACGTTAGCAACTATTAATGATGATAAACATTTAATCAACATTTAAACAAATACATTATTGATACTTTATACTGGGAAATTTTTAAAAAACACTAAATTACAGCTATTGTGTAATTGTCAAATTACTCAAGGTCAGGAAAAAAGTTTCTCGTAAAATTGTTGCAAAGAACAACACAAAAGAATAACCAGAATCTAATTTTCCACATAAATTAATTAACTATTTAGCAGAGTTGGACAGACCTCCAACCTTCTGCGAGCAAAGACCTCTAATTTCAAGCTTGGTTGCAAAACTAATACGATTAACTTTATGCGCGTACATTGATTTTTATTTGAAAAAGGTTGCCAATCAGAAATGTATCTCTCCAATACAAAGCACATCCATTTTAAATATACATGTGTAGGTGTAATTTTAAAGTCTTATTGTTTAAATAATTACAAAGTAATCGACTCCTGTTTGCATTTCACTTGTCCGAAGAGGGGGACAAATAGTGCTTGGCTACCCCACCCACTCCTGACCCAGAAAATCCACCGTTTATCTTTGAGGGAATTCAGGGTAAACCCTCCATGTGACAATCAGATTATAGTTATCATCTTCACGGCTATTTAAATAGATCATCAAACAGCTGAAATCTGGTAAAATGCCAGTCATTTGAGATGAGCAACTGTCATTTAAAAAATAATTACAATTTATCAGTACACTGTAACCTCAATGTCTTCTCAACATTGTTTTAAATAATTAAAATTCAGAAAGTCCACTGCGTGCAGCAGGAATTGCTGGTGGTATTGAAAAATTGTCCGACGTGTACTAAGTTAAAATAAATCAGATGTACCAATCAATCCCATTATTTAGTCTGTTATCAAGTGTGTTTTTTTGGTCTAACAAAGAAATGAATAAAGTTTATGTAATATGAAAAAATAATTTTCACATAGCATGGAAGAACAATGAACATATCCACACTGTGCCCAATAATATACATTCTGCTTTCAATAAATTGTACACAACCAAAAATATTTAAATGCTGAAAACACCTTACCTTTAAAGTCAACTTCACCATTTCCATCCGTGTCAAAGATATCTATAACTCGTTGCACTAGTGGGTTCTGTTGCAACTCGGGGAGAGACATAAATTCCTCCACACTTAGTGAGCCAGAATTGTCCAAATCCAGTTTCTTAAAACGCTTTCCTAGTCGTTTAATCTCATCAGCATCAACTAGAAAAGTAAAATTGGTAATTTACTTGACATATAAAAATGAAACGACCAAAATAATAGACTTTCAATTTAAAAAAAAAAATCAAAGTTGTCTTGCAAATCTGCAAGATGGATGGAAGATTCAAACTTCAATGAAACAACTTTCTTCCTTGCGGCAACCTCATTTCTAAGACACTGAACAAGCCACTCACTCAGCTTTTTGCCTGTTTGAGCTGTGGCCATTTTGATCAGATTTCTGTTGGTACAACGCTGAGATCAGAGCCAGACAACACATGCGTTTCCAATATTAGCAGTGGTAGGATTGTGACGTGACTCACCACAGATTAATTAATCCCAGTTCTATCCAAGCATTAGGGAGTCGAGCTGTAGTATGTTTCAGCAGACAAATATAAAAAGCCTATTAATCTTTACACAGCATACCTTAACAAGAATGTTGGCAAAGATGATTCTGTGTAATGTTTACATGGGTTCACTGATTTCAGAGTAAACATGGCAACCCAATAGTTGCTGCTTTTTTCATATAAAATGTTGAACCATTTAGATTGCAAGAGCTGCAAAGTCACACATTAGATGGCAGGTAGAGTTAATTTGTACCCAACATTAAAAATGAGGCAACTTTCAAAGCCAAACGTGAAAACAAGAGCATGGGATAAGTGAACATGTCACCTTAAAACAAACTTACTGCCACAAGTCGGTACATCGCTGGACTGTCAAAAAATTGGAACTAGCCGCTGCTAATTTCTAATTTACATAAAAGAAAATGTCATCTTCTTTGGTTGGGTGAGGGAAGAAAGCATTGGGAAAATGGCACAGTTACAATGATAATACTTTACATTAAAGCAGATTATGTAAATCCACCTGGTTTTTAACGTTGTTCTCCTTCCCTCTTCCCAAGAATTAACCGAAATGCCATAAATAACAAAGTGGAAAAATTACAAGCCAGTTATCAGAATTAGGATAGATTATATGCAAAATGTCTAACTAAGTCAAATGGCAACCAAACATTCATACAAACCCAGGCAGGTTTAGGAATTATTAGCTTACCGAGTCATTAACCCAAGTTTTTTATAAATACATGGAAACATAGAAAACAGGTGCAGGAGGAGGCCATTCGGCCCTTCGAGCCAGCACCACCATTCATTGTGATCATGGCTGATCATCCACAATCAGTAACCCGTGCCCAACTTCTCCCCATATCCCTTGGTTCCAATACATTAAATGCGAGCATCAACTTTCACCAAGCGATATATAAATGTTCACAATGCAATTAGTTCTGGTTTGGTTTTGGATATTAAAAACTAGAGGACATTAAATTTATCTAAAAGTGTACAAGATAGAGGTGCAGCGAAAGATTAAAATGTCAATTCTGCAATATCTAGATATATCAAATTAAATGACCATGAAAATCATGGAGGAATCATTATCACAGGAAAGAGATAGGAACTACTGGGAATTCTACTGGCTCAATTATACCAGCACGTATTTACTAATTGTAAATTATTCTTTTGATGTAACCAGCTCCATGTACCACCATATAAAACCAACTTTTCTGTACTCCATCATATCATTCTTGTTGTGATAATGTCTAGTGAGCAGTCATGGATCTGGAAAGGGCAGTATAATGTGAGAAAATGTGAAAGGGGACATACAACGAGATCTGGGTGTCCTAGTGCATCAGTCACTGAAAGGAAGCATGCAGGTACAGCAGGCAGTGAAGAAAGCCAATGGAATGTTGGCCTTCATAACAAGAGGAGTCGAGTATAGGAGGTCCTTCTGCAGTTGTACAGGGCCCTAGTGAGACCGCACCTGGAGTACTGTGTGCAGTTTTGGTCTCCAAATTTGAGGAAGGATATTCTTGCTATTGAGGGCGTGCAGCGTAGGTTTACTAGGTTAATTCTCGGAATGGCGGGACTGTCATATGTTGAAAGACTGGAGCGACTAGGCTTGTATACACTGGAATTTAGAAGGATGAGAGGGGATCTTATTAAGATTATTAAGGGGTTGGACACGTTGGAGGCAGGAAACATGTTCCCAATGTTGGGGGAGTCCAGAACCAGGGGCCACAGTTTAAGAATAAGGGGTAGGCCATTTAGAACTGAGATGAGGAAAAACTTTTTCAGTCAGGGAGCTGTGAATCTGTGGAATTCTCTGCCTCAGAAGGCAGTGCAGGCCAATTCTCTGAATGCATTCAAGAGAGAGCTAGATAGAGCTCTTAAGGATAGCGGACTCAGGGGGTATGGGGAGAAGGCAGGAACGGGGTACTGATTGAGAATGATCAGCCATGATCACATTGAATGGTGGTGCTGGCTCGAAGGGCCGAATGGCCTCCTCCTGCACCTATTGTCTATTGAAATTTGGACAAAGCAATACGTTATTTAGGGGGAGAGAGATTGAAGAGTTCTGAGCTGCAAGGGATCTGGGTATCCTAGTGCAAAAGACTAGTATACATGCATAGTAGGTACAGAAGCTCCCTGACTAACGATGCTTCGACGTACGATATTTTGACTTTACAACGGTGCAAACGCTGGGCAACGGCAGCGACCCGCAGCTCACTTCCGGCCACGCGATCAGGTGTATTAATGCATTTCCACGCACGATATTTTCAGTTTACGATGGGTTTATTGGAAGGTAACCCCAATGTAAGTTGAGGAGCACCTGTAATTAGGAAAGCTACCACAATGTTGATATTCATTGCTAAGGGAATCAAATACAAATGTAGGGGGGGTGATGCTTTTATTGTACCAAGACTTTGGTGAGACCAGATCTGGAATACTAGGTATAGAACAGGTCCCCTTATCTGAGAAAACAAGCAGAAACATTGGAAGCAGTTAAAATTTACTTGGCCAATGCCCAGAGTGGACAGGTTGTCTCATAATGAAGAAATATAGACAACTAGTCTAAGGTATCACAAAATGCTGGGGTAACTCAGCAGGTCAGGCAGCATCTAGGAGAGAGGGAATGGGTGACGTTTTGGGTCGAGACCCTTCTTCAGAAACCCCCCCACCCCAAAAAAAACCAGACTTCCTAGACAACTAGTCTTGTCTGACTGGAATGAAGAGTGGATTTGTCAGAAAAACACTAGCCCCAGGAGGACTTTGACAGGATAGTTGTGGAGGACATTTCCTCTTTTGGGAGATGAGACGAAATACTGGAGTATCTCAGCGGACAGGACAGGCAGCATCTCTGGGGAGAACGAATGGGTGAGGTTTCGGGTCGAGAATCTGAAATAACAGTTCACTACTATGGATAACCCAATCATGGTAGCGAAGATTTGTTTTTAAAGAGGAGTGAGGGACAAGAAACCCTCAAAGGGTAAATGGAAGCATTACAAGTAAAAGTGTGGACGTTTACTAAGAATGGATAGGAATGTACAGCTGAGTTCACAATCAGATCAGCCACAATCTTATTAAATGGCAGAGGAGAGCCTACTCCCATATCTGTTCATAACTGTAGAATACAACAATAATAAATCAAATTATTTAGACAGAAAAAACAAGTGGGATTATGATGGCACATCAAAGTGGGGGTTGGAGAATGTTGTATCAAACTGTCATCATTGATTTGTGCATATTAAAATAACTGTTGGAGATAAACATTGGTACATGTTAGGACCTGCAGACAGGGTTGTGCTTTCGTGCAGAGATAAGCTGGATTCCAAATCATCACTAGTAAACAGAATGATTTTAGGCAAGTAAAATTTAAAAAGCAGCTTGCAGACAGGGAACATGCAGACAGGTACGATCAGTTGTGCAGAGAAGTAAAGGCTCACCTGTCCCTTTACCTCCCCCCTCAACTCCATCCAAGGACCCAAACAGTCTTTCCAGGTGAGACAGAGGTTCACCTGCACCTCCTCCAACCTCATCTATTGCATCCGCTGCTCCAGATGTCAACTTATTTACAGCGGCGAAACCAAACGCAGGCTTGGCGATCGCTTCGCTCAACACCTGTGCTCGGTCCGCGTTGGCCAAACTGGTCTCCCTGTGGCCAAGCACTTCAACTCCCCCTCCCATTCCCAGTCTGACCTTTCTGTCATGGGCCTCCTCCAGTGCCATAGTGAGGCCCACCAGAAATTGGAGGAACAGCACCTCATATTTCGCTTGGGCAGCTTGCAGCCCAGTGGAATGAACATCGACTTCTCCAACTTTAGATAGTTCCTCTGTCCCTCTCTTCCCCTCCCCAGATCTCCCTCTATCTTCCTGTCTCCACCTATATCCTTCCTTTGTCCCGCCCCCCTGACATCAGTCTGAAGAAGGGTCTCGACCCGAAACGTCACCCATTCCTTCTCTCCTGAGATGCTGCCTGACCTGCTGAGTTACTCCAGCATTTTGTGAATAAATACCTTCGATTTGCATCAGCATCTGCAGTTATTTTCTTATAGGCTCTTTATAGTGATCGCTGCAGTGATTAAAATTTCAAGGCAGAGTATGCAAGCTAAAGTTACATTTAAGAATTGAAACTGCTCAAGGTTCTACGAAAATAAGATAATTTTCGAATAAGATCATTTTTCAAAAATAAGCACAATACTATGGTATTTTACATCACTCAATCTTGGGCAATTTCTTGAAACATGTTATATTATTTGCAGCGCTGTTTTGAGGAGTTGTTGTGTTTTTATAACCTTTTAAGTGTTCTAGGTTGTGCTTGCAAACGGGACTTGATTAACTGCAAACTGCTTTTATCATTTCAGGTAATCATTTGTTTTGCAAAAATCCAAAGGATTGAGCGACAACCATTACCCTTTACTTGGTGCCACTAAACCAATTTAGAGTCATATCTGTCACTATCCTATATCAAATGAACTGCCCTCATTGACTCTCCTTGATGTTTCCTCAAAGATAAATCAATAGAGATACAGCATCTTTGACAAATCCATGTCCTTGAATGCTAGAGTAACTCAGAGGCAGCATCTCTGGAGAGAAGGAGGGATGGTGAGAGAGGGAAAGCAAGGGTTACTTTAGAGAAGCAAGGGAAAATCAATGTTCATACCGCTGGGGTATAAGCTGCCCAAGCAAACTATAATGTGCTGTTCCTCCAATTAGCACTGGGCCTCACTCTGACAGTGGAGTGCATTGGGGCTCTAGGGGCTAGTGGAATCAAGGGATATGGGGAGAAGGCAGGCACGGCTAACTGATTGTGGATGATCAGCCATGATCACATGAATGGCGGTGCTGGCTCAAAGGGCCAAATGGCCTCCTCCTGCACCTATTGTCTATGTTTCTATGCCCTTCCAAGACAGACTGCCCTTCAGAATATGCCTTCAGATTCAGAATCAACAGGACCATTGCTATAGTTAGGAAGGATTGAAAAATGGTCAGAGGCTCTGTAATTTCTGCCCTTGCTGATTTGAATAGTCTGGGGTATATTTCACATGGGCCCAGTAATTTACTCACTTTCAAAGATGCCAAAATACTTCTTGCTATTGTGAAAAGAGCTATAACACACTTTTTGTTTCTGCACATGGGTTGTAACCTTTCTGACCTAAAAGGTCCAACTCTTCCTTTAGCTATTCTCTTGGATTCCATCTACTTACAAAAGGAAGGGCAAGACCATGCACTCCATGAAAAGCAAAGATGGTGATTTTTAGAAAATGTGCTGGTTGATCGCAAGCCACCGTCAGCAAGAACAGGACCAATGGGAAAACTGGGCTTAAAGCACAGGCAGAGTACTGGATAGACACAAAAAGCTGGAGTAACGCAGCAGGTCAGGCAGCATCTCTGGAGAGAAGGAAAGGGTGACGTTTCGGGTGGAGACCCTTCTTCAGACTCCGGCGGAGTGCTGGATTATGTTTATGAAGGACAGGATGAGAAGGATGGTCGCAGTGCATCAGAGTCATATTTGAGGGTAACAGAAGCATATAACGTTTCAATAAGTAAGGCAAGGACACTTGCAATCTATCTGTATCAACACCAATAGTCTAAATCAGTGTTTCTTAACCAGAGTTCCCAGGAACCCTAGGGTTCCGCGAGAGGTCGCTAGGGGTTTCGAGAGAAATAGTGATAAATAGGCTAATCATATATAAATGCATTTTTGAGTCATTTTTGTGTTTTGCATTGTCAATAATCTTGAGAAAAACGGACGTTGTTTTTTGCTTAAACCAGTTATCAGAAGAACATACTATGTTTGCGTTATGAACTTTAAATTTATGAAAGAGAAAGAGATTAATAAAGATATATAATAATTTTTATGTAGGGGTTCCCTGAGACATCAGTTTATCCGCTGGGTAAAAAGGTTGCGAAACGCTGCACTAAGTCCATTTCTTGTGGAAAACCTCAACACCTTAAACCAGCAATCGGACTTTCTTCTCTACATCCTCCAACAATAGACAATAGGAGCAGGAGGAGGCCATTCGGCCCTTCGAGCCAGCACCGCCATTCAATGTGATCATGGCTGATCATTCTCAATCAGTACCCCGTTCCTGCCTTCTCCCCATACCCCCTGACTCCGCTATCCTTAAGAGCTCTATCCAGCTCTCTCTTGAATGCATTCAGAGAATTGGCCTCCACTGCCTTCTGAGGCAGAGAATTCCACCGATTCACAACCAATCATACCATTGAGTTGAACTTCAAGAAAGGTCATGGTGAGAACAGAGCCACATCTGGGAAATACACAAAGAGAGCCACAACAGCATTCACTGAGCTGATGAGATGTCTGAGAAAGGACATACACCATGGAGCAGACACTTACAGTTAAATCAAGTACAAAATGAGGAAAAAAAGACAGACTGGTATAAGGGATAAAAAGATTCAGAAAGGAAAGAGAATTGGAAAAATAAATTTGCAAGTTTCAAGCAACAATTTAGGCTCACACAATAAGAGATAGAGCACACTTTCTCTGAAGTTAAATGCATTACCTTAGCAATTACTACAATGTAAAAGAGTTTACAGTACAGAAACAGGTTATTAGGACAAACACGTTTGTGTATACTCCACACACTGCATCTACACCATTTATACTCTTTTGGCTGATTAAAATGTGGCAGCTTGTACACAAAAAAAAGCTGATCATTCACATGCATATTCCCCAGATGGTTACTCGTGTTTTTCTGTAGTAAAGTTACCTGCTCCCAAATCTAATTCTGAACTCCTTGCTGTGCTAAATAAGCAAATGATGCAAAAATCCTTAAGCTCTTAAAAAAAACGTGAGCTCAAGGATGAGAATGCCTGTTGCAAATGAAGTGATATAGCACAAATCAGCAAGTTCTGAAGATTCATAACTCATTTCCAGTCTCTTGAGATTGTTCAATAACTTGCATAATGACAGCACCTTTACCAAGTAGGATCTGGTCCATTAATTTTCTTGAGAATCTTTTTTTTTTTTAAAGTTCAGGTATAGCATGGAAACAGGCCCTTCGGCCCACCGAGTCCACGCTGACCAATGGTCACCCATGACACTAGTTCTGTTCAACACACTAGGGGCAATTTACAGAAGCCAATTAACCTGCAAACCTGCACGTCTTTGGAATGTGGGAGGAAACCGGCGCACCCGGAGAAAACCCACGCTGTCCCAGGGAGAACGTACAAACTCTGTGCAGAGAGCACCCATAGTCACGGCTGAACCCGGGTCTCTGGTGCAGCAACTCTACAAATTAACCCAAATCCTGATGCGCAAAGTCTTTTTCAATCTATTGTGGAGAATACATCTTAAAAGTAAACATAGGGCTGGATCAATCAAACAAATACTTAGGATAATGGCTTATCTAAAATAGTTCTTCGAGTCACATTCTGCACAGCTCATTTAGAAGTGTAAATTTAATCAATGTTAGGAATCGGTCTCCCCAACTTGAAATCGCTCGTAAAACCCATAGCTAATACAATTTTAACGCCAAGGATACAAAGTACCCCAGAGGATTAATGTTAGATCTATTAGATTGTGCGCGTCGGGTTGATTGCAGTCAAAACAGGGTGGACCACATGAAGCTTGCAATCTCCCACCCCTGCCAAGGACTCAAAGTACCCCAGAGGATTGACAAGTGGGGGATGACAGACAGCCCTGCTTGAGACTGCGGATATCCAGACCAGACCATCAAGGCCATCCACCCAGCCACTGATGCTGCCCTGGCCTGGATGTCTACCCTTGACCTACAACTTTAGGCTGTGCACGACATATGCAAGCAGAAAAATGTTAGATCATGAGATACTTTTTAATATACGTTGTACAAAAGACTGATTTTGTTTAATGCAAGGTATAGAGCATAGAACAAGCTTGAAATATAAGCCAACCTGTCACACAAGCATGCACCACTGGTAAATAACAGGAAAACTGAATTAAATAAATGAATCTAAATTGAAAGGAACCCGAAGACGGGTCCAATCCCAAAACATCACCTATCCATTTAATCTGGAATTGCCACCTGCTGAGTTACTCCATCATTTTATGTCTATCTTTGGTATAAATCAGCATCTGCAGTTTTATTTTTATTACTTTTTATTTCACGAGTTAATTAATCTGTGTTTCTCCAAGGGGAAGGGTGGGTGAGTTGGTAACATCAAAACTTCAAAAAACATTTTATACAGGCGACTTGATCCTCTTGAGCCTGCAACTGGACTCAAATATATATTCTCTGTACTTTAAAAAAGGCATTCCCTTGGCTGTTTGCTGCTGTACTGGGAACCTGGCAGAAATCCCTGTCATCCTGAAACTCTATGAATGTTAAAGTAAAACATGACTGTCAGTAGCTGGTTAACACTAGCTGCAAACTCTCACAAAAATCTCTGTAAAGCTTTAACGAGGTGTTTTTGTTTTCACAAAATTTATTGCTTAGGAGTAAATAGGATACAAATATTCTCACAGCACTAATTGTTGATAGGCGTCTACCAGTGAATCAAATCCAATCTATAATTTTGTGGAATAAGATATGTTTAAACCCCTATTGCACTACACTGTAAAATTAGAGCACAGAAACTCTCTTAACTATTTCAGACCCATTCTGAAATTCAGTCTGAAGAAGGGTCTCGACCCGAAACGTCACCCATTCCTTCTCTCCGGAGATGCTGCCTGACCTGCTGAGTTACTCCAGCATTTTGTGAATAAATATTGTACCAGCATCTGCAGTTATTTTCTTATAAAATCAACACCTGCTCATTTGGTCCTCAGATCTACAACACAAAAGTCAGTTCCTTCGACACTCAGCAAAGAGGACATGCATTGTTGTGCACACTGTGCTATTATCAACAGATGCATGCTACAAAATAAACCTGAACATTAGAACAAAGGCTGCTGAACTGACTTTGTACTGGACTGCACTCCATACAAAGGCTACATCCTTCTAAACAGAGATGACCACAATGCCAAACAGCACTATTTTGTTCAGTTTCTTTTAATGCAAGTTCAAAACTGCACAAAAGGGTCAATACGACAGTACATCAAAGGGAAATTTCAGGCAAAATGACATCAATGTCAACTAAAGAAGCTATCTGAAGAAACTACCATTCCTGACTGTGTCAAACCTCTGCGTTCAAATACAAGTTTTACTTTCCCAACTAATTTTTCGCATCGCATCTTATAATTAACAACTTATTGAAAATTTAGTTGTGGCCCTTTATTAAAAAAAACTAAAGTAAAACTAAACACGAAGGCTAATCTGCGGAGAGAGAAGCAGAGCCAACGTTTCAGGTCATTTGTATCTATCCTTAATTGCCAATCCTAAAGCCCAGCAATCTCCAATTTCTTCCATTTCCAGTCTCCAAAGAATTCCCGATTCCTATCTAAACAGTGACAGTTCTTTCTGTGACCCCTGCATTGAGTTCTGGAACTCTTTCCCTAACTTTCCATTACAACTTCTTGAAATTGACTTCTATTTAATTCAGGCATCCAAATATCTTTGTGCCTTGGTTAGAATCACTGTTGGGAAACAGCATGAAGCACCGGTTAGAAATTGCCACGTCCCCGCCAGCTCCAAGGAGTCTCCGACATGACCACTCGGGGTGGCACTGAGGATCGAGTCCATTGCTGAGAGCACATGGAAATCCAATGTAATGAAACATAGAAATTAGGTGCAGGAGTAGGCCATTCGGCCCTTCGAGCCAGCACCACCATTCAATATGATCGCGGCTAATCATCCAAAATCAGAACCCCATATCCCTTGATACCGTTAGCCCTAAGAGCTAAATCTAACCTGTCCCAGTGAGTTACTCCAGCATTTTGTTCCTGTCCCGCTGAGTTACTCCAGCATTTTGTGTCTACCTTCGATTTAAACCAGCATCTGCAGTTCTTTCCTAGACAGCTAAATCTAACTCAATGTGGCACAACGTATCCACCTATACCACCAGGCATCTCCTGCCCCATATGTGGAAAAATCTGTGGATTAATGTCACCATGAATGCAATTAACACCATTTATTTAATGCCTTAACTTGGAGTTAAAGAAAATAACTGCAGATGCTGGTACAAATTGAAGGTATTTATTCACAAAATGCTGGAGTAACTCAGCAGGACAGGCAGCATCTCAGGAGAGAAGGAATGGGTGACGTTTCGGGTCGAGACCCTTCTTCAGACTAGAGTTAAGATCTACTTTGGTTGAGAATGAACTTTATGCGTTCCATCAAACTATTCCCGTGCACAGTTCACCAGTGGAACTGCTGCTAATTTTACAAACTGCTTTGGGTGAGCCCAAATCATCAGCTCTTGACGTCAATATTAAATCTAATAAAAACTTTAAAATTACCATCGGGATGTTTAATTTGGAGGTCGTGGTGAAGATGTTTAATGTGGATTTAGAAATCGACTGAATTATAAAAGGGTGTATGTGGGTCAGCCACAGTTATATCATCGGTCTCAAATAACCCCAGCCAAATGAGGATAGCCAGATGTTTTGTATAACAAGAGCATCAGTAAAATGAATATCCTAATATTCTTGGTAGGATATTGCAACTTTCATCATCACTTTTCTTGCTTCTCTAAGGTTCCATTGTAAACCTGCACAATCAATGCATTCCCATCCTCTTGAAAGCTTCTAACCTCCATACATCTGCATCTTTGGGAAAATAATGAATGATTTAGGATTTTTAATACATGTGCAATAACATGCAGAATTGTTTATCGTTAGGAATTCAAAACTTACAGGAAACACAGGCAATTAACTGCATTTGTATGGCACTTTTAATGTGGTAGCAGTTATTTCTGACGACGGTTGTTAGGCAAAATCTATCTCAAACAATGAAGCATTATCAAAAAGAAGTAGTGTCTACATACTACAGGGGAACAATGAGCTCGAGGGTTGAGAGAATTCCTGCACATTAGTGCTTGTTACAACTTAAGCCATGGCCAAAAAAAAAGAATTCATAGATGCACTAGAAGCCAGAACTAGAGGAACCCAAGATCTTGGGACAGATAGATGGCGATCAGGCAAGGAGAGTATTATTGCTTAAACTAACACAGCCTTTACCCTTTCAACAAAAAACATAAGCTGGAGAATTCCCTTTCCTTACTCCCATTATGCGTGTTTCATGAACTCTCAGCTGCTATAATTGGCAAATTTCAAACAAATTGAGTATCACATTGTTTTCCAAATTTAGTATACTGATGGAATGTTCAGCCCAAGCCTGTTCTACCATTTAGTTAGTAGATCTACATTTTTTTTCCTTCAATGCTGTACTTATTTCCAATGCAGTCAGTCAACCTTGTCACCACGGAGGAGAAAGGAATATAATCTAATGGTGGCAAGACATGATAATGTATGAGGAGGATGCTATTGCTTTAGGCCACAAATTTTTAATATATTTTTGTTTTACAAACATCAATTTTACTGAACCTCTTAAAAGTTAGAAAACTCTTGAAAAGATACCGTTGGTATACCTTATGATGCATCCTCTTACAGAGAACGAACATGGATAAGGAGAGTCAGTACATAATTTATTTTGATGAATGCAACTGAATCAAGTTCTAAAACTGAACACTGAACCATCTCAGGGTGGGGGTTAGGGGCATGCATAGACAATGTTTCAGGTCAAACCCCTTTTATAAACTGATGGAATAGGTGGGACAAAGCTGGAAAAGAGGCAAGGATGCCAAGCCTGGCAAGTGGATACAGGCGAGGGAGGATGGTTGGGGATTGGCAGATGTTTGAAGTAAAAGACAAAGGTGAATAGGAAACAAAAGAGTGCCTGGTAAGTAAAGAAGAGGAGCGAAATAAAGCTGGAGAGAACGATGGGGATGGGGTAGGGGAAATAAAGGGAAATGTGGAATTGGATACAAGCATATGGAGGGAAAGGCGTAGGGTGACTAAGGCAATGGGGGAAATGTAAGCACACTCAGGATGTTGGGGATAGGAGGGAGAAAGGGAAGGTGGGAGGCGGAATTACTTGAATTTGGCACACGCAGGATAAGTCAAGTCAAGTCAAGTCAATTCTATTTGTATAGCACATTTAAAAACAACCCACGTTGACCAAAGTGCTGTACATCTGATTAGGTACTAAGGAAAAAAATGAAACATACAGTAGCACGCAAACAGTTCACAGCGCCTCCTCAATGAGCCTCAAACGCTAGGGAGTAGAAATAGGTTTTGAGCCTGGACTTAAAGGAGTCGATGGAGGGGGCAGTTCTGATGGGGAGAGGGATGCTGTTCCACATAAGGTATGTGCTGAGGTAAGATATGACTGTAGTAGCGAGTCTGGGTCAGACATGGTCGAAGAACGTGGAGAGCAACAGGAATCACAGAGGGGGAGCGGTGAGAGGGTCTTGGAATTCCTAGAGAAAGAGAACTTTGAGATTTTGCAGTGGAACAGTGAATCTTGCGCTGCATGCCAGTTTCCTGTATGCACCCTAGCATGCATCCACACACTTGTATCTCATATTCCACCATTTTAAGAAACAAAAATAAGATCAGAAAATAAGAGTAATAAACAAGGTGAACAGAGGTGACTGAAGAGAGAAAGGGATAGTGCTAATGGAATGATGGTAGAAATTGATTTACTGCTCAACGTAGAGTCTGATTGAAGGTTTTGAGTTAAGAAATTTTAAGCTAGGAAGTTGCATGGAAATTGAGAGCTTGTATACGGAAAGGCGTCATAAGAGGAAGTAAAATAGTGGCAGACAGAAATGCTATCTGTACATTCAAAAATGTGCAAAACTTACTAAATCAATTTAACTATTTCACAGTAATTAATGTTGAGCCAGAACTAATTTAAGTAGATAGTTTCATCGAAGTAGTGCTCTAGAAGGATAATAATTAGTGTGGAAAAAAAAACTTCACAGGGAACTGGGGAAAAGTTGGCAAGTTCATTATATGCAAACATATGGAAAAGAGAAAAGATCATTTGACTTTCGGTTAGCACACAAGGTTCACCACCACCAAAATACCATTCATTATTGAGAACGAAGCACAAAAAATACAAAGTTTCTACACAGCATTCAAAGAATTTAAAGAAACTCCATTTTGCTCAGTGTTGAAGAATGTGGAGAGTAATGGAATGCACATACAAGTTTAGATGTTTCAATCAAGATATTTGTCAACAAAACCAAAATTGATCTTAAATGAAGATGAACTTACAGTGCGAGCACATTTCCAGGGGGTAGCTTGCTTCGTTTCCCTACAATGAAAGAAAACAGTTCATAATTACTCCTCAGATTGAAGTCTACATTACAAGAGTATATTTGCAACGGCCAAAGATTTTTGTATTGCATAATGCAAAGCTTGAAATTATTTAGCTAATTATGGTTAATTTTGGAAACTGGGAATAGCGCAACGCATTTTGAAAAAGTTCACTTTTTTTTTTTAAAACACGTTTTTTTACACTAACATACACCTCCAACAAAAGACGACAAAGACACTGCCTTCAAGTCTGTTAAGTACACAATATTTGAATTTAAGCAGGTACTATTTTATCCTATTATTTAACATTCTGTTAATAAGTGCAGCATCATGTGCTTAAGGCATCATGAATATTCATTTTTAAGGAATGGCAGATAAGGAGCAAAGAAAAGCAGAGCACAATTTCAGGAAGGAATTCCAGAACTAAGGGCGAAGGAAGCTGAAGATACATTTGCCAAGGATGGGGCTATTAAATTCGGCTGCACAAAAAGCAGAAATGTGGGTAGGTAGAGATGTGAAGTCAAAGGGATATAAAAACAAATGAGCAAAGGGGTAATGTGAGGACAGGGCTTAGTATGTTAGGATGCAGGCTGTTACAGATTAGTTTACATCTTTAGATGGCGTAAAATGGGAAGATAGCCAGGAGACTACCCAGAAAGCCAAATCTAAAGACAAGGCGTGAATATGGTCTTCAGCCGCAGATGAACTAACAGGAGGATAGAAACATAGAAAATAGGTGCAGGAGTAGGCCATTCGGCCCTTCGAGCCTGCACCGCCATTCAATATGATCATGGCTGATCATCCAGCTCAGTAGCCTGTACCTGCCTTCTCTCCATACCCCCTGATCCCTTTAGCAAAAAGGGCCACATCTAACTCCCTCTTAAATATAGCCAATGAACTGGCCTCAACTACCTTCTGTGGCAGAGAATTCCACAGACTCACCACTCTCTGTGTGAAGAAATGTTTTCTCATCTCGGTCAAAAAGACTTCCCCCTTATCCTTAAGCTGTGACCCCTGGTTCTGGACTCCCCCAACATCGGGAACAATCTTCCCGCATCTAGCCTCTCCAACCCCTTAAGAATTTTATATGGATGTTATGGAGATGCAAGTAGGTTATCTGTGTTCTGGAGTGGAAACACTTCCAAAGATTTACTCTGGGGTGGGAGGGTTTCTTACATGAGAACACTTCTTGACTCCCCACTGTCCTTAAAACTGTGCTTCACAGTTAGCCAACATAACAGCATTTTGCAACTTTCATCAAAAGCTGTCCAATCTGGAATATCCTACAGACAACCTTAAGTAATATTCCAAGTTGTTTATAAGGTGACAGTTTAAAAATGCAAAAGAATTTCAAAGAATAGCCTTGCTCATTCTAGTTATGTAATTTCTATAGATCTTTCACTACAGTGATGTTAAGTTCTATAAAGATTTTTAAAAAGGCCAATTTCTGCAAATCTTACTGCAGTTACGATGAAGCATAATCCAGTAAACCTTGAATACCGACCATACTTGGTGCACACGATTTGTTCCTTGACTAACCACTGTTGCCAAATCTTTCATAACCCATTAAAAATAGTACATGTACAAACGCCCTACATACTAGGCACACATTGACCTCTGCTTCACAAATCTATATACTAAAACTCTCGTTTGTTTGTTTGTTCCTGAACTACAGCCAAAAGGGTACACGATAGCACGACAATTTTAGGCCCACCTCACTCACCATCACCCCTTTGGTGCTAATGGAAGAAGTTTAATTGAAATCGGTATTATATTTTTAAAGTTATTCACATTAAAAAATCTATCTCCTAGGGAGGGAGGGGGGGGGGGGAGGATAAGGGGGGGAGGGGGGGGGAGGGGAATGGGAGGGTGGAGGGGAATGGGAGGGTGGAGGGGAATGGGAGGGTGGAGGGGAATGGGAGGGTGGAGGGGAATGGGAGGGTGGAGGGGAATGGGAGGGTGGAGGGGAATGGGAGGGTGGAGGGGAATGGGAGGGTGGAGGGGAATGGGAAGGTGGAGGGGAATTTGCCCCTCTCATCTTAAAGCAATGCCCTTGAATATCTGATTTTTCCATCCTGGGATGGAAGTTCTAACTGTCTAACAGGTTCTAACGTCTATCCTATTTATGCCTCTCATAATTTTATATACTTTTTTTAGATTTAGAGATACAGCGCAGAAACAGGCCCTTCGGCCCACCGGGTCCGCGCCGCCCAGCGATCCCCGCACATTAACACTATCCTACACGCACTAGGGACAATTTTTAAAAAACATTTGCCCAGCCAATTAACCTACAAACCTGTACGCCTTTGGGGTGTGGGAAGAAACCGAAGATCTCGGAGAAAACCCACGCAGGTCACGGGGAGAACGTACAATCTCCGTACAGTACAGCACGTGTAGTCAGGATGGAACCCGAGTCTCCGGCGCTGCATTCGCTGAAAGGCAGCGACTCTACTGCTGCGCCACCGTGCCTTCTATCAGGTCTCCCCACAACCGCCGGTGTTCAAGAGAAACAATCCAAATCTGTCCAAGCTCACACTGTATCAAATACGCCCTAAACCAGGCATCATTCTGGTCAACTTATTCCATACCCATTTTGCTCACATTACACACCACAGCCAGTGCATGAATGGAGGGAACCTATGCTCAGGATAGTGGATGGGGTGGAAAACAAACAGATGTTTTTTCCCCTGGATGATGAGCTACCCATTCGTTGCGGCAGCCACAGTCCAGGCCAACAGAGTGTCTTGATCCATGATCATCACTTATGCCACGCAAATGGTAGAAAAACATCTGACCTGCTGTTTTCACTATAGTATTCCCGTGGCTTAAGACTGCTGAGTATGTGATTAATTGGAACCTCCACGATGGCAATGTCGGGAATGCCATTAAAACGAAACTCAAGGTCCAGTGGTTATAAATAAACAGAACGTTACTGGCCACATATCACTCCATCTCTAAATGTTGTCCAGATCTTAGAAACAAAAGAAAATAGGTGCAGGACTAGGCCATTTGGCCCCTCGAACCAGCACCGCCATTCAATATGTGGCTGATCATCCAAAATCAGTATCCCGTTCCTGATTTCTCTCCATATCCCTTGATTCTGTTAGCCATAAGAGCTATATCAAACTCTCTCTTGAAAACATCCAGTGAATTCCACAGATTCACAACAGTCTGGGTGAAAAGGTTTTTCCTCATCTCAGTCCTAAATGGTCTGCCCCTTATTCTTAAACGGTGACCCCTGGTTCTGAATTCCCCCAACATCGGAACCATTTTTTCCGGCATCTAGCCTGTCCAATCCCTTAAGAATTTTATACGTGTCTATAGGATCCTTCTAAATTCCAGTGAATACAAGCCCAGTCAATCCATTCAAGTCAAGTCAAATCTACTTTATTTGTCACATACCGATACAAGATGTGCAGTGAAATGAAAGTGGCAATGCCTGCGGATTTTGCTAAAACTACAAACAGAATAGATTTTTTTTTTAAATGACACAACACAAAAAATAAATTAATACAGTAAATTAGTCCCTGGTATAAGAGTTAACAGTCCTGATGGCCTGTGGGAAGAAACTCCGTTTCATCCTCTCTGTTTTCACAGCGTGACAGCGGAGGCGTTTGCCTGACCGTAGCAGCTGAAACAGTCCGTTGCTGGGGTGGTAGGGGTCCCCCATAATGTTGCTGGCTCTGGATCTGCACCTCCTGATGTAAAGGTCCTGCAGGGGGGCGAGTGTAGTTCCCATGGTGCGTTCAGCCGAACGCACTACTCTCCGCAGAGCCTTCCTGTCCTGGGCAGAGCTGTTCCCAAACCAGATTGAGATGTTGCCAGACAAGATGCCTTCTACAGCCCCAGAGTAGAAGCACTGAAGGATCCTCAGAGAGACTCTGAATTTCCTCGGCTGTCTGAGGTGGTAAAGGCGCTGCCTTGCCTTACTCACCAGTGGGGCAATGTGTTTTGTCCATGTCAGATCCTCTGTGATGTGGACTCCCAGGTATTTAAAGCTGCTCACCCTATCCATAGTAATCCCATTTATCTCCAGTGGCGTATACATCCTCAGATGTTGAGCCCTTCTAAAGTCCACAATCAGCGCCTTAGTTTTTGTGACATTCAAGAGGAGGCTGCTGTCCTGACACCAGAGTGCCAGATTAGCCACCTCCTCCCGGTAGGCCTTCTCATCGTTATCGGAGATCAGGCCCACCACCAGTGTCATCAGCAAACTTGATGATGGAGTTGGAGCTGAACCTGGCCACACAGTCATGTATGTATAGGGAGTACAGTAGGGGGCTAAGGACACAACCCTGGGGGATCCTGTGTTCAGGGTGAGGGGGTTAGATGTATGTCTCCCCATCTTGACCACTTGGGGCCTGGCGGTGAGAAAGCACACAGGGGAGTGTTAAGCCCCAGTTTCAGCAGCTTCTCAGCCAGTCTGGTGGGGACTATTGTGTTGAATGCTGAACTAAAGTCAATGAACAGCATCCTCACATAGCCCCCCTTCTGGCTGTCAAGATGAGAGAGCGCGGTGTGCAGAACCTGGGAGACCGGATCATCCGTGGACCTGTTCGGACGGTATGCGAACTGCAGCGGGTCCATATTGTGAGGGAGGAGGGCACAGATGTGGTTCTTGATTAGCCTCTCAAAGCATTTCATGACCACCGAGGTGAGGGCCACGGTCGGTAGTCATTCAAACAAGCTGGAGAGGCACTGCTATGATGATGGATCTTTTGAAGCATGCAGGGACCACGGACTTGGCCAAGGAGCGGTTGAATATTGTGGTAAGCACTGGAGCAAGCTGAGTGGCACAAGACTTTAGTACTTGCCCAGATATACCATCTGGGCCTACAGCTTTCCTCGTGTTCACACGCGTCAGAGCCCTCCTCACGTTGTGCTCGGACACCGAGAATGCGTGCACATCCCCAGCGGTGGATCCCCCTCCAGCCTCGCTAGCCAGCATGCTGGCGGTGTTGTTTTTAGACGGCGAGCTAGGGGTAATGTTGGCCGTCTCAAATCGTGCGTAGAAGTTCAAGTCATCAGCTAGGGAGGTGCCGGCACTTCCGGTCATCATATGTCAGTCCCGCCATCCCGGGAATTAACTTGGTTAACCTACACTGCACTCCCTTAATAGCAAGAATGTCTTTCCTCAAATTAGTAGACCAAAACTGCACAAAATACTCTTGGTGTGGTCTCAGCAGGACCCTGAACAAACTGCAATAGGAGCTCCTTGCTCTTATGCTCAACTCCTCTTGCTATGAAGGCCAACATGCCATTTGCTTTCTTCACTGCCTGCTGAACCTGCATGTTTACTTTCAGGGACAGATGTACAAGGACACCCAGGTCTCGTTGCACCCCCCTTTTCCTAACCTGACACCATTCAGATAATAATTTGCCTTCTTGTTCTTGCCATCAAAGTTGATAACCTCACATTTATCCACATTATACTGCATCTGCCCACTCGCCCAACCTATCCAAGTCAACCTGCAGCCTCACATCCTCCTTGCAGCTCACACTGCCTCCCAGCTTTGTGTCATAGGCAAACTTGGAGATGTTACATTTAATTCCTTCATCTAAATCGTCAATGTAAATAACTGGGGTCCCAGCACTGAGCCGTGCAGCACCTCACTGCCTGCCATTCTGAAAAGGACCTTTGCTTCCTACTCTTTGCTTCCTGTCTGCCAGCCAGTTCTCTATCCATGTAAATACCCTACCCCATTACCCAAAATGGCGGCGCTGCCCTAGCAGCTGCGGCTTACCTGCGGTCCGTTTGTCTCTGTGTTTTGTTGTTTTTTTGGTCTTAATTGTAGATGTGATGTCGTGTTTTTGTGTTTGTGTACTATGTGTGTATGTGGGGGGGAGGGGGGAAACTGTTAAATTGTAATATGTGTCCCTTCCGAACGGAGACCCGACCTTTGTTTTCTGGGTCGGGTCTCCGTTCCTGCTGCGGCCTACCATCGGCCCAACTCCTGGAGCTGGCGGCCTCCAGGGCTCCAGTTCGCAGAGCCCGCGGACCGGACTCACCATCAGTGGAGCCGGCCGTCCTCGGAGGCTGCGGGAGCGGCTGCGACTCGCCTTCGGCTCGGGCCGCGTGGATGCCGACATCGGGAGCTCCGGCAGCGGCAGCGTGTTCGCCCGCCCCGGATCGCGGGGCTTGGGTCGGCCCGCCGCGGACATTTCACCATCCGGCGCGGCCTGAAAAAGGCCGCGGGATTTTTCTCTGCTTGACGGGGGCTTCAATGTCGGGAGCCACGACCGCCCAGACGTGCAGCAACAGCGGCAGCGTGTTTGCCCGCCCCGGATCGCGGGGCTGGGGTCGGCCCGCTGCGGACCTTCCACCGGCCGGCGCGGCCTGGAACGTGGCAACGACACCAGCCTGACCGCGGGAGAAGACGGCGGGGGAAGGGAAAAGACATTCTGGCCTTCCATCACAGTGAGGAGGGGACTGGAGGAGACTCACTGTGATGGATGTTGCTTTTTTTGTGCGTTGGGTGGGGTTGTGTAATTTGTTTGTTTTATTGCTTTTATTATTGGACTGTGGGTGACTAAATTTCGTCCAAAAGGACGACAAATAAAGATATCTTGAATCTTGAATACCATGTGCTCTAATTTTGCACACTAACCTCATGTATGGGACCTTGTCAAAGGCTTTTTGAAAGTCCAGATACACCACATTCACTGGCTCTCCCTTATCCATTCAGCTCCTCCTATTCACATATAAAGCCCTAAATGGACATTCCCCCCCCCCACATCAAAAATCTTCTAACCCACCTCTCTAACTCCAGGTCCCTCAGGTCGGCCGACTTGGGGCTACTCACTATCCCGCGGTCTAGGCTTAAACTCAGGGGTGGTATATGGATAGGTATATGGATAGGAGGGGATTAGAGGGTTATGGTCTGAGTGCAGGTAGATGAGACTAGGTCAGGGAGAGTGGTCGGCGTGGACTGGAAGGGCCGAACGGGCCTGTTTCCGTGCTGTAGTTGTTATATGGTTATATGGTTATATGGTGACCGCGCTTTTGCGGTTGCAGCTCCTAGACTGTGGAACAGCATCCCTCTCCCCATCACAACTGCCCCCTCCATCGACTCCTTTAAGTCCAGGCTCAAAACCTATTTCTACTCCTTGGGGTTTGAGGCCCATTGAGGAGGCGCTGTGAACTGTTTTGTATGTGCTGTTATGTTTGTGTGCTACTGTATGTTTCATTTTTTCCTTAGTACCTAAACAGATGTACAGCACTTTGGTCAACGTGGGTTGTTTGTAAATGTGCTATACAAATAAAATTGACTTGACTTGAATCTGCTTAATTTGCTGATGAGTTAAGGATAGAATTAAACATTGTGCAATCAGCGAACATTCCCATTTCTGACCTTATAACATAGACCTTCGAGCCAGCACCACCATTCATTGTGATCATGGCTGATCGTTCCCAATCAATACCCCGTGCCTGCCTTTTCCCCATATCCCTTGATTCCGCCAGCCCCTAGAGCTCTATCTAACTCATAATGTAAGGAAGGTCATGGATAAAACAAAGGAAGAAAGCTAGTGCCCTGAAGAGGTCCTGCAGTAATGATTTGGCCTAGGATGACTGCCTTCAATATTGACCTCCTATACCTTCTTCAAGGCATGACACCAATTATTGCAAGAGATTACCATTAAATCCCATTTAGTTTAACAAGGACTTCTGATGCAGCATTCAAACGCTGCCTCTATGTCAAGGGCAGGCGCTCAGCTTGCCTCTGGAATTTAGTTTAGTTTAGAGATACAGCGGGGAAACAGGCCCTTCGGCCCACCGGGTCCGCGTCGACCAGAGATCCCCGCACATTAACACTATCCTACACCCACTAGTGACAATTTTTACATTTGCTAAGCCAATTAATCTACAAACCTGCACGTCTTTGGAGTGTGGGAAGAAAATGAAGATCTTGTAGTGGCCTGGCGGAGGCCAGAGAAAACGCAAGACGCCAGGCAGTGTTTAGTAAGATTCTTTTATTAGGCTGTGAGCTCCTGCCCACAGCGTAGTTCTCCTAGGGATGAGGAACGCCTTCCCTTGGTCTGGCTTTTAACCCCTTTCGCCTGTCCGTCACCTAACGAGGGGGCTGACCCAAGGAGTGGTCTGATCCGCCACAGGACCCCCCCCCAAGAACCGGAGGTACAAAACGGACAGGAGGGCGCACGAGGCGACCAGCCCGGGTGCGCACCATGACCGGCGCAGGGACCGGCGACTGACCGACAGGTGGAGGGGTCGTAGCAGACACTGGAGGGGGTAGCTTGGACGGGGAGCGACAGCGCGGGCGGGGCTGTGCAACCGGCACCGGCCGATCAATGTCCACGTGTGCCGGCTTCAGCCGTGCGACCGAAACAGTCTCTCTGCGACCCCCCCATGTCCAGAACGAATGTGGCCGAGCCGTGTTGCAGGACCCGGAAGGGGCCCTCGTACGGCCGCTGGAGAAGTGATCGGTGTGCGTCCCTGCGCAGGAACACAAACTGGCAGTCCTCCAGAGCGGCAGGGACGTGTGGCTGGAATGTCCCATGACGTGACGTGGGCACAGGTGCCAGCCTGCCCACCGTCTGCCGAAGACGTTGCAGGGCGTCAGAAGGCTGCTCCACTCGACCCTGCGCTGGTGGGATGAACTCCCCGGGAACCGTCAAGGGGGCCCCGTACACCAACTCGGCGGAGGAGGAGGCCAAGTCCTCCTTGGGTGCGGTGCGGATCCCCAGCAAAACCCACGGCAGGGCGTCCACCCAGTCTGGGCCCGTGAGCCGAGTCTTCAGGGCAGCTTTCAGCTGGCGGTGAAAGCGTTCCACCAACCCGTTCAACTGTGGATGGTACGCCGTAGTGTGGTGTAGGCTGACACCCAAGAGTCTTGCCATGGCCGACCACAGTTCCGAAGTGAACTGTGGCCCCCGGTCGGATGTAATGTCCAGTGGCACCCCGAACCGGGCGATCCAGTGCGCCGCCAAGGCCCGCGCGCAGGTGGCCGTCGAGGTGTCTGCCAGCGGAATTGCCTCCGGCCACCGCGTGAAGCGATCTACCACAGTGAAGAGGTGGGTCATGCCCCGGGACGGCGGCAGCGGCCCTACGATGTCCACATGAATGTGGTCGAAGCGCTGCCGAGGGACACGAAACTCTTGCAGAGGCGCACGCACGTGTCGCTGGATTTTTGAAGTTTGGCACGGGATGCAGGTGCGTGCCCAGTGTGCGACCTGCTTACGCAGCCCGTGCCACATGAAACGGGAGGATACAAGGGCCACCGTCGCCCGAATGGAGGGGTGAGACAGCCCGTGGAGCACCTCGAATACCCTGCGACGCCAGACGACAGGGACGATGGGCCGCGGCAGGCCAGTGGAGGTGTCGCACAACAGTGTTGTATCCCCGGGGCCACAGACAATGTCCTCCAGCTGCAGGCCGGACACGGCTGTACGATAGGCGGCCATCTCCTCGTCCCCCAGCTGTGCGGCTGCTAGGGCGGAATAGTCGATCCCCCCGGCCATTTGTAGGACGGCGTGGATCGCGGGTCTAGACAGGGCGTCGGCCACCCTGTTGTTTTTTCCCTCCACGAACCGAATTGAGGTGGTGTATTCCGACACATAAGCCAATTGTCTCTGTTGCCGCGCAGACCACGGATCCGAAACCTTGGCGAACGCAAAGGTGAGTGGCTTGTGGTCTGTGAACGCGGTGAAGGGTCTCCCCTCTAGGAAGTACCGAAAGTGGCGTACCGCGAGGTAGAGGGCGAGGAGCTCCCGGTAATGCCTTTTTTTTTTTTTTTTTTTTTTTTTTAAATTTTTTTTTTATTAAAAGTACGGTAAATTACAATAATACAACAGGTATATCTTAATACATTTTTTATACCGCTTCCTTTTTTTGAGCTTTAAGAAAAAGATAGAAGTAAAGAAGTAAAGAAAGAAAGTGCGCAAGAGTCGTGAAGTGCAAGAGAGTGTTGGGAAAAGAAAGCCCCTTGGAAAAAGAAGTTAGAGAAGGAAGTAAAGTAAGAAAGTAGACCCTAGAAAAGAAAGAAAAAAAAAAAAAAGTAGAAACAATCGCTCTATTATAACATTAAACTCCGCAGGAAGGGGACTACCAACCAAGTCTGTTTTGTTGTTTTACCTCCCGTTACCAGGTCCTGATACCATTTATTTATTTATTTCTTTGTAAAATTACTATTGCACCTCATGCTTGTAATAGGTCCAGAAACGTAGACCACGTCTTTTGGAATTGGTCTGCTTTACCTGCTAAGAGGAATCTCATCTCTTCCAAATGTAGTGTTTCAAACATATTTGATATCCACATTTTTATTGTTGGTGTGGGCGCATTTTTCCAGAATTTCAGTATGAGCTTTTTTCCCATTATTAGCCCGTAATTAAATAAATTCTTCTGAAACACGTTTAATTCAGGGTTACCTTCCGATATTCCAAAAATGATCCATTCTGGTTTTGGTACCAGTTTTATTTTGATTAATTTTGAAAAAATATCAAATATTTCATACCAGAATTTTTGGATTTTTGTACAAAAAACAAAAGAATGCGCTATAGTAGCTTCTTGACACAGACATTTATCACAAATTGGTGAAACATTCGGGAAGATTTTATTTAATTTAGTTTTTGAATAATATAATCTATGTAATGTTTTGAATTGGATGAGCGTATGTCGTACGTTGATCGAACATTTATGCACCTGTAGTAAATGATTATCCCAACTCTCTTTTGAAATTTTTATAGCTAATTCTTGTTCCCAGTCTCTTCTAATTCCATCTGTTGTGGGTATTGCTATGTTTAAAATGATATTATATAAATACGATATTAGATTAGCTGATTCCGCCTTTGTCTTCATTGCTTCATCCAGTAAGTCGGAAGGCATATTATAATAATCTTTTGTATATTTTTTCAGATAATCACGAATT
The DNA here is from genome assembly GCF_053455715.1 of Rhinoraja longicauda. Classification (NCBI taxonomy): domain Eukaryota; kingdom Metazoa; phylum Chordata; class Chondrichthyes; order Rajiformes; family Arhynchobatidae; genus Rhinoraja; species Rhinoraja longicauda. The sequence goes on along the minus strand of NC_135961.1, from coordinate 67,631,916 downwards.
TGAAGATATTTAAAATATTGGTTATTTTTCAAATTATATTTCAGTTGTATTTGTTGAAATGATAGTAATTTTCCCAATTCATACAAATCTTCGAGCGATTTAATTCCCATTCTTTCCCATTGTATAAATGATTTGTCTATAATTGATGGTTTAAACGATGGATTATTGACTATTGGTATTAAAAGAGATAAGTTTCTTAATTTTAGATTCTGTTTTATTTGTTTCCATGTTCTAATTGTGCTATGTATAATTGGATTTTTATTATAATTTTTATTATTCAGATTTATAAAGCTGTAATGCCGTTGGGCCCCGCTGAGGTGCCTGCTAAAGAAGGCGAGTGGCCGCCAACACCCGTCGATGTGCTGCTCTAGCACCGCACCGACCGCCACCTCAGAAGCGTCCACGGTCAGGGCGGTTGGGGCATCCACCTTAGGATGGACGAGCATCGTGGCCCTGGCTAGGGCCTCCTTAGCCTGCTCAAAGGCCGCTCCTGCTTCGTCGTCCCACTCGACCTCCTTGCGGCGACCAGTCATGAGGTGGAAGAGTGGGCGCATAGTTCTGGCCACCGACGGCAGGAAGCGGTGATAGAACGAGACCATCCCAGCGAATTCCTGCAGGCCCTTGACAGTGGTCGGTCGGGGGAAACGGCGGACAGCTTCGACCCTGTCCGGAAGAGGTACCACCCCTTGTCGGGTCACCCGATGGCCGAGGAAATCGATGGCCGTCACCCCAAAACGGCACTTGGAAGTATTGATTGACAACCCGTACTCGCTGAGGCGTTTACACAGCTGGCGGAGGTGGGTGCAGTGCTCCTGCTTCGAGCGGCTGGCCACGAGTACGTCGTCCAAGTACACAAAGACGAATTCCAGGCCACGGCACACACAGTCCATAAGCCGTTGGAAGGCCTGTGCGGCGTTCTTCAACCCGAACGGCATCCGTAGGAACTCGAATAGGCCGAACGGGGTGATGATGGCAGTCTTGGGGATGTCATCGGGGTGGACCGGGATTTGATTATATCCACGCACAAGGTCCACCTTGGAGAACACGGATGCTCCGGCCAGGTGGGCATTAAAGTCCTGGATGTGCGGAACCGGGTACCTGTCGGGAACGGTCGCGTCATTTAAGCGCCGATAGTCCCCGCACGGTCGCCAACCCCCGTCCGCCTTGGGGACCAAGTGGAGTGGTGACGCCCACGGGCTATCGGAAGGGCGCACGATGCCCATTGACTCCATCTGACGAAACTCCTCTCGAGCTAGACGGAGCTTGTCTGGAGCGAGACGCCGCGCTCGGGCGTGCACGGGTGGCCCGGTGGTGGGGATGTGATGTTGCACCCCGTGCTTGGGAGCGGAGGAGAAGTGGGTTTCCACAATGTCCGGGAAGTCCGCCAGGATGCGCGCGTACGTCGCATCCACGGACGACAGGTGTCCGACGTTGGGGGAGACCGGCCTCAGCGTGCTGGAGTGCACCAGGCGCTGCCGCCTGACATCCACGAGCATGGAATGCGCCCGCAGGAAGTCGGCGCCCAGCAGCGGCTGGGAAACATCGGCAATGATGAACCGCCACGTGAACCAGCTGTCGCCGAAGTTAAGGGCGAGCTGGCAGACCCCGTAAGTGTTGATGGGCTACCGTTCGCCGCAGTGAGGGGGCCGCGTTTGCCCGTATGGATATCGGCGGTGGAAGGAGGTAGGACGCTCACCTCTGCTCCAGTGTCGACGAGGAACCGACCCCCGGTGCGGCGATCCCGGGCGAACACACGATGGATCTGGCCAGCCGCCGAAGGGATCACTGACGGCCGGCCCTCGCGTTTCCCGGAAAGGCACAGGGTAGGCGACATTGCTTGGCGTTCGGTCCCCAACGACGGTGATAATAGCACCAGCCGCCTTTGCTGGTGTCCGGTGGTGGTGCAGACTGGGATGCCCACCAGCGACCTCCGGTGGTATCCAGCGGTATTGGAGGTGGTGCTGCTTGGGCCGACCACCAGCGACCTCTGGTGGCGTCTGGCTGAATTGTCGGCGGGCCGTGCGAGAAGGGCGTGCCGGCACCGGGGTGCCCGATGGCGGCCGGATTTCGCCGCGGGGGTCGCCCTGAAACGGGGTCGACGGCGGCCCCAGCTTGCTGTTGGCCTTCCGACGACGCGGAAAAGACGGCTAGGGCTTCCAGGTCCTCCCGACGGGACATCCAGATTTGATCAGCGCGCTCGCCCAGCCGCTGCGTGTCGGTGAAGGGGTCCTCAGCGAGCTGAGAACGGAGGTCGACCGGGAGCTGCCGCAGGTAGGCCTGCTTGAATAAGAAACAGGGCGGGTGGTTGCCCATAAGGGCGAGCATGTCCTCCAGAAGGGCCGACGGCCGTCGGTCCCCGAGCCCCCCCTGGCTCATAACGCGAGTTGCCCTCTCGGCGTCGCTGAGGCCGAACCTCCTGATAAGGAGTTCTTTAAGGCCCTTATATTTGTCATCCGCGGGGGGGTCATTAAGGTAAGGCTTTACTCGCCTTGCTGTCGCCTGGTCCAGGGCGCCGACGACATAAAAGTACTTCGTCAAGTCGACGGTTACCCCTCGCACAGCAAACTGTGCCTCTGCCTGCTGAAACCAGACCTCAGGCTCTTCGGTCCACAGGGTCGGGAGTTTGAGGGAGACGGCCTCGAGGTCGGCAGGACCGGGTTGCACGAGGTCGGCAGGACCGGGTTGCACATTATCGTTTGACATCACTACGTGTGATGTCCGTCGAGGTCACCAATGTAGTGGCCTGGCGGAGGCCAGAGAAAAGGCAAGACGCCAGGCAGTGTTTAGTAAGATTCTTTTATTAGGCTGTGAGCTCCTGCCCACAGCGTAGTTCTCCTAGGGATGAGGAACGCCTTCCCTTGGTCTGGCTTTTAACCCCTTTCGCCTGTCCGTCACGTAACGAGGGGGCTGACCCAAGGAGTGGTCTGATCCGCCACAATCTCGGAGAAAACCCACGCAGGTCACAGGGAGAACGTACGAACTCCGTACAGACAGCACCCGTAGTCGGGATCGAACCCAGGTCTCCTACGCTGCATTCGCTGTAAGGCAGCAACTCTACCATTGTGCCACCGTGCCGCCAAATATTCAAATTCAAATATTTAGGTCGACATTTGAACCAAAATTTTGATGAGTTCTGGAATTAAGTGGTCCTGACAAAACTAACTGGTTGTCTGTGAGTAAGTGTTATCCGAGCAGAATTTGTACCCTTTTGCATACATAGGCAATTTTCCACAATGTTAATTAGACAGCTGCGTTACAACTGCACTTGAATAGCTTAGCCAGAGGCACAGCTAGTTTTGTAGCGCAAATGTAACAGATGAGATGATAAGCCCCATTCATCATGCTGTATCCACTGCTCGAAAATCATTTCTCAATATCATGTGGAATGAATCAAAATGGTTAAAGTGACAATGCAGATCTCTGGAGAAATGTGACATTTTTGGAACTTCACCCTGTTCCTGGCTGTTAATTGTTCACCTCTTCATGTTAAGAAGTGACAGAATATACAGCTTTGATTCGACCTATTTCTTACAGAATTACTTTGCTCTGCCTTTGCATTCCACTTTTAGTTTTCCACCAGATTGGTATCGCATTTTTAGGCGTGCCTCCTGGTCTTGGCTCTGCATTCTTCATCAAACCACGATTAACTGTCTCGGCAATAATGGTGATGCCGGATATGCTGGGCAATATCACAGATTGTCATTTTACATGGTTCTGCTGTGGCCTGTAGCACCACTGGGACAGACCTCCATAGATTAGCTATAGAGGGTGGCAGACTTGGATTACCTTCTCTGAAATGTCAGAGGCTGAGGGGGTCTGATAGACCTGATAGGAGAATATAAAATTGAGAGGCATAGATCAGAATGACAGTCAGAATCTATCTCCCAGGGAGGAAATGTCAAAGACTAGAGAGCACCACTAAGGTGAAAGGACAAAGTTTAAAGCCGACTCTTTAAAGATTGCAAAGTTTAAAGCAGACTCCCATTCCCTCTCTCCTAGATGCTGCCTGATCTGCTGAGTTACTCCAGCATTTTGTGATACCTTCAATTTGTACCAGCATCTGCAGTTATGTTCCTACACAAGTTTAAAGCAGATGCTTCTTTTAGAAAAGCAAGGTTTTTGTTTTATACAGACTGGTGGGGGCCTGAAACATGCTGCCTGGGGTAATGGTGGAAACAGGTACGTTTGTTCCATTTAAGAACCTTTTAGATAAGCGTATGGATATGCAGGGAATGAAGGATATGGATCATGTGCAGACAGAGATTAGCCTAACTTGACATTTTGTTCAACATGGATATGTTCTAAGAATGTTCAGCTTTCAACTGTGAGATTTGGTGAAGTCCATTGATTTTGCACAATTATAATGCCACACAATGGAAGATGCTCTCAGTATGAAAACAGGACTTTGTCTCCACATGGAATGATGTCCTGGGCATATGCATCTGGCACAGGTATATTAGTCAGGGTAAAGTTGCTTTACTCACTACTTGCCACAGAAACAGCCGGACAACTATCCACCTTCGGGCTCAGCTGGCTTGGTCAATGGTGCTACAAAACACTCCTAGTGATAAATACAGAAACCCCACTCAGATTACATTGTGTCCTTGCTATTTTAAGTGCTTTGTTCATGTGTTGTTCAGCATGGAGGGGCACTGATTTATCAGGCGAGGACAGTGGGTAGTAAACAGAAGGTTTCACAAAACTCAAAATTCAAATACCCCGCACACACACCCCACTTGCAGCATTGTGTGTTGATCCCAATTTTGGACTCATCACTTGAGTAAAATGGTGTCGAAGAAGCAAGTCATCCTTGACCACGAGTGCCACAAAGGGCCATGTAGCATGGTTAACTTACCAGATATACCGTCAGGAAGGTGGTAATTTGGTCATTTCACCTCTCATTCCTTTACAGTGACACCAAAATTCTCACAACAGAGCTTACATGGATGTTAGATGCAACAAAGGCAGAAGAAAACAATTGATGACGTTAAGCTGGGCATTTACAAGCCATTTAAGAAAGTACTATGTCATCTATATACTAAAACTCGTTTGTTATCTTGTTTGTGACTGAACTTCAGCCAAAACGGTACACGATAGCGCAACAATTGTAGGCCCACCTTACTCACCATTGTCACTTTAGTGATAATGCAAGTAGTTTTATTGAAATCGGTGTTATATTTTTAAAGTTATTCACATATTAAAGTTTAAAAGGAGGGGAGGGGGAAGGGAGGAGGGGAGGGGGAAGGGAGGAGGGAGGGAAGGGAGGGAGGGGGGAGAAGGGAGAGGGGTTGAGGAGAGAGGGGAGGACAAGGTGCTGCACCAATGCAGGAGAGGTTTGGGCCCAACGCGTCCACTTGGTCTAGTAATTTGTTAACATTAAACAAGTGTTAATGTTGGGGTAATGTTTCAGCATGGACAGCTACAACAAAGAAGGTTGAACTCTTCTTGCCTTCCATCACAATGAGGAATGCAGGGAAGTCGCTGTGGTAGATGTTCATGTTAAAAATGTATTTGGTGTCTTGTTGATCTTTATTGGAATGACTGTATGGCAATCTGAATTTCACTGTACCTTAATTGGTACACATGACAATAAATTGACCTTGAAACTTGGATAAAGGATGAAGAATAGGAATTTTTTCAAGTGGCAGATTTTCTAGGACCTTATGTTTTACATATTCATCTTAGCAGACAATGCAACACATTTGAGATTGTTGATGAAACAGCATATATAGGAAATAGATGTGGAAAAGATGGCAAAAGGACATGATTCAAACAAGCGACCAAGACAGCGGCAGATGGAATACAATGAGAGAAAATGTGGGGCAGTGCATTTTAATTTGTTCATTGACATTTCCTACGAAGATCCAGCTGCAACACAGATGCCAAATACAGTCTTAGCCATAATAAAGTGCTGCCACAAGGACCTTAGTAAGCATTAGGCAGACTTCCAGAATTGAAATTTTGAACAGAACTTCTATATCTACCAATTTTAGTTGCTTCATGGGAGTATTAGCAATTCCCCACATTATGAAGGGAATTCTAGAACTCCGAGCCTTTCCAGATTGAAAGGCAGCTTTGACAGTCTCATTAAATTTGGATAATGAAGGCAGAACTGGTAATAGCCCACATGTAAGAGACTTGTGCAACCTTAGGGGGTTTCCAACCCTGTTTCATTTAACCATTTGACCTAAACAGAATAATGATAGATTTTAATCTTTCCAAGTGGTGATTGCATCTGAAGATAGCACTTGACCTGGCTATGTACACATGATCAAATGTGTGTTTACATTTTTTTTTTTTTAAAGAGTCCTCCGAAACAAAGCATGTGAGTAACCAAAGCAAAGAATGAATTCACCGTAAAAACCGCATAGCAAGTTTTAATTCAATATAAATTGACCGCATGCTATTTAAACCAAAAGACAATTATGTTCAACCTCATTTACTCCTACTTTTTTGACAAATGGAAAAGTCCTGCATTGTAGGACATTGAGCAATAAAATTCTGAACAGCCTTTTCATAATGTCCAAGCTCAATTTCATTCAACTTGGTGATTTCAATCCTGAACTATTTTGACAAAAATAACCCTTGGGACTTCTCCATTTTTGGGCAATTGAAATGATTAATTCAGTGGATATGTACAAAAGCGTAGGAGAAATAGGAACAGACGTCTACTCACCCCCTGTCAGCTGCTCTGCCATTCAAAATGACCACGACTCTTCTTCACCCTCAATGTCACTTTCCCATCCCTTTCTCCATATTCTTCAATATCCTGAAATCTATAGATGCCTGAAAATTCCAGGATAGGGAATTCCAATGTGAAAAGGTTTCTCCTCATTTCACTGCGACAACTGATTTTGGTCTTCACCGCCAAGTGAAGCTTCCTTCCATCAAGTCTTCTTAAAATATTTGAACATATCAAATATTTCTTAGCCATTTTCCATTAGTCTAGAAGCTATTTTTCCAGTTTTCCCAATTATGGAAAGGATGGAACGTAGAACATATATCAGATACTGTAGGAAAAATAACTGCAGATGCTGGTTTAAATCGAAGATAGGCACAAAATGCTGGAGTAACTCAGCGGGTCACGCAGCATCTCGGGAGAGAAGGAATGGGTGACGTTTTGAGTCGAGACCCTTCTTCAGACTACTGTAGTCTTGTCCTGAGAGTTGTTTTAACGCAAGCAATGGTGAGTCGCATCCCTTACAAGGGTGAGTACACATTATGAAGGGAATTCTAGAACTCCGAGCCTATCCTGAAAATGACCCCGAGATGCTACCAGAGATGAACAACCAGGTTCCTAAAATTTGCTGAATATAAGATGGTGACCTCTGCCAATGGTTTTGATTAAATGATACATGGAAACAAGCAATTTGGCCAATTGAGTCCATGCCAACCTTTGATCACCCATTCGCACTAGTCGCATTGGTCTTCTCCATCTACTGCCAAGCTTTTTATCGACACAGGGCTTGAACAGAGGCAGAGTGATATTTTCAAAGGTTTTTAAGTCTGAAGAAGGGTCTCGACCTGAAACGTCACCCATTCCTTCTCTCCTGAGATGCTGCCTGACCTGCTGAGTTACTCCAGAATTTTGTGAAATAAATACCTTCGATTTGTAGCAGCATCTGCAGTTATTTTCTTACACTTTTCAAAGGTTTTGATACAGTAACATGAAATTTCACAACAATTGGAGTCCCCTTTAGTTATAATGCGCCATCAATGACATAGAAACATAAAGAAACATAGAAAATAGGTGCAGGAGTATGCCATTTGGCCCTTCAAGCCAGCATTTAATATTATCAAGGCTTATCATCTAAAATCAGTACCCCAATCCTGCTTTCTCCCCATATCCCTTGATTCTGTCAACCCTAAGAGCTACATCTGTTTTGCTTGCATTATCTTTTATACTTAACACTTTATACTTTTATACTTGTACTTAATGGCTGCTGCTTCAACTACAAGGGCACCGAATTGTGAAAGTTGCTGTGCCCAAACAGCTGGAGCGGTCATGACGATGCCAGGGAAACACGGTTATCCCACCCTGTTATGGGCAGGAAGATCTTTGTGCATCTGCAATGGCTCAGTCTGCTTAAAGCATTTGAAAAACCAACAACTAATCAGAACTAATGACCCAACTAATCTGACGGGTGTCAGAAGTTACGGGGAGAAGGCAGGAGAATGGGGTTATGCGGGAGAGATAGATCGGCTATGATTGAATGGCAGAGTAGACTTGATGGGCCGAATGGCCTAATTCTACTCCCACCACTTATGATCTCATGATTTAATCAGAATCAACAGAAACATACGATTCTTTTTAAAAATGGGAATAACTACTCCAAGAGAGGACAAGTTCCCCAACACTACCTCAAAATGATACACATGATTTGTCGAGCCTTTGGGCTGAATGGCTTCCTGCTTCTACTATATGCTTATAGTATCACACTTCTGAATCCTGAAATGAGAACATGTGCTCCTGAAAATCTGCATGGAGACACTAGAGTCTGTGTTTTTTTTCCCATTGGAACCTAATCAGATGTACAGCACTTTGGTCAACGTGGGTTGTTTTTAAATGTGCTATACAAATAAAATTGACTTGACTTGACTTGTGTACGCTGGAATCTTAAGCCAAAAATAAATAATATGATGAAGCTGGTGGAATTATTGAAAAATTAAGCTGGTACCTGGAGAACCCCATCTTCTCACCTGTTAACATGTAGTGTAATAAGGATTATTTTTAGTATGTTTGTACTTAGCCACACGATACAAAAAATAATTAATTACGCCAGATCAGATGGGGGATATTAACTTGCCATTTCTAAGTGCTGCTTCTCGGACCTGATTTCCCTATATTAAAACGAACATGTTCCAAAATTGCTGAATTGGCTACATAGTAGTTTATATATCTTAACCTGCAGTCATCAGTCTGAAGAAGGATCTCGACCCGAAACATCACCCATTCCCTCTCTCCTAGATGCTGCCTGACCTGCTGAGTTACTCCAGCATTTTGTGATACCTTCGATTTGTACCAACATCTGCAGTTATTTTCCTACACTATATATCTTAGTGCCACCTCCGAGTGTACTCCATTGTCATCGCCAATAGTAACAAAAAATGGCAGTGAACAGGTTAAAGGATAAGAAAGTATTTGAGATAATATTTAAGGAGTGTGTAAAATTGGAAGCTTGCAGTTCATAGTAGCGAGTTTGAGAGTTGTGCTACTTGCTATTATTTGAAACCTATTTTAAAAAACAAATCCTTTTGCAATCATGTTCAAAACCTTCATATAATTAATCATTGCGATGAATTCACCTTTTATTTTTCAAACAAATCCCAAAGTATATTCTCACATGTATATAAAAATGGCTTAAGAGCCTAGTTTGATATCCTATGTGACAATGTACTTGAATATTCTTTGTCTTGGTTTCCATTTTGAGATCACACAGTTCACATGCATTTCCCTAAATATGCAATCAAGCACTCAAAATTGCAGTACCACTCAGAATAAATTACAAGCCCTTACCAAATAAACAATGGTTGTGCACCACAATCTTCTGAGGTTTCTATGCACAATGAAAAATATATTGAGAATTCTATTTTATCATAAGTTTGTAGGTTAATTGGCTGGGTAAATGTAAAAATTGTCCCTAGTGGGTGTAGGATAGTGTTAATGTACGGGGATCGCTGGGCGGCGCGGACTTGGTGGGCCGAAAAGGCCTGTTTCCGGCTGTATATATATGATATGATATGATGATAAGTCTAACATAACTGCATGGAAACAGGCTGTTCAATCCAAAACATACACATCAACCATCACACAAATCCAACATCAATCTCATGCTATTCTCACAGACCCACCAGCTTCCCACAGATTTGACCACTCACCACCAACCACACTGGGAAATATGCAGCAGCCAGTTAATCTATCAACCCGTATGTCTTTAAGAGGAGAAACCAGAGTGTCTGGAGGAAATGGGCACAAAAGCAGGACATGCTACTCTAGATATCAGAATTGAACCCCGGTGACTAGAACTGTACCACCTTCGTTCTTCTGCTGTTCCACTCGTTCTAACTTTCCAATTTTCCTAAAATCTAGCATTAAGTTTAGCAAATGTAGATTTGCAGTTCGCTACTACTCCCAGCTTACAAGTCGAGAATTCTTTACATTACTTGGAAAAGCCATGGAGAAAATGAAGGGACAGGAATCAGATTTCACCATGTCCTCATTTTCTAATCCAACAATAATCATAATTTAAATATGTCATAATTTAAATAATCATAATTTAATCAGTCTGAAGAAGGGTCTCGACCCGAAACGACAACCATTCCTTCTTTCCGGAATGGCGGGAGGAGTTGGCTGCGCCTAACGGCTGCGGCTCTCTGGCAGTCTGTTGTCTTTTTTTCTTTTTTTTTTGTTTGTGTCGGTGTTGGGATGGTTTTTGTTTCTGTTTTTGGCTGTGTATGTGTGGTGGGGGTGTGGGGGGGGTGGGGTGGGGCGGGTGGAAACCTTTCTTTTATTAGGTCTCTTCCCCGGGGCGCAGCTCGCCCGCGGGGCCTTCCATCGCCCGGCGCGGCTCGGCTGCGGGACTTAACATCGCCGGCGCGGCTCAGCCGCGGGACGTTTCAGTGCCCGGTGAGGCTCGGCCGCTGGACTTAACATCGCCCGGTGCGGCCGCGGGACGTTTCAGTGCCCGGCGCGGCTCGGCCGCTGGACTTAACATCGCCCGGTGCGGCCGCGGGACGTTTCAGTGCCCGGTGCGTCTTGGCCGCTGGACTTAACATCGCCAGCGCGGCTCGGTCGCGGGACGTTTCAGTGCCCGGTGCGGCTCGGCCGCGGGACGTTTCAGTGCCCGGCGCGGCTCGGCCGCTGGACTTAACATCGCCAGCGCGGCTCGGCCGCGGGACGTTTCAGTGCCCGGTGCGGCTCGGCCGCGGGACGTTTCAGTGCCCGGCGCGGCTCGGCCGCTGGATTTAACATCGCCCGGTGCGGCCGCGGGACATTTCGGTACCCGGGGCGGCTCGGCCGCGGGACCTTCCATCCCCTTGCGGGGGCTGTGCGTGTCGTTTGCCTCGGTAGGGGTCGAGCTGCCTGTCCGTGGGTGCGGGGGGAAGAGAGGGGAAGTTTTGTTGCCTCCATCACAGTGAGGGGGTGTTTGGAGTTACTGTGATGGATGTTTGTGTTGGGGTCGGGTGTCCTGTGTTCTTTTCTTTTTTGCTGTGTCTTGTGACTGCTGAAATTTCGTTCGGTATTTATACCGAATGACAATAAAGTGTTGTTATGTTATGTTATGTTATGTTATGCTGCCTGACCTGTTGAGTTACTCCAGCATTTTGTGAAATAATTTAAATATTAACACCAATGGCAAAAGCTTAATTTTTTTTTTTTTATCCTTTAACCACTGGATTGAAAATCCAATAATCAAAGGAAAAAAATGGCAGATGGAATTCCAGTGAAAAAATTCAATGTAAACCCACGCAAAGAAATTGATTCATTGTATTATTATTCAGATTTTGTTTTCAATGTTCACATTTCACATCCATTCTGTTTATGCTTTAACTGTAGTTCCCTACAAGAAACCTATTAAATTGGTGGATTTAGTGCTGTCTAACAAGGTTTAAATCATATAGAGGAAGATTTTAGAGACACTATCATGCACATTGGATGTTAAATAAAGATCTCACCCTGGCCATGGGTCATCATAAAACACATCGACTACTATTCGTAAAGAATAGGACTAATGGTTTCCAGTCCAATATTTTGACCTCATATTAGTAAAACAGATACATATTCCCAATTGTTGCTTGTGGAATCAGGTTTTTCAACATCATTGTTTTGCATTAATTACTTTAAGTTATCTTTTTTCCAATAACTGGTCTGTTAATTTTATAAATTGAGCAATGTACTCTCTAGAATGCTCAAAAACAATGCATGCATAAGATACAAGTATATATTTTGAGAGGTTTTAGCTATTACTGCCCTTGCTAATTTTGGAATAGAAGGCAGCTTCGACCACAAGCATGCATATATTAGTAAACTGCTTTTCATTTTCATACTGCACAACACACAAGTGTTCCACTTTGATAGCAATCAATCTGCAATTATTGTCACTTTTAATGAGAAAATTATCCCAAGTATTGTCAAAGGCATGGTCAGACTAAGCGGCAATATTTGGAGTGATAAACAAAAGATTGGTCAAAACCCTGAAATCAGGAATTGCAGAGAAGATGCAACAATGATCTGTTTACATATCACTCAATAGATTAAAACTTCAACTAACAATCATAATGCTAATCATTTAAACTCCACCACTAAATTGATAAATATACACCCAACCGAAGTGAATCACTGACCAAAGTTCATGGTCTAATCCCAACTCCATTTAAGCTCCTGATTTTAACCAGGACCAAGCGTTATAACTCAACTTTCCATGGAAAAAAAGTAAATTGGCTCATATTATGTATCAGTTGTATGCTGCAGGCAAGAGTGGTCAGAGCTAGCAGCTTCAAATTCCTGGTCATCAACATCTAGGATGATCTACCCTGGGCCCAGCACTTGAATATAGTTAATAACGCACCGCTACTTTCTTAGAATGAGAGGTTTGGCATGTCACCAATTCTCCAACAAACTTCTACAGATGCACCATAGAAAGCATCCCGTCTGGTTGCATCAGTCACTGAAAGGAAGCATGCAGGTACAGCAGGCAGTGAAGAAAGCCAATGGAATGTTGGCCTTCATAACAAGAGGAGGTGAGTATAGGAGCAAAGAGGTCCTTCTACAGTTGTACCGGGCCCTGGTGAGACCGCACCTGGAGTACTGTGTGCAGTTTTGGTCTCCAAATTTGAGGAAGGATATTCTTGCTATTGAGGGCGTGCAGCGTAGGTTCACTAGGTTAATTCCCGGAATGGCGGGACTGTCATATGAAAGACTGGAGCGGCTAGGCTTGTATACACTTGAATTTAGAACGATGAGAGGGGATCTTATCGAAACATATAAGATTATTAAGGGGTTGGACACGTTAGAGGCAGGAAACATGTTCCCAATGTTGGGAGAGTCCAGAACCAGAGGCCACAGATTAAGAATAAGGGGTAGGCCATTTAGAATGGAGATGAGGAAAGACTTTTTCAGTCAGAGTTGTAAATCTGTGGAATTCACTGCCTTAGAAGGCAGTGGAGGCCAATTCTCTGAATGCATTCAAGAGAGAGCTAGATAGAGCTCTTAAGGATAGCGGAGTCAGGGGGTATGGGGAGAAGGCAGGAACGGGGTACTGATTGAGAATGATCGGCCATGATCACATTGAATGGTGGTGCTGGCTCGAAGGGCAGAATGGCCTACTCCTGCACCTATTGTCAATTGTTTTTTGCAGTCTCTCTCTTTTCACTGTCTTGTAAAATTTGTACAATTTATGTACAACTTATAATTTGTTTTTGTGTGTTGTCAGAGTCCGTGTGCCTCGGATGTATAGCAAGCAAGATTTTCATTGCACCCAGTACATATATGACAGCTAACATTGCTTGATAGAAACATAGAAAACAGGTGCAGGAGTAGGCCATTCGGCCCTTCGAGCCTGCACCACCATTCAATATGATCATGGCTGATCATCCAACTCAGTATCCCGTACCTGCCTTCTCTCCATACCCCCTGATCCCTTTAGCCACAAGGGCTAACTCCCTCTTAAATATAGCCAATGAACTGGCCTCAACTACCTTCTGTGGCAGAGAATTCCACAGATTCACCACTCTCTGTGTGAAAAAAAACTTTCTCATCTCGGTCCTAAGAGACTTCCCCTTATCCTTAAACTGTGACCCCTTGTTCTGGACTTCCCCAACATCAGGAACAATCTTCCTGCATCTAGCCTGTCCAACCCCTTAAGAATTTTGTAAGTTTCTATAAGATCCCCCCTCAATCTTCTGTTTGTTATATCTCAGATAAAAGGCCACAAGTATACAGGAATGAAGGTCAGTCAGCTCACATTGCTCGTCCACCAGAAAAAGCTTGGAACTTATCCTAATTTGAAGTAATCTTATTCGAAATTAGAGTACCTTAATAGCATCAGGTGTGCCACGAACAAATAATTCTTGCAGGAGTTAACTCATCTCCTGAGATTCACCTATTTTCGAAGAGTACAGGGAATTAATTCCCCAAGTCCCCACTCCAGCCATTTGCTTTATCTACCCCACCCCTCTCCCAAAGGAAACACCAATTTGACTTTCACACGTATTTTTGTCAACAAATAAATCCATTGGAGCCACAATGTACTTCAAATTTCTGAAAGCATTAAATAAACTGTAGGTTACATCCGGCTCTACGCATTGCAATAATTTCAAAAATCAGAATAATCTTGGGTATCATTCTACCGCAGCTCATTTTTCTAAAATACTGATTCAAATTAATTTCAGTTATTTCGCTATAAATACAATGCTTTTAAGCAATTCAACACCTCACAATCAAAACATGAAATTCCAAACAGACAAATAATAAAATTGCTGACTTTGCTATTTACAACACAGAAATATCAAAATAAAGGTTCAATTAAAAATAAATGGTGTGCATATACTACAGACGTTACATCGTTCATAGTTTGAAGCGATATTCCAAATACAGGTTTACATTTCTGAAGAAGTCAGCTTCTGGCAAACAGTCTCTACCTGAAATGCCAAATTTTCTGCAAAGATTGCTTCATTGAATGCAACATTTTCAGTGTTTCAAGATTTTCAACAGCTACAGAATTTTCTCTTCACAACAAAAGCAACTTCAGATCAGTTGTCTTTATTCGAGCCCACGTAAACAAAAGATTAGGTCACCACTCCATCTAATTGCTAAGACTTTAAAGTAGAAAATGGTGTGTGTATTATTTTTTTACTAAAATTGCAGCCAAACAATGGTCCCCTCCATTTTGGTCAATACAGAAAGGCATACGTTAATATTTATTTACTACTTTCATTTAGTACAGAAGGTAATTTAAGTGGCTCAGCAAATCAAAAATTATAAATAAATGCCTCTTAACAAATTAAAATGATTAATCAGGAAAATTTAGGAGTGGAGAAATGGATGTGGGGGCAATCTGGTGGTGGGGAGGATTAGGTGTGGGGAAGGTGATGGATCTGGTGGGGGGGAGGAAGATATCGGGGAGAGGGGATGCAGATGTGATGGGTGGGGGAAGATCTGGGGAGAGGGGATGCAGATGTAGGGGGGAAGGCAGACGTGGGGGTGGGGGGAAAAGGATCTGGGGAGGAGAGGGGTAGGTAGGGGAGGCAGGGAGGGAAGGGATCTGGGGAGGAGAGGGGTAGGTTTGGGGAGACAGATGTGGCGAGAGGGAGGGTTCGGCTGGGGGAGGAGAGGAGAGGGATATGGTGGTGGGAGATGGCGTGGGGAGGGTGAAGGGATAGGTAGGGGAGGCAGATGTGAAGGGGAGAGGAGGGATGGGGAGGAGAATACTCGGGGAGGGGGTGCAGATATGGAGACAGATATTGGGGGAGGGGAGAGGGATCTGGGAGAGAGGGGGGGAAGACAGATATTGGGAGAGGGACCTGCGGGGGAGGGATGTGGGAGAGATGGAAGAAGGATCTGGGGGAGGGAAGACAGATGTGTGGTGTGGGAGGGAAGACAGATGTGTGGTGTGGGGGGGAAGACATATGTTTGCTGGTGTGGGGGGGACAGATGTGTGCTGGTGGGGGGACAGATGTGTGCTGGTGGGGGGAGACAGATTTGTGCTGGTGTGGTGGGGAAGGTAGATGTGTGCTGGTGTGGTGGGGAAGGCAGATGTGTGATGGTGTGGGGGGAAGACGGATGTGTTTGGTTGCGTGGGGAAGACAGATGTGTGATGTGGGGGGAAGACAGATGTGTGATGGGTGGACAGATGTGTGATGTGTGTGGGGGGGAAACAGATGTGTGGTGGTGTGGGGGGGAAGACAGTGTGTGCTGGTGTGGGGGGGACAGATGTGTGATGGTGTGGGGGGGAAGACAGTGTGTGCTGGTGTGGGGGGGACAGATGTGTGCTGGTGTGTGTGGGGGGGACAGATGTGTGCTGGTGTGGGGGAAGACAGATGTGTACTGGTGTTGGGGGGGGGGGGGGGGGGGAGCAGCGTGCGGGCGGGGCTGCCCTGCGGCGAGGCCGCTCCACACACTGCGGCGCTGCCATGATGGTTGCCTCCCTCCCTCCCTCCCCAACCCCGCCGCTCACCATGATGCCGGCCGCCGACGTCCGTCCGCTTCCAGATAATTCGATCAACTGTCACCGCCGCTGTGAGTCGGGGGGGGGGGGGGGGGGGGGGGAAGAGGGAGGGGGAAGGGGGGTGGTTTTGTCTCCTCTTCTCTCCGCTCCTCTCCCGCCCGCCCGCTGCGGCCGGGTGTGGGGGCGGGGGCGGGTGTGGGTGAGCGGGAGGCCGAGGCCGCGGGAGCGCCGCTGCGGTGGTAGTGGCGGTGAGGAGAGGGTGAGCCGCGGACGGTGTCGGAGCTCGGGGGGGGAGGTTGTGGTGGAGCCGGTGTCTGGGGCCGCTGTGAGCCGGGGGAGGGGGGAAAGGGGTCTGTCGGGCTGTCTCTTCTCTCCTTCTTCTTCTTCTCCACCGCCGCCGCCGCCTCAGCTCCGCACGACCCGACGTCAGCGCGTACCTGCGCCTCCTCTCCCCGACGTCAGCGCGTACGTGCGGCTCCTCGGCTCAACGTCAGCGCGTACCTGCGCCTCCTCTCCCCGACGTCAGCGCGTACGTGCGGCTCCTCGGCTCAACGTCAGCGCGTACCTGCGCCTCCTCTCCCCGACGTCAGCGCGTACGTGCGCCTCCTCGGCCCGACGTCAGCGCGTTCGTGCGGAACCTCACCCCGACGTCAGCGCGTACCTGCGCCTCCTCTCCCCGACGTCAGCGCCTTCCTTTCTCAATTTTTCCTCCCTCCCTCACTCCACTCTTCCCTCCCTCACTCCTCCCTCCCTCAATCCCTCCCTCCCTCACTCCTCCCTCCCTCACTCCTCCCTCCCTCACTCCTCCCTCCCTCACTCCTCCCTCCCTCACTCCACTCTTCCCTCCCTCACTCCTCCCTCCCTCAATCCCTCACTCCCTCACTCCTCCCTCCCTCACTCCTCCCTCCCTCACTCCTCCCTCCCTCACTCCTCCCTCCCTCACTCCTCCCTCCCTCACTCCCTCACTCCTCCCTCCCTCACTCCTCCCTCCCTCACTCCTCCCTCCCTCACTCCTCCCTCCCTCACTCACTCCTCCCTCACTCCTCCCTCACTAACTCCTCCCTCACTCCTCCCTCACTCACTCCTCCCTCACTCACTCACTCCTCCCTCACTCACTCCTCCCTCACTCCTCCCTCCCTCACTCCTCCCTCCCTCACTCCTCCCTCCCTCACTCACTCCTCCCTCACTCCTCCCTCACTCCTCCCTCCCTCACTCCTCCCTCCCTCACTCACTCCTCCCTCCCTCACTCACTCCTCCCTCACTCCTCCCTCACTCCTCCCTCACTCACTCACTCCTCCCTCCCTCACTCACTCCTCCCTCACTCACTCCTCCCTCCCTCACTCACTCCTCCCTCACTCCTCCCTCACTCACTCACTCCTCCCTCCCTCACTCCTCCCTCACTCACTCACTCCTCCCTCCCTCACTCCTCCCTCCCTCACTCACTCCTCCCTCACTCCTCCCTCACTCCTCCCTCACTCACTCACCCCTCCCTCCCTCACTCACTCACTCCTCCCTCACCCCTCCCTCCCTTAGGAAGGCACTCCCCCTCTCCCTCCCTCCTTATTCCCTCTCCCCTCATCCCTCTTTTGCCTTTCCCTTTCTCTTTCCCTCCTTTCTTCTTTCTCCCTTCTCTCCTCCCTCACTCTTTCTCTACCTCCCTCCCCCTCTTCCTCCCTTCTCTCCTCCCTCACTCTTTCTCTACCTCCCTCCCCCTCTTCCTCCCTTCTCTCCTTCCTCACTCTTTCTCTATCTCCCTCCCTCCCCCTCTAATCCCCTGTCCCTTCTGTCTCCCCTCACTAAGGCTTCACTCCTCCTTCCTCCCTCTTCACTTCCTCTCTCTTGTCTCCTCACCCTTTCCATTCCTCTCTCCTGTCCTCTCTCCCTCACCCCCCTTCCTCCTTCTTCCCCTCCTCCCTCCCACCCGTGAAGTCTGAAGAAGAGTCCCAACCAGAAACATCAGTCCATTCCCACCACAGGTGCTGCCTGACCTGCTGAGATCCAGCATCTGCAGTCTCTCGCGTCTCCTTGAAGAGACACCATCTCTTGACTTAGTAAGACGTGTTGTGTCTTCATCAACATTGAATCTAAATCTACATTGCGAGAGGATTTGAGTTTAGGAGCAAGGAGGTCCTACTGCAGTTGTACAGGGCCCTGGTGAGACCGCACCTGGAGTATTGTGCGCAGTTTTGGTCTCCTAATTTGAGGAAGGACATTATTGCAATTGAGGGAGTGCAGCGTAGGTTAACCAGGGTAATCCCCGAGATGGCGGGGCTGACATATGATGAAAGAATGGGTTGACTGGGCTTACATTCACTGGAATTTAGAAGGATGAGAGGGGATCTTATTGAAACGTCTAAAATTCTTAAGGGATTGGACAGGCCAGATGCGGGAAAATGTTCCCGATGTTGGGGGAGTCCAGAACCAGGGGTCACAGTTTAAGAATAAGGGGTTGGCCATTTAGGACTGAGATGAGAAAAAACTTTTTTACCCAGAGAGATGTGAATCTGGAATTCTCTGCCACAGAAGGCAGTGGAGGTCAATTCACTGGATGTTTTCAAGAGAGAGTTAGATTTAGCTGTTAGGGCTAACGGCATCAAGGGATATGGGGAGAAAGCAGGAACGGGATACTGATTTTGGATGATCAGCCATGATCATATTGGCTCCAAGTCCGAATGGCCTACCTCTGCACCGATTGTCTATGTTTCTACTGCTGTATCCTACCTAATACTGGGCAAACTTCTTCAAAGTAGATTTGTCCTGGTCATTCCTTGCTTCCAGTACCCAACCCCCCACCCCCTTCCCCCTCACTACAATCAGTCTGAAGAAGGGTCCTGACCCGAAACGTCACCTATCCATGTCCTTCTGACCCGCTGAGTTACTCCAGCACTCTGTGTCTATCTTAGATATTTCGTGAATCTTGGTCGGCGTTGAGGAGTTGGGCCAAAGGGCCTGTTTAATGCCCTTTGGCCTCATTGGGAAACCCATTTGTTGCACGGTGCAACAGCTTGCTACCACTTCTCAAGGACAAGCAGGGGTCATTTAAAAAGCTATCTTACTTGCGTTAGATGAGAATAGGTATGGCATGTTCTTAGGATTTCTGCTACTTTAACAGGTGTGAGGAAACACAACTGAGGAAACACAATCTGCCACAGGCAATGATGGTCCAATTCTATACTGCTATCATTGAGTCCGTCCTCACCTTCTCCATCTGATGTGGTTTGGCTCAGCCACCAAGCACGACATCCGAAGGCTGCAACTGATCGTTCGCACAGCTGAGAAGGTTGTTGGCTGCAACCTTCCCCCCATTGACGAACTGTACACTGCAAGGGCCAGGAAGCGAGTGGGCAAGACAATCTCTGACCCCTCTCACCCTAGCCACAAACTCTTTGAAGCACTTCTCTCTGGAAGGAGACTCCGGACTGTCAAAGCAGCCACAGCCAGACATAAAAACAGCTATTTTCCCCACGAGTGACAGTTCTACTCAATAACCAAAGTCTGTAGTCTCTTTTTTGCTCTGGTTTATATTCACCCACATGTTTTGACTGTAATGTTGTATCCTTATTGTTTTGATGTGGTTATGCTTTATTCTTAATTGTTAACTGTATGTTTGTGTTGTCATTTGTGAGCGGAGCACCAAGGCACATTCCTTGCATGTGCACATACTTGGCCAATAAACTTATTCATTCATTCATTCATTCATTCATTCATTCATTCATTCATTTATTCATTCAGGTCACGGTGGTGCAGCGGTAGAGTTGCTGCCTTACAGCGAATGCAGTGCCAGAGACCCGGGTTCAATCCCGACTACGGGCGCTGTCTGTACGGAGTTTGTACGTTCTCCCCGTGACCTGGGTGAGTTTTCTCCGACACCTTTGGTTTTCTTCCACACTCCAAAAGCGTATAGGTTTGTAGGTTAATTAGCTTGGTAAATGTAAAAATTGTCCCTAGTGTGTGTAGGATAGTGTTAATGTGCGGGGATCGCTGGGCGGTGCGGACCCGGTGGGCCGAAGAGCTTGTTTCCGCGCTGTATCTCCAAATGTAAACATGTAAGATATAAATTGAGGTAAAAGAACCTTTTCAAAATTTTTTTTAAAAAAAAATTGTTCAACTTACTGTAAAACCAAACAGCTTCAAAATCTCACACCAAGCCACGTGCTTCTTGCATGGTTGGACTTTAAAGAAATTATTGATTTGATTTTTTAGATGCAGCATGGAAACAGGCTCTTTAGCCCATTGAATCCACGCCGACCATCGATTACCTGTTCACACCAGTTCTATGATATCTAACTTTCTCATCCACTCCCTGCACACGAGGGGCATTTCACAGACGCACATTAACCAACAAGCCCGCACGTCTTTGGGATGTGGGCGGAAACCGGAGCACCCAAAGGAGACCTATGCGGTGACGCAGGGAGAACGTGCAAACTCCACAGGTCGGGATCGAACCTGGGTCACTGCCGCTGTGACCGAGGCAGCAGTTCTTGCAGCTTCTCCACTGTGCCGCCCGTCTCTTGACTCTTGATCTTTGCTATTTTCTGTGTTTGTTCTATGGGATATTCTCTAAAAAATGTCGATCCACAAGCATATTTAGTGAGAATATAAATGCTGTGATTAATTTTTTTAATTAATTGTGGTATAGAATTTTCATTTCTAAATGTGTGTATCTTCACCTGCACGTACAGTGTTTTCCACCTTCTATCAGTAGCGCCCTGCTCCTCCACGGACGGGCGGCACCGTGGCGCAGCGGTAGAGTTGCTGCCTTAAAGCGAATGCAGCGCCGGAGACTCAGGTTCGATCCTGACTACGGGCGCCATCTGTACGGAGTTTGTACGTTCTCCCTGTGACCTGCGTGGGTTTTCTCCGAGATCTTCGGTTTCCTCCCACACTCCAAAGACGTCCAGGTGTGTAGGTTAATTGACTGGGTAAATGTAAACATTGTCCCTAGTGTTTGTAGGATAGTGTTAGTGTGTGGGGATCGCTGGGCGGCGCGGACTCGGTGGGCCGAAGGGCCTGTTTCTGCGCTGTATCTCTAAAAAAAAAATCTTTAAAAATCTAAAAAAATAGCTGGGATTGAGTGTAAGATCTCTCTGTCATTAACAGGTGCTGTGGCTGCTCTCGAGGGTCTACCCCGCTCACATCATCCTTCCTGGTGTTGCAACACCTACGCTTGTAAACAACCTTGTCTGAGGTTGTGACATTTTACTAGTCTTAGAAATAGTGCAAAAATGCAGCAATTTAATGGGTCCCAAAGGTACTTTATTGTCACAGGTACCATGGTACAGTAAAATATATCTTTTCATACAGTTCAGTACGTATTACTAAACATAAGCATGTTTTTGATACAGTACAGTACAGGTTAGTTTATTTTAGAGATAGGAAACAGGCCCTTCGACCCAAATTTGGTCTCCAAATTTGAGGAAGGATATTCTTGCTATTGAGGGCGTGCAGCATAGGTTTACTAGGTTAATTCCCGGAATGGCTGGACTGTCATATGTTGAAAGACTGGAGCGACTAGGCTTGTATACACTGGAATTTAGAAGGATGAGAGGAGATCTTATCGAAACGTATAAGATTATTAAGGGGTTGGACATGTTAGAGGCAGGAAACATGTTCCCAATGTTGGGGGAGTCCAGAACAAGGGGCCACAGTTTAAGAATAAGGGGTAGGCCATTTAGAACTGAGATGAGGAAAACCTTTTTCAGTCAGAGAGTTGTGAATCTGTGGAATTCTCTGCCTCAGAAGGCAGTGGAGGCCAATTCTCTGAATGCATTCAAGAGAGAGCTAGATAGGACTCTTAAGGATAGCAGAGTCAGGGGGTATGGGGAGAAGGCAGGAACGGGGTACTGATTGAGAATGATCAGCCATGATCACATTGAATGGCAGTGCTAGCTCGAAGGGCCGAATATCCTCCTCCTGCACCGATTGTCTATTGTCTAACTGTTTCTTAAATGTTGGGATAGTCCCTGCCTCAACTACCTCCTCTGGCAGCTTGGTCTATATACCCACCACCCTTTTGTGTGAAAAAGCTACCTCAGATTCCTATTAAATCTTTTCCTCTTCACCTTAAACCTATGTCCTCCGGTCCTCGATTCCCCTAAGCTGGGCAAGAGATTCTCTGCATTTACCCGATCTATTCCTCTCACGATTTTATGATCACCCCTCATCCTCCTGCGCTTCAAGGAATAGAGTCCCATCCTACTCCACCTCTCCCTATTGTTCAGACCCTCTAGCCCTGGCAACATCCTCGTAAATGTTCTCCGTGCCCTTGTGTAGGAAGGAACTGCAGATGCTGGTTTAAAACCGAAGAAAGACACAAAAATCTGTAGCAGCTATGCAGGACGGGCAGCATCTATGGAGAAAAGGAATGGGTGATGTTTCGGGTCGAGACCCTTCTTCAGAAACGTCACACATTTTCTCTCCAGAGATGCTGCTGCCTGTCCCGCTGAGTTACACAGAGCTTTTTTGGTGTCTATTCTCTGTGCTCTTCCAGCTTGACAACATCTTTCCTGTAACAAGGTGGCCTAAACTCAACACAGTACTCAGTTATTTGTTCGGGGTTGATCAGTTTGTCAGCTATTTGTGGAGACATAGAAACATAGAAAATAGGTGCAGGAGTAGGCCATTCGGCCCTTCGAGCCTGCACCGCCATTCAATATGATCATGGCTGATCATCCAACTCAGTATCCTGTACCTGCCTTCTCTCCATACCCCCTGATCCCTTTAGCCACAAGGGCCACATCTAATTCCCTCTAAAATATAGTCAATGAACTGGCCTCAACTACCTTCTGTGGCAGAGAATTCCACAGATTCACCACTCTCCGTGTGAAAAAAAACGTTCTCATCTCGGTCCTAAAAGACTTCCCCCTTATCCTTAAACTGTGACCCCTTGTTCTGGACTTCCCCAACATCGGGAACAATCTTCCTGCATCTAGCCTGTCCAACCCCTTAAGAATTTTGTAAGTTTCTATAAGATCCCCCCTCAATCTTCTAAATTCCAGCGAGTACAAGCCGAGTCTATCCAGTCTTTCTTCATATGAAAGTCCTGCCATCCCAGGAATCCTGCCATGTGGCCCTTGTGGCTAAAGGGATCAGGGGGTATGGAGAGAAGGCAGATACAGGTTACTGAGCTGGATGATCAGCCATGATCATATTGAATGGCGCTGCAGGCTCAAAGGGCCGAATGGCCTACTCCTGCACCTATTTTCTATGTTTTCTATTTAATCAATCTGGTGAACCTTCTCTGTACTCCCTCTATGGCAAGAATGTCTTTCCTCAGATTAGGAGACCAAAACTGTACGCAATACTCCAGGTGTGGTCTCACCAATGCCCTGTACAACTGCAGCAGAACCTCCCTGCTCCTATACTCAAATCCCCTCGCTATGAATGCTAACATACCATTCGCTTTCTTCACTACCTGCTGCACCTGCATGCCTACTTTCAATAACTGGTGTACCATGACATTGGATCTATTGGTCTCTAAAATCACGATTTTCCATTCCAAGTTGAAATTCACAGATTTCAAACGAAAGGAAAGTGGGATGACTGGATTTATTATTCTGGTAATAGCAAGGGATGGATGGTGTTATTTTTCATCTCGAGCTGAGAGCTCTCAATTCACTTCAGCTGCATGTGAGTATTTCCAACCAGAGTGGGGCACAATTATTCAGAATCCTCACGTACGGAGGTGGTTTAATGTAGATTATGTAACGTATGATAATGCATGACACCTTTTAGTTTAGGTTATTGCACTGTGTATCGAGGTACAATGAAAAGCTTTTGCTGCGTGCTCGCCTGTCAGCGGTAGGACTATACACCTCTTCGGATGGTTCACCTTGTCGTGGTGAAGAGGCTTGCGTGCCACCATGATTCCGAGAGCGATGCTGTGGGAAGCACTGGCTTCTGGGAGGGCCACCCATGGCGGTAAGGTCGAGGGTGGGGGTCCAGATTAAGAACGATCCAACCTACAAGACCTGAACGGAGGACCAGGCGGACAAAGTTATCTTGAACTCAACGGCTGTGAGGGCGGATGAAGGCTGCAGCAGATCGATCAGCTCCGATCGTCTTGGTTCCCTTACCAATGGAATGGGTTGATTGGTTTGTGAAGGACCGTGTGCTTCTTGGAGTGCCACACCAGGTACACATTAAACACACACGCACAGGCGTCTTCGTTCTTCGGAACGCAGAACACCATCCTCGACCTCGAGGGATCGCCACGACGAGGACTAAACATGATTACAATCGACCTGGCCACAATGTACAATAGACAATAGACAATAGGTGCAGGAGTAGGCCATTCGGCCCTTCGAGCCAGCACCGCCATTCAATGTGATCATGGCTGATCATTCTCCATCAGTACCCCGTTCCTGCCTTCTCCCCATACCCCCTAACTCCGCTATCCTTAACAGTTCAACAGTTCAACAGAGCTTTATTTGTCATTCGGTACCAAGGTACCGAACGAAACTACATAGCAGTCACACACAAAAAAGAACACAAGACACATGACCCCAACACAAATGTCCATCACAGTGACTCCAAACACCCCCTCACTGTGATGGAGGCAACAAAACTATCTAGCTCTCTCTTGAATACATTCAGAGAATTGGCCTCCACTGCCTTCTGAGGCAGAGAATTCCACAGATTCACAACTCTCTGACTGAAAAAGTTTTTCCTCATCCTCGTCCTAAATGGCCTACCCCTTATTCTTAAACTGTGGCCCCTTGTTCTGGACTCCCCCAACATTGGGAACATGTTTCCTGCCTCTAACGTGTCCAACCCCTTAATAATCTTATACGTTTCGATAAGATCCCCTCTCATCCTTCTAAATTCCAGTGTATACAAGCCTAGTCGCTCCAGTCTTTTAACGTATGACAGTCCCGCCATTCCAGGAATTAACCTAGTAAACCTACGCTGCATGCCCTCAATAGCAAGAATATCCTTCCTCAAATTTGGAGACCAAAACTGCACAGGGTACTCCAGGTGCAGTTTCACTAGGGCCCTGTACAACTGCAGAAGGACCTCTTTGCTCCTATACTCAACTCCTCTTGTTATGAAGGCGAACATTCCATTGGCTTTCTTCACTGTACAATACATGATCAAGGGAATAACATTCAGTGCAAGATAAAGTCCGGTATAGTCCGATTGAAGATAGTCCGAGGGTCTCCTATGATGTAGACAGTAGTTCAGCACTGCTCTCTGGTTGTGGTAGGATTGTTCAGTTTCCTGACAACAGCTGGGAAGAAACTGTCCCTGAATCTGGGGGTGTGCGTTTTCACACTTCTGTATCTCTTGCCCGATGGGAGAGGGGAGAAGAGGGAGTGGCCGGGGTGAGACTGGTCCTTGATTATGCTGCTGGCCTTGCCGAGGCAGCTTGAGGTGTAGATGGAGTCGATGGAAAGGAGGATGGTTTGTGTGATGGTCTGGGCTGCGTCCACAATTCTCTGCATTTTCTTGCGGTCTTGGGTGGAGCTGTTCCCAAACCGAGCTGTGATGTATCCCAATAAAACGCTTTCTACGGCGTGTGTGGAAACGCTATCAATTATAGATTGACTGAATCATTTATTTGCTCTTGGGCAGCTTACTACCCAACTATATTCACATCGTATTCTCTAATTTAAGTAATACCACCTTGATCCCTTCCATCCATATCACTCCCTCTGGCTTTACACTTCATGCCTCCGATCCTTTGAGACTTTAGAACTAGAGTGCAGAAACAGGTCCTTCGGCCCACTAAGTCCGCGCTGACCAGCGGTCATCCCACACGCTAGTTCTATGTTACTCACTAGTTCTATGCTATGCCAATTAACCTACAAACCTGTAGGAAAGAACTGCAGATGCTGGTTTAAATCGAAGGTAGACACAAAATGCTGGAGTAACTCAGCGGGTCAGGCAGCATCTCTGGAGAGAAGGAATGGGTGACGTTTCGGGTCGAGACTCTTCTTCAGACGGATGTCAGGGGAGGGGGCGGGACAAAGATAGGATGTAGTCGGAGACAGGAAGACCGGTGGGAGAACTGGGAAGGGGAAGGGGATAGAGAGGAAAAGCAAGGGCTATCTGAAGTTAGAGAAGTCAATGTTCATACTGCTGGGGTGTAAATTCTCTAACTTCTACTTCTCTAATTTCAGATAGCCCTTGCTGTCCCTCTCTATCCCCTCCCCCTTCCCAGTTCTCCCACTGGTCTTCCTGTCTCCGACTACATCCTATTATTGTCCCGCCTCCTCCCCTGACATCAGTCTGAAGAAGGGTCTCGACCCGAAACGTCACCCATTCCTTCTCTCCAGAGATGCTGCCTGACCCGCTGAGTTACTCCAGCATTTTGCGTCAACCTACAAACCTGTACGTGTTTGGAGTGTGGGAGGAAACATGAGCACCCAGAGAAAACCCACGCAGTCACAGTGAGAATGTACAAACTCTGTACAGGTAGCACCCTTGGTCAGGATGGAACCCGGGTTCCTGGTGCTGTCAGGCAGCAACTCTACCATTGCTCCACCATGCCACCCCTCTCCTGCATTACTGTATCGTCTCCTCTCCTTATCTGACACCCTTTTGTCACCCCTTGCCTTTGTCACCAGCTCCACCCATCTGCCAATCACCCCCCCCCCCACCACCACCTGTATCCACCTATCACTTCCCAATCTATGTCCGACCTGAAAAATCATTGGTCAATTTCCCTCCACTGATGCTGCTTGACTCGCTGAGTTCCTCCAGCATTTTGTATTTTTTACTCAAGACTCCAACATCTGCAGTTCCTTGTGTCTCCACGCTTCTCAGTAACTGCTCAACCCATCCTCTTCCCAACATTCCTTTTATTGACGGGTCTGTCGTACAAATGCACTCTTTTGCCTCTTTAATTTATACTTCTCCATTAAATCACCACGCTAAATTTATCGCTCGCTCATAAATTGCAAGTTTTATTGATGTTGAGTTGCTCCGTCTTTAATTAAAGTAGTAACTCTCTGACAGCGGACGTTAGACTAGTTTAGTTTAGAGATACAGAGTAGAAACAGGCCCTTCGGCCCATTGAATCCGTGCTCACCAGTGATCACCCGTACACTAATTCTATCCAACACACACCAGGAACAATTTACAGAGCCCATTCAGTAGTTTAGAGATACTGCTTGAAACAGGCACTTCACTCAAGTCCATGCCAACCAGCGATCCCCGCACACTAACACTATCCTACACGCACTAGGGACAAGTTACAATCATACCAAGCCAATTAACCTGCAAACATGTACGTCTTTGGAGTGCGGGTGGAAATCAGAGCAACTGGAGAAACTCCGTTGCAAACTCCGTAAAGACAGCACCCGTAGTCAGGATGGAACCCGGGTCTCTGGCGCTGTGAGGCAGCAACTCTACCGCTGCGCCACCGCGCCGCCTAAGTAATTGCCCAACTTTTTTAAAACCGTAGTACCGTGAACAATTTTGTGATCCAATAGAACGATTTCTAGAGAACTTTAGTATAAGAAAATAACTGCAGATGCTGGTACAAATCGAAGGTATTTATTCACAACATGCTGGAGTAACTCAGCAGGTCAGGCAGCATCTCAGGAGAGAAGGAATGGGTGACGTTTCAGGTCGAGACACTTCTTCAGATTGATGTCAGGGGGGCGGGTCAAAAGGAAGGATATAGGTGGAGACAGGAAGATAGAGGGAGATCTGGGAAGGGGGAGGGGAAGAGAGGGACAGAGGAACTACCTAAGAACTTTGATATCTAGATATCTAGAGAACTTTGGTTCATGGTTTAGGTTTTGTGCTTTGTTCACGTTTACTTCTTTTAAAGCCCTAAGATGTGAATATACTATATGGAGGGCCAGCACTGCTTTGGACCAGTAGGTTCAGCATTACTGCTGTTTTACTTACGTGAGTTTTGGTGAGTGTCAGACCCTGATATTTATTATTAGATTGCTCAGGATATTCAGTGTGCTATTAGAAACATAGAAAATAGGTGCAGGAGGAGGCCATTTGGCCCTTCAAGCCAGCACCGCCATTCACTGTGATCATGGCTGATCATCCACAATCAGTAACCCATGCCTGCCTTCTCCCCAAATCCCTTGATTCCACTAGCCCCTAGAGCTCTATCTAACTCTCTTTTAAATTCATCCAGTGAATTGGTCTCCACTGCCCTCTGTGGCAGAGAATTCCACAAATTCACAACTCTCTGGGTGAAAACGTTTTTTCTCATCTCAGTTCTAAATGGCCTCCCCTTTATTCTTAGACTGTGTGGCCCCTGGTTCTGGACTCCCCCAACACTGGGAACATTTTACCTGCATCTACCTTGTCCAGTCCTTTGTACGTCTCTATAAGATCTCCTCTCATCCTCCTAAACTCCAGTGCATACAAGCTCAGTCTGTACGGAGTTTGTACGTTCTCCCCGTGACCTGCGTGGGTTTTCTCCGAGATCCTCGGTTTCCTCCCACACTCCAAAAACGTACAGGTTTATAGGTTAATTGGCTTGATAAATGTAGAAATTGTCCCCAGTGGGTGTAAGAGAGTGTTAGTGTGCGGGGATCGATGGTCGGCGCGGACCTGCTGGGCCGAAGGGCCTGTTTCCGCGCTGTATCTCTAAATAACAAAAAACAAAACAAAAAAAACAGTCTTTCCATTCTCCTGTTTCATAACATGTATTTATGCAGGGGTTGTGGAGACTTTGAAGAGGGCGCAGAAGAGCTCGACCAGAAAGCTGCCTGGATTAGAATCATACAGTCATAGACTCACACAGCATGGAAACCGGCCTTTTGGCCCAACTTTCCCATGCTGACAAAGATGCTCCATCTACATACACTGGTCCCACCTGCCTGTGTTTGGCCCATATCCCTCTGAACCGTTCCCCTCAATGTACCTGTCCAAATGTCTATTAAATGTTGTTTTAGTACCTGCCTCATCTACTTCCTCTGGCAGCTCGTTCCATACACCCACCGCCTTCTGTGTGAAAAAGTTGCCTCTCAGGTTACTGTTAAATCTTTCCCCTCTCAGGAGGCCAATTCACTGGATGAATTTAAAAGAGAGTTCGGTAGAGCTCTAGGGGATAGTGGAATCAAGGGATATGGGGAGAAGGCAGGCACGGGTTACTGATTGTGGATGATCATCCATGATCACAATGAATGGCGGTGCTGGCTCGAAGGGCCGATTGGCCTCCTCCTGCACCTATTGTCTATTGAATGGCGGTGCTGGCCAGAAGCGCCAAATGGCCTCCTCCTGCACCTATTTTCCATGTTTCTATGTCCCTTGGGTATGATTCCCCCTAGTCTGGGTAAAAGACAAGGCTACAAGGAGAGGATGGACACACTTTGACTGATTTCTCGGGAACGCTGGGAGTTGAGGGGAGCCCTGATTGGAGTTTCCAAAATGATCATCATCATCGGCGGTCACTGCAAGCGAGTGTGAATGTCCTCTCCATAGGGTCGGACGCCTGTGCGTGACTTTGTTTAACGTGGGGAGACTGGTGCACAGACAGCCACCACACGGTCCTTGACAGATCTGCGTCAGGATCCAGTGGTGTGGAGTCCAAGACGACCGGGGACCCGTTTCTGCCGCAGCCTTCATCCATCCGCCTTCCCAGCCGTTGTGACGCTCCACTAAAGTCAGCCGTCACCCTCCCTCCGCCTGTTCCACCGTTGGGGTCTTGGTTGGATCGCTCTTTGTCAGGGACCTCCCCCTCGACCTTACCGCCATGGGTGACCCTACCAGGAGCATAGCTCCAGACGGCATCGCTCTCAGGATCTCAGGACCACACGAGATTCTCCACCGTGACAAGGTGACAACCCACGGAGAAGGCGCAAAATATTCAGAGGCATAGATAAGGTAGACAGTCAGAGCCTTTCCACCGTAGTGGAAATGTTAAAGAACAGAGGGCATAGCTTCAAGGCGTGTGAGGCAAAGTTTAAAGGAGACTTGCGGGGCAGGTTTACGTCTGCACGGAGGCTGGTGGGTACCTTGATTGCTCTGCTAGGGGTGGTATGATAGTGCCATTTAAGAAGCTTTAGGATAGGTACATGGATATGCAGGGAATGGATCATGAGCAGATGAGATTAGTTTATCTTGGCATCATGATACTCCAGGTGTGGAGTATTGCGTACAGTTTTGGTCTCCTAATCTGAGGAAGGACATTCTTGCCATAGAGGGAGTACAGAGAAGGTTCACCAGATTGATTCCTGGGATGGCAGGACTTTCATAAGAAGAAAGACTGGATAGACTCGGCTTGTACTCGCTGGAATTTAGAAGATTGAGGGGGGATCTTATAGAAACTTACAAAATTCTTAAGGGGTTGGACAGGCTAGATGCAGGAAGATTGTTCCCGATGTTGGGGAAGTCCAGAACAAGGGGTCACAGTTTAAGGATAAGGGGAAAGTCTTTTAGGACCGAGATGAGAACTTTTTTTTTCACACGGAGAGTGGTGAATCTGTGGAATTCTCTGCCACAGAAGATAGTTGAGGCCAGTTCATTGGCTATATTTAAGAGGGAGTTAGATGTGGCCCTTGTGGCTAAAGCGATCAGGGGGTATGGAGAGAAGGCAGGTACGGGATACTGAGTTGGATGATCAGCCATGATCATATTGAATGGCGGTGCTGGCTCGAAGGGCCGAATGGCCTACTCCTGCACCTATTTTCTATGTTCGGCACAGACATTGTGGGCCGAAGGGCCTGTTCCTTTGCTGTGCTGTTCCATGTTCTATTTCTACGTTCAGAGTGCTTATTGATTGTTGTTTTATGTGCATTTTCAATATTATTTTAGTAGAGAGTGGACAGGTTGTTTAAAGTTCAGCCGAGCAATTGAGGGGATCTGATTAGAGCTCGAATGAAAGATGAGATTCAAGATCCAATTTAATTATCACATGTACCAATTAAGGTACAGTGAAATTTGAGTTACCATACAGCCATACTAAGTGAAAAGCAACAAGACACACAGCACGGCCCGCAGCAGAGATTTGCACCCAGCGTGTGCACACCCGTGCAGCATAGGTTTACTAGGTTAATTCACGGAATGGCGGGACTGTCCTATGTTGAAAGACTGGAGCGACTAGGCTTGGATACACTGGAATTTAGAAGGATGAGAGGAGATCTTATCAAAACATATAAGATTATTAAGGGGTTGGACACGTTAGAGGCAGGAAACATGTTCCCAATGTTGGGGGAGTCCAGAACAAGGAGCCACAGTTTAAGAATAAGGAGTAGGCCATTTAGAACTGAGATGAGGAAAAACTTTTTCAGTCAGAGAGTTGTGAATCTGTGGAATTCTCTGCCTCAGAAGGCAGTGGAGGCCAATTCTCTGAATGCATTCAAGAGAGAGCTAGATAGAGCTCTTAAGGATAGCGGAGTCAGGGGGTATGGGGAGAAGGCAGGAACGGGGTACTGATTGAGAATGATCAGCCATGATCACATTGAATGGCGGTGCTGGCTCGAAGGGCCGAATGCCCTCCTCCTGCACCTAGTGTCTATTGTCTATTGTCTAGTTTAACATCAACGTCCACCACAGCGGATTCCACATTCCTCACTGTGATGGAAGGTTATAAAGTTCAATTACCTTCCTCTTTGTTCACCCGCGGTCGGGCCTGTTGAACCGTCTGCAGTCGCTGCTGCCGACTGTACAAGCCCCAACGTCGGAATGATCGAAACTACCCGCGTCGGGACGGTTGACAAACTCCCCGCGGCACGGAGCTCCCGAGTCGGCCTCTTCTTACCAGAGACCGCGGGCTTCACGATGTTAAAGCCCACAGGCCCCGCGGTCGGAGCTCTCCGCAGTCGATCCTCAGCAAAGGATCGCGAACTCCGCGATGTTAAAGTCCGCGCCGGGCCGGTCTCCGGGGAAGGCCGCCAACTCCTCGACGTTAGGCCGCAGTGCGGACGGAGATACGACACGGAGAAAAATAACATCTCCGTCGAGGTAAGAGATTGAGAAAAAGTTCCCCCCAATCCCTCCCCCCCCCCACCCCCCAAATTAAACAAACCCAAGGAACACTAAAACATACTTTTATCACATACTTAAAATAACAAAAACAGAATAAAGGTCAATAGACAATAGGTGCAGGAATAGGCCATTCGGCCCTTCGAGCCAGCACCACCATTCAATGTGATCATGGCTGATCATTCTCAATCAGTACCCCGTTCCTGCCTTCTCCCCATACCCCCTGACTCCGCTATCCTTAAGAGCTCTATCTAGCTCTCTCTTGAATGCATTCAGAGAATTGGCCTCCACTGCCTTCTGTGGCAGAGAATTCCACAGATAGACACAACGGACAGACAGACCGTTGGCGAGGCAGCCATGAGGCGGAGGGCCCTGAGAACCTGATGATGTGGAAGAGAATTGTGAAGGGATGGTAAGGCCATGGTGAATATCGAAGAGCTCAACACTGATCCATTGGCAGTGGTGTTCCAGATGTAAGCATGACAGGACTGGTCTACTGGAGGAAGGATGGTGTCACGTTAGGAAGAAATAAGCTTGGTAGGTCAAGGGGAAGGCTGAAACAATGGGTCTGCTGGGCAGTCTTGATAGATTGAAGGATGCAACAGGGAAACCATGGAGATCATGCCGACCACCGATTGCCCATTCACACTCGTTCTATGTCAGATGCTGGTTAACACCAACAATAGACACAAAATGCCAGACTAACTCAGCGTAGGAAAATAACTGCAGATGCTGGTACAACTCAAAGGTATCACAAAATGCTGGAGTAACTCAGCGGGTCAGGCAGCATCTCAGGAGAGAAGGAATGGGTGACGTTTCGGGTCGAGACTGAGTGGGTCAGGCAGCATCTCTGGAGAGAAAGCTATAAAGCAGAGATAGAGTTTGGGTCAGGGCCAGTGTATGCCTGGAACAGAGATTGTCCGCCATTACCCACAAAGAAGCAGGCATAGCTGGGGCCCATACGAGTGTCCTTCTCTCCAGAGATGCTGCTTGCCCCACTGTTACTCCTGCATTTTGTGTCTATCTTCACACTAGTTCTATGTTATACCACATTCTCACCCACTCCCGGCACACACTAGGGGGCAATTTACAGAGGGGCCGATTAATCTACAAACTCGCACGTCTTTGAGATGTGGGAGGAAACCGGAGCACCCGGAGGAAACCCACGCGGTCACGGGGAGAAGGTGCAAACTCCACACTTTGACAGCAGCCAATGTCAGGATCGAACCCTGGTCTCTGGTGCAGTGAGACAGCGGTTCTCTGCTTACATGTGGATCTTGGTCAGAAGGTTGAAGTGAACTAGGTGGAACAGGTGGAACAAGGCTAAATGCTGTGGAGGAGATTTCCTCAGGAAACTACGTCATTGACTGTCTGTGAGACAATGGCATAATTTTCAGGTCCAATGCATAAATGTTTCCCAAATATCTAATTTTATTCATAGACAATAGGTGCAGGAGGAGGCCATTTTGCCCTTCGAGCCAGCACCGCCATTCATTGTGATCATAGCTGATCATCCACAATCAGTAACCCGTGCCTGCCTTCTCCCCATATCCCTTGATTCCACTAGCCCCTGGAGCTCTATCTATCCCTCTTTTAAATTCATCCAGTGAATCGGCCTCCACTGCCCTCTGTGGCAGAGAATTCCACAAATTCACAACTGTCTGGGTGGAAAAGTTTTTTCTGACCTCAGTTTTAAATGGCCTTCCCTTTATTCTTAGACTGTGTGGCCCCTGATTCTGGACTCCCCCAACATTGGGAACATTTTTTCCAGCATCTAGCTTGTCCAGTCCTTTTATAATTTTATACGTCTCTATAAGATCCCCTCTCATCCTTCTAAACTCCAGTGAATACAAGCCCAGTCTTTCCAATCTTTCCTCATATAGCCAGTCCCGCCAACCCGGGGATTAACCTCGTGAACCTACGCTGCACTGCCTTAATAGCAAGGACGTCCTTCCTCAAATTAGGAGACCAAAACTGCACACAATACTCCAGATGTGGTCTCACCAGGGCCCTGTACAACTGCAGAAGGACCTGTTTACTCCTATATTTACTCCATTATTACTCTTTTTTTTAAGGGTACCAGACATTCCTCTCGACTATTTTCATTATAACCTAATCATAATAGGATAGCACATCGGGTAACTTGGATGGTCTTCTTATGCCCCATTTGAGCAGCAACCATTTCTCAAGAAAGTGAAGTAAAAATGATCCTGGTTGGCACGGTGGCGTAGCGGTAGAGTTGCTGCCTCACAGCGCCAGAGACCCGGGTTCCATCCTGACCACGGGTGCCGTCTGTGTGTGGAGTTTGCGCGTTCTCCCCGTGACCGCGTGGGGTTCCTCCGGGTGCTCCGGGTTCCTCCCACATCCCAAAGACGTGCGGGTTTGTAGGTTGTGTAAGAAAATAACTGCAGATGCTGGTACAAATCGAAGGTATTTATTTCACAAAATGCTGGAGTAACTCAGCAGGTCAGGCAGCATCTCAGGAGAGAAGGAATGGGTGACGTTTCGGGTCAAGACCCTTCTTCAGACTGATTCAGTCTAGGGCGGCACGGTGGCGCAGCGGTAGAGTTGCTGCCTTACAGCGAATGCAGCGCCGGAGACTCAGGTTCGATCCTGACTACGGGCGCTGTCTGTACAGAGTTTGTACGTTCTCCCCGTGACCTGCGTGGGTTTTCTCCGAGATCTTCGGTTTCCTCCCACACTCCAAAGACGTGCAGGTTTGTAGGTTAATTGGCTGAGCAAATGTAAAAATAAATAAAAAATTGTCCCTAGTGTGTGTAGGATAGTGTTAATGTGCGGGGATCGCTGGGCGGCGCGGACCCGGTGGGCTGAAGGGCCTGTTTCTGCGCTGTATCTCTAAATCTAAAAAAAAAATTAAATCGACCCGAAACGTCATCCATTCCTCCTCTCCTGAGATGCTGCCTGACCCGCTGAGTTACTCCAGCATTTTGTGAAATAAATACCTTCAGGTTTGTAGGTTTATCGGGCCGCTGTAAATTTCTCCGCGTTTGTCGGGGGCAGATGAGAAAGTGAGATGGCATAGAACCCATATGAACGGATGATCGATGGTCGATGTGGACCCGTTGGGCTGAATGGCCCGTTTCTATACCGAATCTCAACTGGAAGCTGGTTTTGATTTTGGTATTTATTAGAAGTATCTATTCCCAATTTTCTGGTTCTCACTGTTTTGTCTTCATGGCTGTTTATATTCTTCCAGGGAATAAGGCTCTGCAAATTCTTGCTACTTTGCATGCTTTAGCTCTCAATATTAAGTTATCCCTTACCCTTGAGTCATCGTCGAACATTCTTGTTCATAAATAGAGCTCTTTCCCCCCAAAGGATATTTCTTTTCTCTTTCTATTAATTTAAATTCATGAAGATTTTCCACAGATTTGTGCAATTTCTCCTCACCAGTTTGTGTGCCCGTCATCTAATGTAGATCAATCTTAAATAAGTTCAGAAACTTGGGAGCTGTTCCAAAATCCTCCTTTACAATATTGCACATATCACCGTGTTAAAAATAGAAAATTGGTACAGGAGGAGGCCATTTGGCCCTTCGAGCCAGCACTGGCCATATCTTCCCATCCCCTCCCCTCTCTGCGTTCCGAAGAGACCGTTCCCTCCGTAACTCCCTGGTCCACTCGTTCCTTCCTACCCAAACCACCCCATCCCTGGGCACTTTCCCCTGCAACCGCACGAGATGCAACACCTGTCCCTTTACCTCCCCCCTCAACTCCATCCAAGGAGTCTTTCCAGGTGAGACAGAGGTTCACCTGCACCTCCTCCAACCTCATCTATTGCATCCGCTGCTCCAGATGTCAACTTATTTACATCGGCGAAACCAAGCGCAGGCTCAGCGATCGCTTCGCTCAACACCTGCGCTCGGTCCGCGTTGGCCAATCTGATCTCCCGGTGGCTGAGCACTTCAACTCATCCTCCCATTCCCAGTCTGACCTTTCTGTCAAGGGCCTCCTCCAGTGCCATAGTGAGGCCCACCGGAAATTAGAGGAACAGCACCTCATATTTCGTCTGGGCAGCTTGCAGCCCAGTGGTATGAACATCGACTTCTCCAACTTTAGATAGCTCCTCTGTCCCTCTCTTCCCCTCCCCCTTCCCAGATCTCCCTCTATCTTCCTGTCTCCACCTATATCCTTCCTTTGTCCCGCCCCCCTGACATCAGTCTGAAGAAGGGTCTCGACCCGAAACGTCACCCATTCCTTCTCTCCTGAGATACTGCCTGACCCGCTGAGTTACTCCAGCATTTTGTGAATAAATACCCGCCATTCATTGTGATCATGGCTGATCATCTACAATCAGTAACCTGTGCCTGCCTTCTCCCCATATCCCTTGATTCCACTAGCCCCTAGAGCTCTATCTAACTCTCTTTTAAATTCATCCAGTGAATTGGCCTCCACTGCCTTCTGTGGCAGAGAATTCCACAAATTCACAATTCTCTGGGTGAAAAAGTTTATTCTCACCTCAGTTTTAAACGGCCTCCCCTTTATTTTTAGACTGTGTGACCCCTGGTTCTGGACTCCCCCAACATTGGGAACATTTTTCCTGCGTCCAGCTTGTCCAGTCCTTCACTGAAACCAGCACAGTGACACAATCATAAAGAAATCCCATCAATGCCTCTACTTCCTTAGAAGACTGTACACTACAAGAGCCAGGAAGCGAGCGGGCAAGATCATCTCTGACCGCTCCCACCCTGGCCACAAACTCTTTGAAGCACTTCCCTCTGGAAGGCGACTCCGGACTGTCAAAGCAGCCACAGCCAGACATAAAAACAGCTTTTTTTCCCCATGAGCAGTAGCTCTACTGAATAACCAAAAGTGTAGCCTCCTTTTGCTCTGGTATTTTATTTCATTCTTCACACGTTTAAACTATATTGTTTTATTCTTTTTGTTTTAATGTTTTATGCTTTATTCTTAATTGTTTACTGTGTGTTCGTGTTGTTACTTGCGAGCGGAGCACCAAGGCACATTCCTTGTATGTGCACATACTTGGCCAATAAACTTTTTCAATCAATTCAATTCATTTCAAGATTGAGGAGATTCGATATGTTGATGACAATAGACAATAGGTGCAGGAGGAGGCCATTCGGCCCTTCGAGCCAGCACCGCCATTCAATGTGATCATGGCTGATCATTCTCAATCAGTACCCCGTTCCTGCCTTCTCCCCATACCACCTGACTCCGCTATCCTTAAGAGCTCTAACCAGCTCTCTCTTGAATGCATTCAGAGAATTGGCCTCCACTGCCTTCTGAGGCAGAGAATTCCACAGATTCACAACTCTCTGACTGAAAAAGTTTGTCCTCATCTAAGTTCTAAATGGCCTACCCCTTATTCTTAAACTGTGGCCCCTGGTTCTGGACTCCCCCAACATTGAGAACATGTTTCCTGCCTCTAACGTGTCCAACACCTTTTGAACTTCTACAGGTGTAAGGTAGAGAGCATGTTGACTGGTTGCATCACCATGGCCCCAGGGAGAGCATGCAAACTCTGTACAGACAGCACCCGAGGTCAGGATCGAACCCGTGTCCCTGGCGCTGTAGGGCAGCAACTCTACCGCCGCGCCACATCCCCTAAAGCTCAGGCCCTCGCTTCCTGGCAACATCCTCGTAAATCTCCTCTCCAGCTTGTCTCTGGTGTGACGGTCTGTTGCCTGTGTTGTTCACGGGGTAGCAGGTGCTGTATAACACGGTCAAAATACCTACCTAATTATTGTTACAACGGATAATGACAT
This sequence comes from Rhinoraja longicauda, assembly GCF_053455715.1. Lineage (NCBI taxonomy): Eukaryota > Metazoa > Chordata > Chondrichthyes > Rajiformes > Arhynchobatidae > Rhinoraja > Rhinoraja longicauda. The sequence continues at coordinate 67,594,104 of NC_135961.1, read as the reverse complement.
GGATCAATGGTGTCAACAATATCAAGTTTATTTAGTTTACAGGTACAGCTCGGAAACAGGCTCTTCGGCCCGCCGAGTCCGCGCCGCCCAGCGATCCCCGCAGATTAACACTATCCTACACACACTGGGGACAATTTACACTTATACCAAGCCAATTAATCTACAGACCTTTGGAGCTTGGGAGGAAGCTGAAGATTTTCTAGATTTAGATTTAGATTTAGAGATACAGCGCAGAAACGTGCCCTTCGGCCCACCGTGTCCGCGCCAACCAGCGATCCCCGCACACTAACACTATCCTACACCCACTAGGGACAATTTTTACATTTGCCCAGCCAATTAACCTACATACCTGCACGTCTTTGGAGCGCGGGAGGAAGTCGAAGATCTCGGAGAAAACCCACTCGGTCACGGGGAGAACGTGCAAACTCCGTACAGACGGCACCCGTAGTCGGGATTGAACACGGGTCTCCGGCGCTGCAAGCGCTGTAAGGCGGTAACTCTACCGCCACGCCACCGTGGCGCCCGAGTTAAAGGAGCCTTGTGGAGGGAATATTTTTAATTCCAATTAAATCAGCATTGCTAAACCAAGCTTGTTTGCCCAGCCAATATCACATCATAACTCCACCAATATCACTCCTCAAGACTTACCTGTCCCACCAAGCTACGTTACGTTGTGATGTTCAACCCAACAGTGTGGACACTGAATTCTCCAATTTTAAATAACACCCCCTTCCCCCTCTTTCTCTCATGTGCCCCCTTACTGCACACCCATTTCTCCCACTGTACGATCACTCCTCCCCGCCCACACCCCCTCCACGGTTCCCTTCTCACTCTCTCCCACCCTCTAGCTTTATATTTCACTGCACTTCTCTCTCTATCTGACACCCATCTGTCTCCTGAAGAAGTCTGAAGAAGGATCCCGTCCCGAAAATTCACCTATCCCTGTTCTCCAGAGATGCTGCTCGACCTGCTGAGTTACTCCAGCACTCTGTGAAACGTCACCTATCCATGTTCTCCACAGATGCTGCCTGACCCGCAGAGTTACTCCAGCACTCTGTGAAACGTCACCTATCCATGTTCTCCACAGATGCTGCCTGACCCGCTGAATTACTCCAGCACTCTGTGAAACGTTACCTATCCATGTTCTCCACAGATGCTGCCCGACCCGCTGAGTTACTCCAGCACTCTGTGAAACGTCACCTATCCATGTTCTCCACAGATGCTGCCTGACCCGCAGAGTTACTCCAGCACTCTGTGAAACGTTACCTATCCATGTTCTCCACAGATGCTGCCCGACCCGCTGAGTTACTCCCGCACTCTGTGAAACGTTACCTATCCATGTTCTCCACAGATGCTGCCTGACCCGCTGAATTACTCCAGCACTCTGTGAAACGTTACCTATCCATGTTCTCCACAGATGCTGCCCGACCCGCTGAGTTACTCCAGCACTCTGTGCCTTTCATTGTGTCCCCATTCATCTCCCTTGTCACTTACTCCACCCATCTGCCGCCCACACGCCCAACACCTCACCTGCATCCACGTTTTGTCCCACACCAACCTCTCTTTTCCACCTTTCTCTCTCTCCCTTCTGCCATCAGCCTGAAGAAGGGCCCTAACCCGAAACATCGCCTGCCCGCTCCCTCCACGGATGGATGCCGCTAAGTTCCTCCAGCACGTCGTAGTAAGAAACTGCAGATGGTGGGTTTAAACCCGAAGGTAGGCCCAAAATGCTGGAGTAGCTCAGCGGGACAGGCGGCGTCTCTGGATTCCTTCTCTCCAGAGATGCTGCCGGCTCCGTTGAGTTACTCCAGCATTTTGTCTCTTATCCTCCAGCACCGTGTGTTTGCAAGATTCTTTCCTCGTTATAATTGGCCCTGATTGCAGCGTGTTTTTTTCTGAACAGAGGCACGCTGAGAAACAAAACAGCCTCAGGCTGCCAGCCATTATCACAAGAACAACACGGAGAAACTCTCTAATGAGTAAACACCTTTACCTCAGTACATCTTGCAGCTGAAACTCGTTCTGGTATCAAAATGACCTGATGCAGATCAATTAGTAACAGAACAGATTTAGACAATAGACAATAGGTGCAGGAGGAGGCCATTCGGCCCATCGAGCCAGCACTGCCATTCAATGTGATCATGGCTGATCATTCTCAATCAGTACCCCGTTCCTGCCTTCTCCCCATACCCCCTGACTCCGCTATCCTTAAGAGCTCTATCTAGCTCTCTCTTGTTTTCAACCTTTCCTTATGCTTCGATGGTCACGATGTTTATGGTTTTTCCTGGCCTGGTTGGTAAATGTAGCAGAACGAAATGGGTGACGTTTCGGGTCGAGACCCTTCTTCAGACTGATATCCCGCCCCATCCCCTGACATCAGCCTGAAGAAGGGTCTCGACCCGAAACGTCACCCATTCCTTCTCTCCAGAGATGCTGCCTGACCCGCTGAGTTACTCCAGCATTTTGTGTCTCCTTTCGATTTAATCCAGCATCTGCAGTTTTCCTTCCTACACGAGGAGAATGAAATGCTGGTTTGTGTCGTATGTTCTTTGTTTTGCTTCCCTAATGATCAAAAAATGCTTGGACGGATCATCTTGGAAGAAACAGAGTCATTACTGTTGTAAACAGAACAGAACAGCACTGGAACAGGGCCCTATGGCTCACAGTGAGTGGTCTAACATCTGATTAACGTTTGTCGGCACTGGGCCTGTACTCGCTGGAGTTTAGAAGGGTGAGGGGGAACCTCATTGAACCTTACCGAATAGTGAATATGGTGGCACAGCGTTAGAGTTGCTGCCTATATCTTATAGAAACTGCCAAAATTCTTAAAGGGTTGGACAGGCTAGATGCAGGAAGATTGTTCCCGATGTTGGGGAAGTCCAGAACAAGGGGTCACAGTTTAAGGATCTTTTAGGACCGAGATGAGAAAGTTTTTTTCCACACAGAGTGGTGAATCTGTGGAATTCTCTGCCACAGAGGGTAGTTGAGGCCAGTTCATTGGCTATATTTAAGAGGGAGTTAGATGTGGCCCTTGTGGCTAAAGGGATCAGGGGGTATGGAGAGAAGGCAGGTACGGGATACTGAGTTGGATGATCAGCCATGATCATATTGAATGGCGGTGCAGGCTCGAAGGACCAAATGGCTTACTCCTGCACCTATTTTCTATGTTTCTATGTTTCTATGCCTCACGGCGCTATCAGCACCAGAGACCCAGGTTCGATCCTGACTACGGGCGCCGTCTTTACGGAGTTTGTACGTTCTCCCCGTGACCTGCGTGAGTTTTCTCCGAGATCTTCGGTTTCATCCCACACTCCAAAGACGTACAGGTTTGTATGTTAATTGCCTCGGTATAAATGTATAAATTGTCCCCAGTGTGTGCAGGGTAGTGTTAATGTGTGGGGATCGATGGCCACTATGGACTCGGTAGGCCGAAGGGCCTGTTTCCGCGCTGTATTTCTAAACTAAACTGAACAGAACTAAAAGTGAAAGGCTTGGATAGAGTGGATGTGTAGACAAGCACTAGTTTCCACTAGTTTCCACTAGTTTCCACTAGTGGGAGAGTCTAGGATTCGAGGGCATGGCCTCAGAATTAAAGGAAGGAGATGAAGAGGAATTCATTACCACAGACGGCTGTGGAGGCCTTCAATGGGTATTTTTAAGGCAGAGATAGATAGATTCTTGATTAGTACGGGTGTCAGGGGTTATGGGGAGAAGGCAGGAGAATGGGGTTCGGAGGGAGAGATAGATCATCCATGATTGAATGGCGGAGTAGACTTGATGGGCCGAATGGCCTAATTCTACTCCTATCACTTATGAGCTTATTACAGATCAACTTCGAATAAACAGAGTAATTACAGTTATGAACAGAACAGTACAGCACAGGAACAGGCCCTTCAGCCCACTATGTCCATACTGAACATGATGGCAGTGAAGAAAGCCAATAGAACGTTGGCCTTCACAACAAGAGGAGATGAGTATAGGAGCAAAGAGGTCCTTCTGCAGTTGTACAGGGCCCTAGTGAGACCGCACCTGGAGTACTGTGTGCCGTTTTGGTCTCCAAATTTGAGGAAGGATATTCTTGCTATTGAGGGTGTGCAGCGTAGGTTTACTAGGTTAATTCCCGGAATGGCGGGACTGTCATATGTTGAAAGACTGGAGCGACTAGGGTTGTATACACTGGAATTTAGAAGGATGAGAGGGAATCTTATCGAAACGTATAAGATTATTAAGAGGTTGGACACGTTAGAGGCAGGAAACATGTTCCCAATGTTGGGGGAGTCCAGAACTAGGGGCCACAGTTTAAGAATAAGGGGTAGGCCATTTAGAACGGAGACGAGGAAAAACCTTTTCAGTCAGAGAGTTGTGGGGGATAGTGCTAGCATACAGCGTGATGACTGGTCGGCATGGACCCGCTGGGCCGAAGGGCCTGTTTCCACTCTGTATCTCGAAAGTAAAGCAAAGTCTAAAAGCTATGCACGGTAGTCTTTGACGTTTCCACCCTGGGATGCTGTAAAAATAACCTCCTCCTTCCATCATCAGTAAACCATAAAAATCTTAATAATGCAGCAGTTGCAGATCACAGTCCCATGATAGATTTGCAGATGATGCTTCAATCTCAGGCTATTTTGTGGCAACCTGCCATTAAAACCTATTAAGTGTCACGTAAAGTGGCTGGGAATATAAGCGTGGTCGCGCAATTCAACGATGCACTACTCTTTATGTTCTCTGCTTAGTATTACATTGCACAGATCATTATTTGTGCCATTAACTAGAGGAATCACTTTACGAATAAAAAATGGAATAGATATATTCTTCGAATATAAGTTCATGATGTAATAGGAACGGAATCAGGCCAGTTGGTGGCGCGGCGGAGACCTGGGTTCGATCCCGACCACGGGCGCCGTCTGTACGGAGTTTGTACGTTCTCCCCGTGACCTGCGTGGGTTTTCTCCAAGATCTTCGATTTCCTCCCACACTCCAAAGACGCACAGGTTTGGAGGTTAATTGGCTTGGTGTATGTGTAAAAAAAAACTGCCCCTAGTGTGTGTAGGATAGTGTTAATGTGTGGGGATCGCTGGTCGGTGTGGACTCAGTGGCTTGTTTCCATGCTGCATCTCTAAACTAAGTCTACTCCACCATTCAATCATGGCTGATCTATCTCTCCCTCCTAACCCCATTCTCCTGCCTTCTCCCCATAACCCCTGACACCCGTACTAATCGAGAATCTATCTATCACTGCCTTAAAAATATCCACTGACTTGGCCTCCACAGTCCTCTGTGGTATTGAAATCCACAACATCATAGTTTCGTCCATCTTGAGAAGAATCAATTTGTTCCTTGAGGTTTCAGAGAATGCTGCCCGGATTAGAGAATTGCAGCTGGATAAACTTGGATTGTTTTCTGTGGAACGTTGGAGATAGAGTCTTACAGCATGAAAACAGGCCCTTCGGCCCGACTTCCCACACTGTCCAACGTGTCCTATCTACATTTGGCCCATATCCCTCTGTCTGTCCTATCCATGTACTAGGGTTGCCAACTTCCTCACTTCCAAATACGGGACAAGGTGACGCCACCGCCCCGTGCCCCACGTGACCTCACCCAGCCAGCGGCCACGTGTTCCCGCTCCACCAATGGTAGCTGCCCCGGCCGGGAGGCGGGTTGCTACGAAACCTCCGTTAGGCAGCACCCGGGCCTCCGGGCCTACACTGTCCGGAGCTAAAATGTTGGAAACCTAGACTGTCAGGACCTAAACTGTGGGGACCTACAGCGTTGGGGCCTACAGCGTCCGGGCCTACAGTGTCCGGGCCTACAGTGTCCGGGCCTACAGTGTCCGGGCCTACAGTGTCGGGGCCTACAGTGTCCGGGCCTACAGTGTCCGGGCCTACAGTGTCCGGGCCTACAGTGTCCGGGCCTACAGTGTCCGGGCCTACAGCGCCCCCCGGGCCCCGGGCCTAATACGGGACAAGGGCGGTCCCGTACGGGATTTACGGGATTATTAAGGGGTTGGACACGTTAGAGGCAGGAAACATGTTCCCAATGTTGGGGGAGTCCAGAACCAGGGGCCACAGTTTAAGAATAAGGGGTAGGCCATTTAGAACGGAGATGAGGAAAAACTTTTTCAGTCAGAGAGTTGTAAATCTGTGGAATTCTCTGCCTCAGAAGGCAGTGGAGGCCAATTCTCTGAATGCATTCAAGAGAGAGCTAGATAGAGCTCTTAAGGATAGCGGAGTCAGGGGGTATGGGGAGAAGGCAGGAACGGGGTACTGATTGAGAATGATCAGCCATGATCACATTGAATGGCGGTGCTGGCTCAATGGGCCGAATGGCCTCCTCCTGCACCTATTGTCTATTGTCTATAAATCAACTTAGACCAAAATACGGGATGTCCTGGCTAATACGGGACAGTTGGCAACTCTTCCAAGTACCCATTTTAAATTCTCTTGAACGTTGTGATAGTGCCTGCCTCAACCATCTGCTCTGGCAGGTCGTTCCAGACTCGTTAGAAGTATATAAAATGATGAGAGGCATGAAGAGGGTAGACAGTCAGAACCTTTTCCCCAGGAAATCTCCAACACTAGAGGGCATAGTTACAACAAGGCGAGAGGGGGAAACATTAAAGGAGATGTGTGGGGCAAGTTTTTTACACAGAGGGTGGTGGGGGCCTGGTATGCGCTGCCAGGGGTGTTGGTGGAGGCAGTTAAGATTAAGAGGCTTTGAAGAGGCTTTTAGGCACACAGAAGTGCAGGATATAGAGGGATATGGATCATATACACGCAGATGAGATCAGTTTAACTTGGCATCCTGTTCGGCACAAACATTGGGAATTCTCTGCCTCAGAAGGCAGTGGAGGCCAATTCTCTGAATGCATTCAAGAGGGAGCTAGATAGAGCTCTTAAGGGTAGCGGAGTCAGGGGGTATGGGGAGAAGGCAGGAACGGGGTACTGATTGAGAATGATCAGCCATGATCACATTGAATGGCGGTGCTGGCTCGAAGGGCCGAATGGCCTCCTCCTGCACCTATTGTCTATTGTGGACCGAAGGCCCGTCCCTATGCTCTATGTTCATTCTGACTTCCGCACGATAATGTGTTGTTCATTTCTTCGTCTCCTTCTTGCACCAGTGTTTCATCTCCAGTTCCTGGAAGAGAGAGAGAGAAGAGGGAATATTGTCCTTAATCTCAGCTTTCTTTATGCTAACTGTACTCACTTGGATTGAGGTTTATTATTGTCATGTGTACCGAGTTACAGTGAAAAGCTTTGTTTTGCATGCCACCCAAACAGATCAGATAATACTGTACATTAACACAATCAAGTCAGACTCAGGTACAACAGGTGGAGCAAAGGGGAAGATACAGAGTGCAGAATATAGTCCTCAGCATTGTAGCGCATCAGTTCCACAGTAGGATTGCCAACTTTCTCACTCCCAAATAATGAACAAAAAGTGACATCACCGCCCCGCGCCCCACGTGACCTCACCCAGCCAGCGGCCACGTGCTCCCGCTCCACCAATGGCGGCCGCCCGGGCCGGGAGGCGGGTTGCTACGCAACCTCCGTTAGGCAAACACATCGACCCCGCTCCCCGAATACACTCCATTAGCCTACAGTGTCCGGGCCTACAGCGGCCCCAGGGCCTCCAGTGCCCGGGCCTACAGCGTCCGGGCCTACAGTGCCAATAACGCCCCCCCCCCCGGACATAATACGGGTCAAGGGCGGTCCTGTACGGGACAAACAAATTTAGCCCAATTATACGGGATGTCCCGGCTAATACGGGACAGTTGGCAACCCTACTCCAGAGACAATGTCCAATGTCCGCAATGGGGTAGAGGTGAATCGGACAGTACCCTAGCTTATGGAAGGACCGTTCAGAAGCCTGATAACAGGTGAATGGATTGAAAGATACTGCATGGAAACAGGCCCTTCAGCCCACCGGATCCACATTGACCATTAATCATCAGTTCACACTAGTTCTTTTTTTTAAAAGCCTTTTTTTTATAAACGTGAACAAAAATCCAGTTCCTGGAAAAGATTTATTATCGTAAGCGTAGGGGGAAAGTTCTTATCTTATAGAGGTGTATAAAATCACGAGAGGAATAGATCGGGTACATCTCTTGCCCATAGTAGGGGAATCGAGGACCAGAGGACATATCACATCACATCATATCATATCATATATATACAGCCGGAAACAGGCCTTTTCGGCCCACCAAGTCCGTGCCGCCCAGCGATCCCCGCACATTAACACTATCCTACACACACTAGGGACAATTTTTACATTTACCCAGCTAATTAACCTACATACCTGTACGTCTTTGGAGTGTGGGAGGAAACCGAAGATCTCGGAGAAAACCCACGCAGGTCACGGGGAGAACGAACAAACTCCTTACAGTGCAGCACCCGTAGTCAGGATCGAACCTGAGTCTCCGGCGCTGCATTCGCTGTAAAGCAGCAACTCTACCGCTGCGCTACCGTGCCGCCCTAGGTTCAAGGTGAAGGGGAAAAGATTTAATAGGAATCTGAGGGGTAATTTTTTCCACACAGAGGGTGGTGGGTGTGTGGAACAAGCTGCCAGAGGAGGTAGTTGAGGCTGGGACTATCCCAACGTTTAAGAAACAGTTAGACAGGTACATGGATAGGACGGGTTTGGAGGGATATGGACCAAACGCGGGTGGGACTAGTGTAGCTGGGACATGTTGGCCGGTGTGGGCAAGTTGGGTCGAAGGGCCTGTTTCCGCACTGTAGCACTCTATGACTCGAAATAGTTAAATGTTCTGGCAAAGTAAACGCAGCCAAGCTGCAATGGGCTATTGCATTGCTGTGGTAACCACAGGTCAGTGGTTACCATGGTTGCCTGTGAGTTTATTATGCAACAACTCACACAGGCGTTAAAGCTCTCACAGACCAGCTAATAAACCGTGTAAGCTCTTGGACTCACCCAGTGAAACAACACAGAAACAGACACTTCGGCCCAACTTGCCCATGCCGGCCAAATCCAAGAGTCAATAGACAATAGGTGCAGGAGGAGACCATTCCGCCCTTCGAGCCAGCACCGCCATTCAATGTGATCATGGCTGATCATCCTCAATCAGTACCCCGTTCCTGCCTTCTCCCCATATGCTGTAGTGGCCCCCGATCCAGGTAACCCCCATGGTCCATCACCCTCGACTGTCTCCAGCTGCCAACCGATGTCCCACTCCGCGCCCAAACGCCTTTGTGTCAAGAGAGAGTTAGATTTAGTTCATCGGGCTAATGGAATCAAGGGATATGGGGAGAAAGCAGGAATATATACACTCACACACATATAAATATGTGTATACAGTATATTGTGTGCATATATATGTGTGTGTGTATATATATATATATACACCGTATATATATATATATATATATACACCGATCAACCAAAACATTATGACTTGATGAGCCAAAACATTATGACCACCTGCCTAATGGCCACCTCCTTTGTCTATTGTCTATCCAGCGCCAGGACCGGACTTTGGACTTTTTGCAAATGGCGGCAAAACATGGCGGCTCATGCACGTGTGATCCGTGCCAAACAGATTTCACTCTGCAGCGCACACGTGACGATAGAGCTCCGTCGAACTGTTGAGCAGAAAGAGAATGCGTAGGAAGGAACTACAGATGCTGTTTACACCGAAGGTAGACACAAAATGCTGGAGGAACCCCACGGGACAGGCAGCATCTCTGGAGAGAAGGAATAGGCCTGAAGAAGAGTCTCGACCCGAAACGTCACCCATTCCTTCTCTCCAGAGACGCTGCCTGACCCCGTTGCGTTACTCCAGCATTTTGTGTCTATCTTGAGCATAAAGTGAAATTAGTTCATCTCTCTATTGGCCTTATGCAGAACCTGGTGGCTGGAATTGGAATTGCATGGCATTAGGTTTCATAAGAGATAGGAGTAGCCATTCAGCCCATCAGGTCTACTCTGCCATTCAGTCATGGCTGATCTATCTCTCCCTCCTAACCCCATTCTCCTCCCCATAACCTCTGACACTCGTACTAATCAAGAATCCATCTATCTCTGCCTTAAATATATCCACTGACTTCGCCTCCACTTCTTGAGTTTGAGTTTGAGTTTAGTTTACTGTCACGTGTACTGAGGTACAGTGAAAGGTTTTTGTTGTGCGCTAACCAGTCAGCGGAAAAACAATACATGATTACAATCGAGCCGTCCACAGTGTACAGATACATGATAAGAGAATAACATGAATAATGTTTGGTGCAGGATATAGTCCGGGGGTCACCAATGAGGTAGATAGTAGTTCAGCACTGCTCTCTGGTTGTGGTAGGATGGTTCAGTTGCCTGATAACAGCTGGGAAGAAACTGTCCCTGAATCTGGAGCTGTGCGTTTTCACACTTCTGTACCTCTTGCCCGATGGGAGAGGGGAGAAGTGGGAGTGGCCGGGGTGAGACTGGTCCTTGATGATGCTGCTGGCCTTGCCAAGGCAGTGTGAGGTGTAGATGGAGCCAATGGAAGGGAGGTTGGTTTGTGCGATGGTCTGGGCTGCGTCCACAATTCTCTGTCATTGTAACGTGTAGGAAGGACCTGGTGGTTTACACCAAAGATAGAAGCAAAATGCTGGAGTAACACAGCAGGTCAGGCAGCATCTCTGGAGAGAAGGAATGGGCGACGTTTCGGGTCGAGACCCTTCTTGAGACATCAATAATTGTAACCTCTGGTACATTGTTGAAGCAGGGACAACACGCATTATTTAACGAAACGTTTTCATGAATAATCGGATTAATGAAGCACTTCCCTCTGGAAGGCAACTCCAGACTGTCAAAGCCACCACAGCCAGACATAAAAACAGCTTTTTTCGTGAATAGTAGCTCAATAACTCCAGCATTTTGTGAATAAATACCTTCGATTTGTACCAGCATCTGCAGTTATTTTCTTACACTACCTAAAGTCTGTAGTCTCCTTTTGCGCTGATTTATTGCACTCACACGTTTAAACTGTAATGTTGTATTCTTAATGTTTTAATGCTTTATTTTTAATTGTTAACTGTATGTTTGTGTTGTCATTTGTGACAAGGCACCAAGGCACATTCCTTGTATATGTACATACTTGGCCAATAAACTTATTCAGTTCAATTCAATTCAATTCAATTCAATTCAATTCAATTCAATTCAATTCAATAATCAGATTAATCGCAAAGCCATCAAGAAGAATTATCTTTATAGACAATAGACAATAGACAATAGGTGCAGGAGTATGCCATTCGGCCCTTCGAGCCAGCACCAGCATTCAATGTGATCATGGCCGATCATTCTCAATCAGTATCCCGTTCCTGCCTTCTCCCCATACCCCCTGACTCCGCTATCCTTAAGAGCTCTATCTAGTTCTCTCTTGAATGCATTCAGAGAATTGGCCTCCACTGCCTTCTGAGGCAGAGAATTCCACAGATTTACAACTCTCTGAATGAAAAAGTTTTTCCTCATCTCCGTTCTAAATGGCCTACCTCTTATTCTTAAACTATGGCCCCTTGTTCTGGACTCCCCCAACATTGGGAACATGTTTACTGCCTCTAACGTGTCCAACCCCTTAATAATCTTATACGTTTCGATAAGATCCCCTCTCATCCTTCTAAATTCCAGTGTATACAAGCCTAGTCGCTCCAGTCTTTCAACATACGACAGTCCCGCCATTCCGGGAATTAACCTGGTGAACCTACGCTGCAGGCCCTCAATAGCAAGAATGTCCTTCCTCAAATCTGGAGACCAAAACTGCACACATTACTCCAGGTGCGGTCTCACTAGGGCCCTGTACAACTGCAGAAGGACCTCTTTGCTCCTATACTCAACATACTTATCTGGTGCTTTGATTTATTTCAGAAGTTTCTGTAACAGCATCTAAAAGACACCTGGACAGGCACATGGGTAGGAAAGGTTTAGAGGGATACTAGAACAGGGTGGACCCGTTGGGCCAAAACCTCTCCTGCATTGGTCCAGCACCTTCTCCTCCACCACTCCCACTCCCCCCCACTCCCCCCTCCCCTCCCCATCCCCCCCCACTCACCCACTCCCCCACTTCATCCCCCTTCAACCCCCCTTATCCCCCTCTCCTTCACTCCTCCCCCACTCACCCAATCAATCCCCCCCTGAAATCCTCATCCCCCCACCTCCCCACCCCCCCACTCACCCACTCCATACCCCCTCAACTCCCCTCCCCCCACCCCCCCACTCACCCACTCCATCCACCCTCAACCTCCCTTATCCCTCCCTCCTTCACTCCCCCCCACTCCCCCACTCCATCCCCCCTTAACCCCCCTCCTTCCCTCCCCCCCACTCACCCACTCCAACCCCCCCAACCCTCCTTAACCCCCCTCCTTCCCACTCACCCACTCCAACCCCCCCAACTCTCCTTAACCCCCCTCCTTCCCTCTCCCCCCACTCACCCACTCCATCCCTCCTCAACCCCCCTCCTCCCCTCCCCTGCGGTGTGACTATCTTGGAGCTTGGTGGTCAGCATGAACAAGTTCGGTTTGGGACCCTTCTTCCGACTGCCTTTCCATGTCGCTGTTGAAAGAAAAGGGTCCTGCTGATTGGAACCCCTAAAACAGTAGGGCTCTCCAGCAAGTGAACCGTGCATTACTGAGAGGAAACTCTTTGTATCTCTCCCATGGTCCACTTAGAACAGGACGGTGTGGTGGCGTGGCGGTAGAGTTGCTGCCTCACAGCGCCAGAGACCCGGGTTCCATCCTGACCACGGGTGCCGTCTCTACGGAGTTTGTACGTTCTTCCCATGACCTGCGTGGGTTTTCTCCAAGATCTTCGGTTTCCAAAGATGTGCAGGTTTGTAGGTTAATTGGCTTTGGTTTGAATGTAAAATTGTCCCTAGAGTGTGTGGGATGGTGTTCATGAGTGGGGATAGCTGGTCGTTGCCGACTCGGTGGGCCGAAGGGCCTGTTTCCACGCTGTATCTCTGCTAAACTAAACTAACTTAAACTACAGTATAGGAATGGGCTCTTTAGCTCACAATGTCTGGAGCGACTAGGCTTGTATACACTGGAATTTAGAAGGATGAGAGGGGATCTTATCGGCGGCACGGTGGCGCAGCGGTAGAGTTGCCGCCTTACAGCGAATGCAGCGCCGGAGACTCAGGTTCGATCCTGACTACGGGTGCTGTCTGTACGGAGTTTGTACGTTCTCCCCGTGACCTGCGTGGGTTTTCTCCGAGATCTTCGGTTTCCTCCCACACTCCAAAGACGTGCAGGTTTGTAGGTTAATCGGCTGGGTAAAATGTAAAAATTGTCCCTAGTGTGTGAAGGATAGTGTTAATGTGCGGGGATCGCTGGTCGGCATGGTCTCGGTGGGCCGAAGGGCCTGTTTCTGCGCTGTATCTCTAAATCTAAAAAAATCTAAATCTGAAACGTATAAGATTATTAAGGGGTTGGACACGTTAGAGGCAGGAAACATGTTCCCAATGTCGGGGGAGTCCGGAACCAGGGGCCACAGTTTAAGAATAAGGGGTAGGCCATTTAGAACGGAGATGAGGAAAAACTTTCTCAGTCATAGAGTTGTAAATCTGTGGAATTCTCTGCCTCAGAAGGCAGTGGAAGCCAATTCTCTGAATGCATTCAAGAGAGAGGTAGATAGAGCTCTTAAGGATAGCGGAGACAGGGGGTATGGGGAGAAGGCAGGAACGGGGTACTGATTGAGAATGATCAGCCATGATCACATTGAATGGCGGTGCGTACAGGCTCGAAGGGCTGAATGGCCTCCTCCTGCACCTATTGTCTATTGTGTGTGCCAAACATGATGCCAAGTTAAGCGAATCTTATCTGCCTGCATGTGATCTATATCGCTCTATCCCCTCCATTGCCTTGTGAATATCTAAAAGTCTCTAAACGCCACTATCGTATCTGCCTCCACCCCTGGCAGTGCGTTCCATGACCCCACAACTCTCTGTGTAAAAAAACTTGGCCCGGACATCTCCTTTAATCTTTCCCCCTCTCAGGTTATAGTCATGCCCTCTAGTGTTGGACATTCCCACTCTGGGGAAAAAAGGTTCTGACTGTCTCGCCTATCTGTGCCTCTCAATTGTACACATTTCTATCAGGTTTAGAGTTTAGAGATACAGTGCAGAAACAGGCCCTTCGGCCCACCGGGTCCACGCCGACCAGCGATCCCCGCACACGAACACTATCCTGCTCCCACTAGGGACATTTTTTACATTGATACCAAGCCAATTAACCTACAAACCTGCACATCTTTGGAGTGTGGGAGGAAACCGAAGATCTCGGAGAAAAAACCACGCAGGTCACGGGGAGAACGTACAAACTCCGCACGGACAGCACCCGTAGTCGGGATGGAACCCGGGTCTCCAGCGCTGCATTCACGGTAAGGCAGCAACTCTACCACTGCGCCACCTGAGGTCTTCCCTCAACTTCCGACTCGATGGCAGCATTGCATGCAGCATCACCAGCTGACATTGTAGTTTGTCACCAAAAATTACCCGACTGAAAACACCGGCATTTGCAGATTGAGAATAACTTCAGCTCTCACAACCAACCTATGTCAGTGATGACACAAAGAACAGCAGATGCTGGAATCTTGAGCAAAATACAAGGTGCTGGAGTAACTCAACGGGTCAGGCAGCATCTGCGGAGAGAATGGTCTGTCTGTTTCCTTCACAGATGTTGCCTGCCCCGCTGAGTTCCTCCAGCACTTTGTGTTTATTTCAATCTGTTTGCAACCTTTAATGTGAACTAGTTAAGTCGGTAGGAAACTGGTGAAGCTGGTTGATACAGAAGGCAGACCCAAAATGGCCGAGTAACTCGACAGATCAGGCAGCATCTCTGGAGAAAAAAGGATAGGTGACATTTCGGGTCTGAAGAAAGGTCACCTGTCCTTTTTCTCCAGAGATGCTGCCCGACCCGCTGAGTTACTCCAGCGTTTTGTGTCTGTCCAAGTTAAACTGGTAGATTTGTAAAAGTTAATGGTTTAAACAGCAACCGTGGTGATATCTGGCTCGTCAAGTCAAGTCAAATTTATTTGTCACATACACATACTCGATGTGCAGTGAAATGAAAGTGGCAATGCCTGCGGGTTGTGCACAAAAATAATTACAGTTACAGCATATAAATAAAGTTAATAAGTTACTAAACATAGCACAAAAAGTGTCGACAAAAATTTAGTCTCTGGGGTCATCAGAGGGGGAAAAAGATTGTCTCTCATTCTGTGTAGTTTTGACCACAGCACTGTGATCACTGGAGAAGTGGAAACACTAGTTGGTGACTCACTGATCAACTTCAACTGGGGGTGTAAGAAAATAACTGCAGATGCTGGTACAAATTGAAGGTATTTATTCACAAAATGCTGGAGTAACTCAGCAGGTCAGGCAGCATCTCAGGAGAGAAGGAATGGGTGATCATTGAGCAGGCAATAAACCACAGCATGAAAAGAACACGCAAAACAGCTTCCAAAAATGGAAGGTTTATTCCGGGTGATAAGGAGGGAGACATGCCCCAGTTTCCGACATGGTTTATGCATTGTGACAAAGTGATATTGATCATGCAAACCACACCTCTCGATGTCGTCATTCCATTATTCCTGGTACTGTGCCACTAAGTGAGGCAAGTGAGCGGTCACGGTGGCGCAGCGGTAGAGTTGCTGCCTCACGGCGCCAGAGACCCGGGATCCACCCCGACTACGGGCGCTGTCTGTGCGGAGTTTGCACGTTCTCTCCGTGACCCGCGTGGGTTTTCTCCGGGATCTTGGGTTTCCTCCCACACTCCAAAGACGTGCAGGTCTGTAGGTTAATTGGCTGAGGTAAAATTGTCAATTGTCCCTAGTGTGTGTAGGATAATGTTAGTTTGCGAGGATCGCTGGTCGGCACAGATCTGGTGGTCAGAAGGGCCAGTTTCCACGCTGTATTACTAAACTAAACGAAACTAAACTAAACTAAACTAAAATAAAATGAATTAAACTAAACTAGACTAAACTACATTAAAGAGATTGGGCCATTATTACAAGCACTTACAATGGGAAAATAATTGTAAATGCGACACTATATTTCTTGGAACAACTTCTGCATTACAGTCGATGTCATTGCCTTTATTTTTCACCTAACGTTTACAACGCAGCGTAGGTCCATTTGGACCAGTACAACGTCACCTATCCATGTTCTCCACAGATGCTGCCTGACCCGCTGAGTTACTCCAGCACTCTGTGAAACGTCACCTATCCATGTTCTCCATAGATGCTGCCCGACCCGCTGAGTTACTCCAGCACTCTGTGAAACGTCACCTATCCATGTTCTCCATAGATGCTGCCCGACCCGCTGAGTTACTCCAGCACTCTGTGAAACGTCACCTATCCATGTTCTCCATAGATGCTGCCCGACCCGCTGAGTTACTCCAGCACCCTGTGAAACGTCACCTATCCATGTTCTCCAGAGATGCTGTTTGACCCGCAGAGTTACTCCAGCGTTCTGTGAAACGTCACCTATCCATGTTCTCCACAGATGCTTCCTGACCCGCTGAGTTACTCCAGCACTCTGTGAAACGTCACCTATCCATGTTCTCCACAAATGCTGCCTGACCCGCTGAGTTACTCCATCAGTCTGAAGAAGGGTCTCGACCTGAAACGTCACCCATTTCTTCTCTCCAGAGATGCTGCCTGTCCCGTTGAGATTCTCCAGCATTTTGTGTCTACCTTTCCCTTATCATGTATCTCTACACTATAAATGGTTCGATTATAATCATGTGTTGTCTTTCCGCTGACTGGATAGCGCGCAACAAAAGCTTTTCACTGCACCTCGGAGCACGTGACAGTAAACTAAACTGAACAGAAACTTGAACTGGCTCTCTACATGAAGGTGCAAAGAGCTCCTCGCACAAGGCTGCATCCATGGTACCTGACAGTAGAGGGAGCTGGTCACCAATTGCTGGTCCCAACCGTAGATATTGCCGATGTTGTTGTCTTGTGATTCTGCTCCTGACACCACCTATGCACAAACAACCACAAACAACTTGCTGTGCTGTTGAGGCTTGGGCTATACACCGATCAGCCAAAACATTATGACCACTGTTGTTGTTGTTCGTCCTTCGGGTTCTAGATGACCATGACTTCACTGACCATGGCACCACTGACAGGCGAAGTGAATAACATTGATTATCTTGTTACAATGGCGCCTGTCAAGGAGTGGGATATATTAGGCAGCAGGTTCTTGGGAAGTTGATGCGTGGCAAAGAAAACTACAGATGCTGGTTTAAATCGAAGGTAGACACAAAAGGTTGGAGTAACTCAGCGGGTCAGGCAGCATCTCTGGAGAGAAGGAATGGGTGACGTTTCCAGGCGAGATCCTTCATCAGACTCGCGGGACTTTTCAGCGCCCGGTGCGGCTCGGCCGCGGGGACTTCCATCCCCTTGCGGGGACTGTGCGGGTCGGTCGGGGACGAGCTGTCTGTCCGTGGGCGTGGGGAAGAGAGTGGAAGTTTTGTTGCCTCCATCACAGTGAGGGGGTGTTTGAAGTCACTGTGATGGATGTTTGTGTTGGGGTCGTGTGTCTTGTGTTCTTTTTTTTGTGTGACTGCTGGAGATGTAATTTCGTTCGGTACCTCGGTGCCGAATGACAAATAAAGCTCTGTATACTCTGTATTCTGAAAGGGTCACGACCCAAAACGTCACCCATTCCTTCTCTCCAGAAATGCTGCCTGACCCGCTGAGTTACTCCAACATTTTGTGTCTACCTTGAAGTTGATGTGCTGGATGCAGGAGAAATGGGCAGGAGTAAAGACCTGAGCGACTTTGACAAGGGGCCAAATTGTTATGGCCAGACGACTGGGTCAGAGCATCTCTGAAACGGCAAGGTTTGTGTGGTGCTGTTGAAGGATCTGCTGCTAATGTTTTAGTGCCAGGTACCACAGGACACCTTCAGGGGTCTTGTAGAATCCGTGCCTCGGCGGGTCGGCGCTGTTTTGGCGGCACACGGAGGACCAACAGCACATTACACAGGTGGTCACAATGTTTTGGCTCATCGGTATATATTTCTTTTCATTTCCTGTCCTGGTTTTCAGGCTCGCTCTACTCTCTGTGAAAAAAAACTTGTAACGCACATCTCCATTAAACTTTGGCCCTCTCACTGTATAGCTACGTCCTCTAGCGTTGGAGGTTTCCACACTGGGACAAAAGGCTCTGACTGTCTACCCTATCTAGGCCTCTCCGAGTTTTATAATAATAATAATAATAAGCATTTATTTTATATGGCGCCTTTCCAGAAGCTCAAAGCGCTTACATAAACAATCATAACATAAAAACAAACAGACAAACTATCCTAACGGAGAAGCGGGGAATAAACAACGCCAGCGTCCTCTCACGTCAGGGTCCGGCAGTAGACAACAAAAAGCACAGGACACACAGATACCATTTTTACACAAACAGCCATCACAGTGATTGCTCTAGGCACACCCTCACTGTGATGGAAGGCAAAGTCTTATCTCCTCCTCATTTCTCCTCATTTCTCCTCATTTATATATTTCTATCAAGTCCCTCTCCTCAACCTCTGACGAATGAACCAAAGAGATGAAGAGGACTTTCTTCAACGAGGCTTAGCGATTCTTTGGAATTCTTCATTTAAAAGGGCTTGCTGACAGTCTAAGGCCATTTAGAACGGAGATGAGGAAAAACGTTTTCACCCAGAGAGTTGTGAATCTGTGGAACTCTCTGCCTCAGAAGGCAGTGGAGGCCAATTCTCTGGATGCTTTCAAGAGAGAGTTAGATAGAGCTCTTAATGATAGCGGAGTCAAGGGACATGGGGAGAAGGCAGGAACGGGGTACTGATTGTGGATGATCAGCCATGATCACAGTGAATTGCGGCGCTGGCTCGAAGGGCCGAATGGCCTCCTCCTGCACCTATTGTCTGTTGGCTCTGGAGGTTGACTCACTGAGAATATCCAAGACATAAATTCAAAGGTCTTTGGACGTTAAGGGAGCCAAGAGATTGGAATTGGGACTGAAAAATTACACTGAGGTAAAAGATCAGCCATGATCTTATTGAATGGAAGGGCCAGAGATTGGGGATGCATACACTTGCCTCTATTTCTTACGTTCTTAATTTCAGGATGGATTGACAAATCCTTAAAGAAACTACAAAGGCAAAAAGCATTAGTAGTTTTGCTATAATTTTGAGTCCGATTCTCCAGTGAGTTCTTTTATTTAGTTTAAATTATTATTGTCACGTACTGAGGTACAGTGAAAAGCTTTTGTTTGCGTGCTATTCAGTCTAGTTTAGTTTTGTTTAGTTTAGTTTAGAGATACAGCACGGAAACAGGCCCTTCGGCCCATCGAGTCCGCACCGACCAGCGATCCCCGCATATTAACACACTGGGGGCAATTTTACATCTACACCCAGCCAATTGACCTACAAACCTGTGCTTCTTTGGAGTGGGGGAGGAAACCGAAGATCTCGGAGAAAACCCACGCAGGTCACGGAGAGAACGTACAAACTCCGTACAGACGGCACCCGTAGTCGGGATGGAACCAGGGTCTCCGGCGCTGCATTCGCTGTAAGGCAGCAACTCTACCGCTGCGCCACCGTGACGCCCAGTAAGAGTAAAGACTATACATGATTATAATCGAGCTGTCCACAGTGTACTGATACAGGATGAAGGAAATGTAAGAAAATAACTGCAGATGCTGGTACAAATCGAAGGTATTTATTCACAAAATGCTGGAGTTACTCAGCGGATCAGGCAGCATCTCAGGAGAGAAGGAATGGGCGACGTTTCAGGTCGAGACCCTTCTTCAGCCGCCCATTCCTTCTCTCCTGAGATGCTGCCTGACCTGCTGAGTTACTCCAGCATTTTGTGAATAAATACCCAGGATGAAGGAAATATCGTTTAGTGCAAGATATAACATTGAAGTCTGATAAAGTCCGATTAAAGATAGTTCAAAGGTCTCCAATGGGAGATGGGAGGTCAGGACAACACTCTAGTTGGTGGTAGGACTGTTCAGTTGCCTGGTTAACAGTTGGATGACAACTGGATTTTTGGTTAGTGAAGGTGTCAGGGGTTATGGGGAGAAGGCAGGAGAATAGGGTTAGGAGGGAGAGATAGTTCAGCCGTGATTGAATGGCGGAGTAGACTTGATGGGCCGAATGGTCTAATTCTGCACCGAAAACCTATGAACTTATGACATCTCAGGATATAACGGACTCCTGATTCTCAATCCACAATCAGAAGTAACCGAGAAGGTTGTTGCCTTTGGGAATCTCCTTCTATTCCAACAAAATGGTTGCAAAATTGAAAAGCAATGATCATACATTGAAGATAGACACAAAATGCTGGAGAAACTCAGCAGGACAGAGCTAGATAGAGCTCTTAAGGATAGCGGAGTCAAGGGGTATGTGGAGAAGGCAGGAACGGGGTACTGATTGAGAATGATCAGCCATGATCACATTGAATGGTGGTGCTGGCTCGAAGGGCCGAATGGCCTCCTCCTGCACCTATTGTCTATTGTCTATTGACAGGCAGCATCTCTGTAGAGAAGGCATTGGTGATGTTTCGGGTCGAGGCCCTTCTTCAGACTCTTACGTTGTAGTATTTTGAATATTCAAAAAGGATTTAATTTCCCAGGACTCATTAATGCATATTACCTAATTTGAGGAAGGACATCCACGCTATTGAGGCAGTTCAACGTAAATTCACCAGATTAATCCCCGGGATGGCGGGACTGTCATATGAGGAAAGATTGGAAAGACTGGACTTGTATTCACTGGAATTTAGGATGAGAGGAGATCTTATAGAAACATATAAAATTATAAAAGGGATGCAGGAAAAATGTTCCCAATGTTGGGGGAGTCCAGAACCAGGGGCCACACAGTCTAAGAGTAAAGGGGAGGCCATTTAAAACTGAGATGAGAAAAAGCTTTTTCACCCAGAGAGTTGTGAATTTGTGGAATTTTCTGCCACAGAGGGCAGTGGAGGCCAATTCACTGAATGAATTTAAAAGAGGGTTAGATAGAGCACTAGGGGCTAGTGGAATCAAGGGATATGGGGAGAAGGCAGGCACGGGTTACTGATTGTGGATGATCAGCCATGATCACAATGAATGGCTCGAAGGACCAAATGGCCTCCTCCTGCACCTATTTTCTATGTTATGTTTCTATATAGAATCGTTTTTTATTGCACATTATCAACGGGTAACACATTCGTTTTGCATTTCCCATTTCCCACCATAAACGATACAAAAGAACACTTCACATGTATGATATCAAAATCGGTCACTCTGTACAACAACGCATGATACTTCATTATCTCTTGCCCATGTCAGAAATATATTGAATAGCAAATGCACGAAGAAACATCATTGCAGGTCATGAACATTTTAAGCTCGTCTTTTATTCAAGTTGATCCTCAACTGACTAACACTGACAGGACAGATTATTAAGGGGTTGGACACGTTAGAGGCAGGAAACATGTTCCCAATGTTGGGGGAGTCCAGAGCCAGGGGCCACAGTTTAAGAATAAAGGGGTAGGCCATTTAGAACAGAGATGAGGAAAAACTTTTTCAGTCAGAGAGTTGTGAATCTGTGGAATTCTCTGCCTCAGAAGGCAGTGGAGGCCAATTCTCTGAATGCGTCAAGAGAGAGCTAGATAGAGCTCTTAAAGATAGCGGAGTCAGAGGGTATGGGGAGAAGGCAGGAACGGGGTACTGATTGAGAATGATCAGCCATGATCACATTAAATGGCGGTGCTGGCTCAAAGGGCTGAATGGCCTCCTCCTGCACCTATTGTCTATTGAATATGTTTGTTTAAAATTCCTGATTGCTATTCTAACAAATGCACGTTCCGAATTCTTGATGGGACAACAGATGCAGCATTTTACATGAATTTAACAAAAAAACATTTTACTTTTTACATCAATTTACTCTCCTAACCGTTGTTACAGACCATATACGTTACTAACAGGATGCAGATACTGGTGTTTATGTTCTGCTGGGTGATATAAGTGGCAGATCTGACAGTGTTTTATCAAAATCAACCTCTATCTGTTTAAAATACATGGACAAATGTCCATTCGAAACACCAGGGAAAGCAATTACACTTGAGTACTGAAGTTTCCATTATTAACCCCACATCGTGCTGTTTCAACCCAATTTGCGTTGATATTAAGGCTTGGGTTTTCCATTTATAAAGCAGCCAAGTGTAATCGTCCAGACCAGGGGCCGTGATGGGTCCTGACACTGTGACCTAGGTAAACATTTCCTTGTTGATCCACATCAGGCTGCGCGTCTCGTTGGGCTTACACTCGTACTCGATCCTGCCAAAGCTGTTCCCCCACTGGCAGTGGTCGCGCTTGTGATAGTTGTAAAACTTCACCTGCCAAACCGTCTCAAAGGTGCCGATGTCCACGAACTGGGGAGAGAGAGAGGAGGGGGAGAGAGGGAGAGAGAGAGAGAGAGAGAGAGGAGGGGGAGAGAGGGAGAGAGAGAGGGGGAGAGAGAGAGAGAGGAGGGGGAGAGGGAGGGAGGGGGAGAGGGAGAGAGAGGGAGGGGGAGAGAGGGGGAGGGGGAGAGGGAGAGGGAGAGAGAGGGAGGGGGAGAGGGGGAGAGAGAGAGAGAGAGAGAGAGAGAGGAGGGGGAGAGAGGGAGAGAGAGAGAGGGAGGAGGAGAGAGGGGGAGGAGGAGAGAGGGGGAGGGGGAGAGGGAGGGAGGGGGAGAGAGAGGAGGGGGAGAGGAGGGAGAGAGAGAGGGGGAGGAGGAGAGAGGGGGAGGGGGAGAGGGAGGGAGGGGGAGAGGGAGAGGGAGAGAGAGGGAGGGGGAGAGAGAGAGGGGGAGGGGGAGAGGGAGAGGGAGAGAGAGGGAGGGGGAGAGAGGGAGGGGGAGAGAGAGAGGGGGAGGGGGAGAGGGAGAGGGGGAGGAGGAGAGAGGGGGAGGGGGAGAGGGAGGGAGGGGGAGAGGGAGAGGGAGAGAGAGGGAGAGAGAGAGAGAGAGAGAGAGGAGGGGGAGAGGAGGGAGAGAGAGAGGGGGAGGAGGAGAGAGGGGGAGGGGGAGAGGGAGGGAGGGGGAGAGGGAGAGAGAGAGAGAGAGAGAGAGGAGGGGGAGAGGAGGGAGAGAGAGAGGGGGAGGAGGAGAGAGGGGGAGGGGGAGAGGGAGGGAGGGGGAGAGGGAGAGGGAGAGAGAGGGAGGGGGAGAGAGAGAGGGGGAGGGGGAGAGGGAGGGGGACAGGAGGGGGAGAGGGAGAGGGAGGAGGAGGGGAGAGGGAGGAGGAGGAGGAGGGGGGGGAGAGGAGGATGAGAGGGAGGGGAGCGTGGTTGGGAGAAGGAAAGGGGAATAGCGAGAGAGAGTGGGAGAGGGAGGGGTAGTGGAGGGGGATGGATGGGGAGGGGAGGACGAAGGGCGGAGAGAGATAGAAGGAGGGGGAGAGGGAGAGAGAGGGGGCAGGGGAGAGGGAGGGGGAGGGATGGGGAGGGAGGGAGCAAGAGGGAGGTAGAGAGTGAGGAAAAGAGAGAGAGAGGGATGGGGAGAGGAAGAGGGGAGGAGAGGAGAGGAGAGACAGAGAGAGAGGGGGAGGAAGTGGAGGAGGGTTGGAGTGGGGGAGAGGGTGAGGGGGAGAGGGAGGGGTGGAGAAGGGAAGTGGAGAGAGGGAAAGAGGGAGGGAGAGGGAGAGGGTGGCAGAGGAGAGACCGAGGTGAGAGGGAGGGAGGGTGGGAGAGGCACAGAGAGAGAGAGAGAGAGAGAGAGAGTAGAGGGAGAGGGTGAGGCAGTGGAGAGCGGGAGAGGGGGGAGGGGGAGAGAGAAAAGAAAGTTCCAGTAAAACTGAAGGTTCACTGTAATGTTACATTTCAAAGCCAAATCAAAAGTCCAGACGCAAGAATTAAATGTTCCCAGAATGAGAGTGTAATTATATTAATGACAATGTTCCCTGAATTTATTAATACCAGTTCGCCAGTTGAATCATTCACGTTTACTTAGAATAAGATGAAATGCTCTCTTCTGAAGAAGGGTCCTGACCTGAAACGTCACCCATCCATGTTCTCCACAGATGCTGCCTGACCCGCTGAGTTACTCCAGCACTCTGTGAAACGTCACCCATCCATGTTCTCCACAGATGCTGCCTGACCCGCTGAGTTACTCCAGCGCTCTGTCAAACGTCACCTATCCATGTTCTCCGGAGAGGCTGCCTGACCCGCTGAGTTACTCCAGCACTCTGTGAAACGTCACCTATCAATATTCTCCACAGATGCTGCCTGACCCGCTGGGCGAAACGATCACAGAGCCTGCGCTTGGTCTCATTGTTTTTTGGTGTCGTTGTTCGGTGTAAATGAGCATCTGCACAGTTTGGTGGTAGGCAGAACGTGAGGTGCTGTTCGTCCAGCGTGACGTCACTCTGACAATGGAGGAGGCCCAGGACAGAAAGATCAGTGTGGGAATGGGAGGGGCAGTTATCTTTCTTTTGTGTCCGTCATCTATGTTTCAAATGTTGGGCCAGGCTCTTGCACGGTGGACAGCCTTCTCGTTCGCCACCGCTAGATCTTCCGGGCAGCGTTGTTCACCAAGAAGTGGGCATCTATGTAGGTGTGGCATGGATTGTACAGATGTTCCACATTCACATCCTGTGTCTGCCGCATCTGCAGAGCCCGCATCTGCTCATATTGGTCTTGCATCGGCCCACCCCTGCACAAAGCCTAGTGAGGGACTTCCAGGTCTTCCAGTCACATTGGCAGCTTTTTGTGGTGGTGGTGGTTTTCACTGCGTTTCTTTTCCCACAAGGCTGGTCTGGTTGATTGAGGAGACCGTGACAGTGGCTGGACCGTGTGAGGGGGAGCTGGAATGTTTCGCCACCGGGACATCCAGCAGGCCTCGGCATACGGAGGGCGAGGGTACTGTGAAACGGCCACCTAGTCTACGCTTGGTCTCGCCCTCTTGTAATTCATCCAAACCATAGGACTCCAAGCCTATTTGCAATTCATACTTTCTCACCCACTTAAGGCAGGCACAAAAGTGCCTCAGTAACTCAGTGGGTCAGGCAGCATCTGTGGAGAACACGGATAGGTGAAGTTTCACAGAGTGCTGGAGTAACTCAGCGGGTCAGGCAGCATCTGTGGAGAACATGGATAGGTGACGTTTCACAGAGTGCTGGAGTAACTCAGCGGGTCAGGCAGCATCTCAGGAGAACCTGAAACGTCTCGACCCGAAACGTCACCCATTACCTCTCTCCATAGATGCTGCCTGTCCCGCTGAGATACTCCAGCATTTTGTATCTACCTTTGGTGTAAACCAGCATCTGCAGTTCCTTTTGACACATGAATTTACTGAGAAATAAATGAATTTACTTTCTCAATTTTCCTTCTTGAAGTTGTAACTTTGGCCAACAGCTATGTCAAAGCTTCCGCTTTTTCTAAACTCTGAACGAAACTTCGATGGACACAGAGTGCTGGAGTAACTCAGCGGGTCAGGCAGCATCTCTGGAGAGAAGGAATGGGTGACGTTTCACAGAGTGCTGGAGCAACTCAGCGGGTCAGGCAGCATCTGTGGAGAACATGGATAGGTGACGTTTCACAAAGTGCCTCAGTAACTCAGCGGGTCAGGCAGCATCTGTGGAGAACATGGATAGGTGATGTTTCGGGTCGAGACCCTTCTTCAGACCCTTGCCCACCACTATTTTATTTTAATGCTATGCAATCTGGCAAAATTATTCCTGAAATTCCCGCAAAATGGGCATGTGTAAACTCTCGGTCTGAAGAAGGATCTTGATTTGAAACGTCACCCATTCCTTTTCTCCAGAGACGCTGCCTGACCCGCTGAGTTACTCCAATATTTTGTGTCTATCTTCGGTGTAAACCAGCATCTGCAGTTCCTTCCTGCACACTAAGTATTTAAGGTAACCCTTTTCCAAATAGGGATGATATCAGCCCTCCCTCTAAACATGAGAGTTAATAGCAATGTGCCATTGATACCGTTTTACAGGGGCGGTCACGGTGGCGCAGCGGTAGAGTTGCTGCCTTACAGCGAATGCAGCGCCGGAGACCAGGGTTCGATCCCGACTACGGGTGCCGTCTGTAAGGAGTTTGTACGTTCTCCCCGTGACCTGCGTGGGTTTTCTCCGAGATCTTCGGTTTCCTCCCACACTCCAAAGACGTGCAGGTTTGTAGGTTAATTGGCTTGGTAAATGTAAAAATTGTCCCTAGTGTGCGTAGGATAGTGTTAGTGTGCGGGGATCGCTGGTCGGCGCGGACCCGGTGGGCCGAAGATCCTGTTTCCGCGCTGTATCTCTAAACTAAACTAAATTTTACATTTGACCTGCCTTTAGCCGGATTAATCTTTTTTTTTTAAATCACTTGGTTTAAAGCTTACAACCCAGTGGTACGAATATTGATTTCTCTAACTTCAAGTAACCCTTGGCATTCCCTCTCTCTCCGTCCCTCCCCCAGCCTTGTTCTCCGACTGGTTTCACTGTCCTCCTGAATAATTTTCCTGTTTACATGCCTCGTTGTCACCTTCCCCTCAGCCAACATTGGACCGTTCTGCTTTGATCTGTCCTTTTCACACCTTAGCCTTCACCTTAGAACATGGATAGGTGACGTTTCACAGAGTGCCGGAGTAACTCAGCGGGTCAGGCAGCATCTCTGGAGAACATGGATGGGTGACGTTTCACAGAGTGCTGGAGTAACTCAGCGGGTCAGGCAGCATCTCTGGAGAACATGGATAGGTGACGTTTCACAGAGTGCTGGAGTAACTCAGCAGGTCAGGCAGGATCTCTGGAGAGAAGGAATGGGTGACGTTTTGGGGTCGAGACCCTGCTTCAGAAGGAGTCTTGGCGAACCGGTGACCCGGATTATTGAGTGAGGTCGGATTGTTGCATTGAGTAACCTGGATGTGGACTTGTAGTGGCTGCCGTTCCCCACTCTTGGTGTGAACGACTCCCTCTGTGTCGTAGACGCCGGTGTAGTTGACCGTTTGCGGGTCCCTCGAAGTCTCTTCCAGGGAGATGGGAATCGTGCCCACCAACATCGACCTGAAATCAATCACACAGAAAGAGGCCTTCTTCAGATATCTCGGCGTCTCAAGGGCAAGGTCTTACAAACAAACAAAGAGAGGGACAAAATGCTGGAGCAACTCAGCCCAACCCAAACCTGAATCGTCACCTATCCATGTTCCCCACAGATGCTGCCTGACCCGCTGAGTTACTCCAGCACTCTGTGAAACGCCACCCATCCGTGTTCTCCACAGATGCTGCCTGACCCGCTGAGTTACTCCAGCACTCTGTGAAACGTCACCTATCCGTGTTCTCCACAGATGCTGCCTGACCCGCTGAGTTACTCCAGCACTCTGTGAAACGCCACCTGTCCGTGTTCTCCACAGATGCTGCCTGACCCGCTGAGTTACTCCAGCACTCTGTGAAACGTCACCTGTCCATGTTCTCCACAGATGCTGCCTGACCCGCTGAGTTACTCCAGCACTCTGTGAAACGTCACCTGTCCATGTTCTCCACAGATGCTGCCTGACCCGCTGAGTTACTCCAGCACCTTTGGTACAAACCAGAGATAGACACAAAATGTTGGAGTAACTCAGCGGGACAGGCAGCATCTCTGGGGAACATTGATGTGGGGAACATACAGTGCATTCTGAAAGTATTCAGGCCCCTTCACTTTTTCCACATTTTGTTACGTTACAGGCTTAATTTAAAATGGATTAAATTCATTTTTTTAAATCCTCAATCTACACACAATACCCCATAATAATAAAGTGAAAACAGGTGTTTAGAAATGTTTGAAAAGTAATAAAAAATAAATAACTGAAATATCACATTTACATAAGTGTTCAGACCCTTTACTCAGTACTTTGTTGAGGCACCTTTGGCAGCGATTACAGCTTCAAGTCTTCTTGGGTATGATGCTACAAGCTTGGCACACCTGTATTTGGGTAATTTCTCCCATTCTTCTCTGCAGATCCTCTCAAGCTCTGTCAGGTTGGATGAGGAGCGTCGATGCACAGCTATTTTCAGGTCCCTCCAGAGATGTTCGATCGGGTTCAAGTCTGGGCTCTGGCTGGGCCACTCAAGGACATTCACAGACTTGTCACAAAGCCACTCCTGCGTTGTCTTGGCTGTGTGCTCAGGGTCGTTGTCCTGTTGGAAGGTGAACCTCTGCCCCAGTCTGAGGTCCAGAACGCTCTGGAGCAGGTTTTCATCAAGAATCTCTCTGTACTTTGCTCCGTTCATCTTTCCCTCGATCCTGACTAGTCTCCCAGTTCCTGCTGCTGAAAAACATCCCCATGCTGCCACCACCATGCTTCACCGTAGGTATGGTATTGGTCAGGTGATGAGTGGTGCCGCCTGGCATTCAGGCCAAAGAGTTCAATCTTGGTTTCATCAGACCAGAGAATCTTGTTTCTGATGGTCTGAGAGTCCTTTCGGTGCCTTTTGGCAAACTCCAAGTGGGATGTCATGTGCCTTTTACTGAGGACTGGCTTCCGTCTGGCCACTCTACCATAAAGTTCTGATTGGCGGAGTACTGCAGATATAGTTGCCCTTCTGGAAGGTTCTCCCATCTTCACAGAGGAACTCTGGAGCTCTGTCAGAGTGACCATCGGGTTCTTGGTCACCTCCCTGACCAAGGCCCTTCTCCCCCGATTGCTCGGTTTGGCCGGGCGGCCAGCTCTATGAAGAGACCTGGTGGTTCCAAAGTTCTTCCATTTAAGAATGACAGAGGCCACTGTGCTCTTCGGGACCTGCAATGCTACAGAAATTGCTTTATATCCTTCCCCAGATCTGTGCCTTGACACAATCCTGTCTCGAAGGTCCACGAACAATTCCTTCATCTTCGTGGCTTGGTTTTTTCTCTGACATGCACTGTCAACTGTGGGACCTTATATAGACAGGTGTGTGCCTTTCCAAATCATGTACAATCAATTTAATTTACCACTGGTGGACTCCAATCAAGTTGTAGAAACATCTCACGGATAATCAATGGAAACACGATGAACCAAGCTCAATAGTATAAGAAAATAACTGCAGATGCTGGTACAAATCGAAGGTATTTATTCACAAAATGCTGGAGTAACTCAGCAAGTCAGGCAGCATCTCGGGAGAGAAGGAATGGGAAAAGTCACCCATTCCTTCTCTCCCGAGATGCTGCCTGACCTGCTGAGTTACTCCAGCATTTTGTGAATAAGAACCAAGCTCAATTTTGAGTGTCATAGCAAAGGGTCTGAATACTTATGTAAATAGGATATTTCAGTTATTTCTATTTAATTACTTTGCAAAAATTTCTAAACACTTGTTTTCGCTTTTTCATTCTGGGGCATTGTGTTTAGATTGATGATTTAAATTTTTTTTTTAATCCATTTTAAAATGAGGCTGTAACGTAACAAAATGTGGAAAAAGTGAAGGGGTCTGAATACTTTCTGAATGCACAGTAAGGCAGCATCTCTGGAGAGAAGGAATGGGTGACGTTTCGGGTCATAGAAACATAGAAAATAGGTGCAGGAGTAGGCCATTCGGCCCTTCGAGCCTGCACCGCCATTCAATATCCAACTCAGTATCCCGTACCTGCCTTCTCTCCGTACCCCCGATCCCTTTAGCCACAAGGGCCACATCTAACTCCCTCTTAAATATAGCCAATGAACTGGCCTCAACTACCTTCTGTGGCAGAGAATTCCACAGATTCACCACTCTCTGTGTGAAAAAAAACTTTCTCATCTCGGTCCTAAAAGACTTCCCCCTTATCCTTAAACGGTGACCCCTGGTTCTGGACTTCCCCAACATCGGGAACAATCTTCCTGCATCTAGCCTGTCCAACCCCTTAAGAACAGGGTCGAGACCCTTCTTCAGACAATGGGTAGAAATAGATAATTTACACCTCCGGTGGGGAAGATGGGACTAATGTGTAACCATGGAAACATAGAAAATTGGTGCAGGAGTGGGCCATTCGGCCCTTTGAGCCAGCACCGACATTCAATGTGATCATGGCAGAGTATAAACACTCAGCTTTAGCGACAGGAAGAGCAGGGCTGTGATTACTGCAGAGATCTCTCTCTCTCTCTCTTTCTCTCTCTCTCTCTCTCTCTCTCTCTCTCTCTCTCTCTGTGGAATCTGTGTTTTCAAGAGGCGCCCACCTTCCATCTGTCTAACAATTAGGCAGCAATAACTTGCTCTGCAATCTGACTTGCACCTCGAATTAGCCAGCTTTTAGATTTTGTTTTGCTTTAGTTGCACGGGAATTAAAATAAATTGTATATATATATATATATATATATATGTGTGTGTGTGTGTGTGTGTGTGTGTGTGTGTGTGTGTGTGCGTGCATATATGTGTGTATGTATATATATATATACTAGACCAAGTGAACCCGTTGGGCCCAAACCTCTCCTGCATTGGTGCAGCACCCTCTCCTCCCCCCATCCCCTCCCCCCCCTCCCCTCCACCTCTCCCTTCCTCTCCCTCCCCCCTCCCCTCCACCTCTCCCTTCCTCTCCCTCCCTCCCTCCTCCCCTTCCCTTTCCTCTTCCCCTCTCCCCTCCCCCTCCTCTGTCCCTCCCCCCTCCCTCCCTAGGAGATAGATTTAAACTTTAAAATGTGAATAACTTTAAAAATATAACACCAATTTCAATGAAACTTCTTCCATTAGCACCAAAGGGACGACGGTGAGTGAGGTGGGCCTGAAATTGTCGCGCTATCGTGGACCGTTTTGGCTGTAGTTCAGGAACAAACAGACAAACAAACGAGGGTTTTAGTATATAGACCTTTATATATAATTTATTTTAATTCCCTTGTGCCTAAAGCTATATACACACACACACACACACACACACACACACACACACACATATGTATGTCTGAAGAAGGGTCTCGACCCGAATCGTCACCCATTCCTTCTCTCCTGAGATGCTGCCTGACCTGCTGAGTTACTCCAGCATTTTGTGAATAAATACCTTCGATTTGTACCAGCATCTGCAGTTATTTTCTTACACCCCCTTTCACAATTTTTAAATCTAATGGTATCTTATGGAGACCTATAATATATCTTATATATCTATAATATCATCTTGTACACGAATGTACATCCCTTGTATTGGAGACTGTGGCGTTACAACAGATTGCAGGGGACGCCGATTGACTGACAATTGGTTCCACCTTTGTCCAGGGTCTCAGCCTGTACAACGATGGGGGGTGTACAGGGAGTGCTTTCAGCAGCAGTGAGGCAGGACAGGGTGACCATCCAGATGACCAGGGGAGGGGGGGGATTTGCCCCAGGTACCCCGCCAGAGACTTGCCCCCCACCACCACCCCACCACCACCCTGACCTTCAGCTCTGCAGTACTCACTTGGCCGACACGACCCCTGGCTTCAGCACCACGTCCACCTTGTACTTGGCTCCAGTCAGCAGCTTGATGGTCCGGTTCTGGCTGAAGCGTTGCCCGTCCACTTTGAAATACACCGGCCCGTCGCCCGGCTGGATCTTCAGGGACACCCCTATTTTCACCAGGCTGGGAATCTCGCCCATGGTGGACCACGCACTGTGGGCGAGGTCTCTCAGGTGGGAGAGAGCTGGACCATGAAGGTGAGGTGGGGAGGGAGGGATGGATGGATGGGGGTTGTCAGATGGTGCGGTAAACCTTCAGTGCCAGCACAGGGCGCAGCAGCCCAGGACTACCCACCCACTTACATCAGCTAAATCCACTCTGATTGCACATTGTAAGTAATCCCCCCCCCCCCCTTTGCTGTACAATACAGCGACGTCAGCGCTGGGCGGCCGCTGTGATCCTCTGCCGACTGTGTTCAGTCAAGATGGCAAGCGATCCATCTCTCCCCGAGGGTATTTACTCCACACAACGCTGGAGTAACAACTCAGCAGGTCAGGCAGCATCTCAGGAGAGAAGGAATGGGTGGCGTTTCAAGTCGAGACCCTTCTTCAGACTGAAGTTATTCCAGCATTTTGTGAAATATATATGTGTATATAGTGTAAGAAAATAACTGCAGATGCTGGTACAAATCGAAGGTATTTATTCACAAAATGCTGGAGTAACTCAGCAGGACAGGCAGCATCTCTGGAGAGAAGGGATGGGGAACGTTTCGGGTCGAGACCCTTCTTCACACATTTCTTCACACAGAGAGTGGTGAATCTGTGGAATTCTCTGCCTCAGAAGGTAGTTGAGGCCAGTTCATTGGCTATATTTAAGAGGGAGTTAGATGTGGCCCTTTTTGCTAAAGGGATCAGGGGGTATGGAGAGAATGCAGGTACAGGCTACTGAGCTGGATGATCAGCCATGATCATATTGAATGGCGGTGCAGGCTCGAAGGGCCGAATGGCCTACTCCTGCACCTATTTTCTATGTTTCTATGTTTCTATGTTTCAGACTGAAGAAGGGTCTCGACCCGAAACATTCCCCATTCCTTCTCTCCAGATATATACATATACATATACATATACTATACATATATATATATATGTATAGTGTAAGAAAGTAACTGCAGGTGCTGGTACAAATCGAAGGTGTTTATTCACAAAATGCTGGAGTAACTCAGCAGGTCAGGCAGCATCTCAGGAGAGAAGGAATGGGTGACGTTTTGGGTCAAGACCCCTCTTCAGACTGGAGCGACTAGGCTTGTATACACTGGAATTTAGAAGGATGAGAGGAGATCTTATCGAAACGTATAAGATTATTAAGGGGTCGGACACGTTAGAGGCAGGAAACATGTTCCCAATGTTGGGGGAG
The DNA here is from genome assembly GCF_053455715.1 of Rhinoraja longicauda. Taxonomy (NCBI): domain Eukaryota; kingdom Metazoa; phylum Chordata; class Chondrichthyes; order Rajiformes; family Arhynchobatidae; genus Rhinoraja; species Rhinoraja longicauda. Next base: position 67,561,422 of record NC_135961.1, on the reverse strand, counting down.
TCCAGAACAAGGGGCCACAGTTTAAGCTCTATCTAACTCTCTTTTAAATTCATCCAGTGAATCAACCTCCACTGCCCTCTGTGGCAGAGAATTCCACAAATTCACAACTCTCTGGGTGAAAAAAACTTTCTTGTCACCTCAGTTTTAAAAGGATCATAAAAGGACTGGACAAACTTGATGCAGGAAAAAAAATGTTCCCAATGTTGGGGGAGTCCAGAACCAGGGGCCACACACAGTCTAAGAATAAAGGGGAGGCCATTTAAAACTGGGGTGAGAAGAATTTTTTACACCCAGAGAGTTGTGAATTTGTGGAATTCTCTGCCACAGAAGGCAGTGGAGGTCAATTCACTGGATGAATTTAAAAGAGAGTTAGATAGAGCTCTAGGGGTTAGTGGAATCAAGGAATATGGGGAGAAGGCAGGCACGGGTTACTGATTGTGGATGATCAGCCATGATCACAATGAATGGCGGTGCTGGATCGGATGGCCAAATGGCCTCCTCCTGCACCTATTTTCTATGTTTCTATAGACACAAAACGCTGGAGTAACTCAGCAGGTCAGGCAGCATCTCTGGAGGAAATGGAATGGGTGACGTTTCGGGTCGAAACGTAAATTTTGTCCTGTCATCTCTTAAGAGTACCTGTACATGAGTGCTTTATTTTAGAATGCTTTGATTTAGAACTAATTCTCCGATCATAGTTGTTCATGTACAAGGAAGGTGACTTCACGTGTTTATGGTGAAATGCTACATATACATTTAGAAACACACAAAGTAGGTGCAGGACTAGGCCATTCGGCCCTTCGAGCCAGCACCGCCATTCAATATGATCATGGCTGATCATCCACAATCAGTACCCCGTTCCTGCTTTTTCCCCATACCTTTTGGTTCCGTTAGCCCTAAGAGCAAACTCTCACTCTCTCTTGAAAACATCCAGTGAATTGGCCTTAACTGCCTTCTGTGCCAGAGAATTCCACAGATTCACAACTCTCTGGGTGAAAAGGTTATTCCTCATCTCAGTCCTAAATGGCCGACCCCTTATTCTTAAACTGTGACCCCTGGTTCCCCAAAATGGGGAACGTTTTTCCTGTATCTAGCCTGTCCAATCCCTTAAGAAATTTATATGTTTCTGTTAGATCTCCTCTCATCTTTCTAAATTCCAGTGAATATTAAGCACATGTATTCCATGGTGGCGCAGCGGTAGACAATAGACAATAGACAATAGACAATAGGTGCAGGAGGAGGCCATTTGGCCCTTCGAGCCAGCACCGCCATTCAATGTGATCATGGCTGATCATTCTCAATCAGTACCCCGTTCCTGCCTTCTCCCCATACCCCCTGACTCCGCTATCCTTAAGAGCTCTATCTAGCTCTCTCTTGAATGCATTCAGAGAATTGGCCTCCACTGCCTTCTGAGGCATAGAATGCCACAGATTTACAACTCTCTGACTGAAAAAGTTTTTCCTCATCTCCGTTCTAAATGGCCTACCCCTTATTCTTAAACTGTGGCCCCTGGCTCTGGATTCCCCCAACATTGGGAACATGTTTCCTGCCTCTAACGTGTCCAACCCCTTAATAATCTTATATGTTTCGATAAGGTCCCCTCTCATCCTTCTAAATTCCAGTGTATACAAGCCTAGTCGCTCCAGTCTTTCAACATATGACAGTCCTGCCATTCCGGGAATTAACCTAGTAAACCTACGCTGCACGCCCTCAAGTAGAGTTGCTGCCTTACATCGCCTACAGCGCCGGCGGCCAGTTAGTCTGACATCAGTGGTGGGGAAGATGCTGGAGTCAATTATAAAAGACGAAATTGCTGAGCATTTGGATAGCAGTAACAGGATCATTCCGAGTCAGCATGGATTTACGAAGGGGAAATCATGCTTGACAAATCTACTGGAATTTTTTGAGGATGTAACTAGGAAAATTGACAGGGGAGAGTCAGTGGATGTGGTGTACCTCGACTTTCAGAAAGCCTTCGACAAGGTCCCACATAGGAGATTAGTGGGCAAAATTAGAGCACATGGTATTGGGGGTTGGGTACTGACATGGATAGAAAATTGGTTGACAGACAGACAGAAAGCAAAGAGTGGGGATAAATGGGTCCCTTTCGGAATGGCAGGCAGTGACCAGTGGGGTACCGCAAGGTTCGGTGCTGGGACCCCAGCTATTTACGATATACATTAATGACTTAGATGAATGGATTAAAAGTACCATTAGCAAATTTGCAGATGATACTAAGCTGGGGGGTAGTGTGAATTGTGAGGAAGATGCAATAAGGCTGCAGGGTGACTTGGACAGGTTTTGTGAGTGGGCGGATACATGACAGATGCAGTTTAATGTAGATAAGTGTGAGGTTATTCACTTTGGAAGTAAGAATAGAAAGGCAGATTATTATCTGAATGGTGTCAAGTTAGGAAGAGGGGATGTTCAACGAGATCTGGATGTCCTAGTGCATCAGTCACTGAAAGGAAGCATGCAGGTACAGCAGGCAGTGAAGAAAGCCAATGGAATGTTGGCCTTCATAACAATAGGAGTTGAGTATAGGAGCAAAGAGGTCCTTCTGCAGTTGTACCGGGCCCTGGTGAGATCGCACCTGGAGTACTGTGTGCAGTTTTGGTCTCCAAATTTGAGGAAGGATATTCTTGCTATTGAGGGCGTGCAGCATAGGTTTACTAGATTAATTCTCGGAATGGCAGGACTGTCGTATGTTGAAAGGCTGGAGCAATTAGGCTTGTATACACTGGAATTTAGAAGGATGAGGGGGGATCTTATTGAAACATATAAGATAATTAGGGGATTGGACACATTAGAGGCAGGAAACATGTTCCCAATGTTGGGGGAGTCCAGAACAAGGGGCCACAGTTTAAGAATAAGGGGTAGGCCATTTAGAATGGAGATGAGGAAGAACGTTTTCAGTCAGAGAGTGGTGAAGGTGTGGAATTCTCTGCCTCAGAAGGCAGTGGAGGCCAGTTCGTTGGATGCTTTCAAGAGAGAGCTGGATAGAGCTCTTAAGGATAGCGGAGTGAGGGGGTATGGGGAGAAGGCAGGAACGGGATACTGATTGAGAGTGATCAGCCATGATCGCATTGAATGGCAGTGCTGGCTCGAAGGGCTGAATGGCCTACTCCTGCACCTATTGTCTATTGTCTATTGTCTATTGACTCGGGTTCCATCCCGACTACGGGTGCTGTCTGTACGGAGTTTGTACGTTCTCCCCGTGACCTGTGTGGGTTTTCTCCGAGATCTTCGGTTTCCTCCCACACTCCAAAGACGTGCAGGTTTGTAGGTTCATTGAATTGGTATAAGTGTAAATTGTCCCTAGTGTGTGTAGGATAGTGTTAATGTGCAGGGATCGCCGGTCGGCATGGACTCAGTGGGCTAAACTAAAGCAGACTAAACTAAACAAGGCTAATCGACCAATTATTTCACCATACACCGATCAGCCAAACAATTATGGCTACCTGCCTAATATGCTGTTGGTCCTCCGTGTGCAGCCCCATACGCAGCAGGGTACGATGCACTGTGTATTGCGACACATTCCTCCCGTGACCACCATTAACATTTTCTGTGACTTGTGCCACAGTCGACCTTCTGTCGGTTCGGACCAGACGGGATAGCCTTCATTGCCCTCGCGCATCGATGAGCCTTGGGCGCCCAACATCCTGTCTGTCGCCGGTTTGTGGTTTGTCCCTCCTCGGACCACTGTCGGTCGGTACTCACCACTGCTGACCGGGAGCACCCCACAAGCCTTGCCGTTTCAGAGATGCTCTGACCCAGTCGTCTGGCCAGAACAATTTGGCCCTTGTGAAAGTCGCTCAGGTCTTTACTCCTGCCCATTTCTCCTGCATCCAACACATCAACTTCAAGAACTGACTGTTCACTTGCTGCCTAATATATCCCACCCCTTGACAGGTGCCATTGTGACAAGATAACCAATGTGATTCACTTCGCCTGTCAGTGGTCGTAATGTTTTGGCTGACCGGTGTATGGTTAACTTGTATTTGGGGGGAATAAAACCCTTATTATAAAATCTCCTCGAGCCTCCTATATAATCCCAAGCCACATCTCTTAGATAGCAGCGGCAGGGGAATTAAACGTGCTGGCAACATCCAACTGGATTAAGAAATGTGCAGCTGCCAGTGATTTTAAATCAGCCATGATGCGTCCTTACAGGCCTCAAAATCAAAGCTGAAATGAGACATTCCCTGTGATTCCTGATTCTTCCAATTCCAACCATATCATCAGCAGAATTTTCAAAAGCAAGGACTGATAAATAATAATATAATAATAATAATATATTTATTTTATATAGCGCCTTAACACATGCACAAAGCGCTTTACAAATACAATTAACATAGAAACAAACAGACAAACTATCCTGACGGAAAAGCGGCGAATACTCAACGCCAGCGTCCTCTCACGTCAGGGTCCGGCAGTAGACATTAAAGAACACAAGACACACAGATACAATTTTTTACACAAAACAGCCATCACAGTGATTGCTCTAGGCATACCCTCACTGTGATGGAAGGCAAAGTCTTATCTCCTCCTCGTTCTTCTCCCGTGGCGCCACGAGGCGATCGAGGCTCCCAACCCCTTGAAGCCCCCACCGGGCGATGGAAAGTCCCAGGGCCGAGCCGAGCAGGCCGATGAAAGTTCTGAGCCCCCACCGGGCGATGGAAAATGCCGCGGCCGAGCCACGCAGGGCGATGAGAGTCCTGAGCCCCCACCAGGCGATGTAAAGTGCTGCGGCCGAGCCACGCAGGGTGATGAAGGGCCTGCGGGCGGGTTGATCGTGCCTCGTGCTTCGGGGCGGTCGAAGCTGCTGCGGCTGGAGCTCCCAAAAGCCGGTCGCCAGCCAGGGACCTGCGAACTCCAGATGTTGCGGTCTGCAGGGCCCAACGGCCGAAGCCTCCGAGATGGTAAGTCCAGGCCCTGCGACCGGAGTCTTCGAGGTCGATCCCAGCTGGAGGCCGCCGACTCCACGATGTTAGGCCGTTGCGCGAACGGAGATACGACACGGTAAAGGTCGCATCTCCGTTGAGGAGGAGATTTAAAAAAAGGTTTCCCCCAACCCCCCCACCACCCCCCTACATACACAGAATTAAAAATAAAACAAAACGTACATTTAACATCAACAATGACAAAAAAACACCAAAAAAAACGGAGAGACTGCCGGTGAGCCACAGCTGCAGAACACAGCCACGCCCCACTGGGCAGGATAACGTGTACCTGGTTTGCAGTAGGTAAGACCGCCAAAACCAACCTGATCTCCCAGTTGCTGGACACTTTAACTCTCCTTCCCAGTCCCACTCTGACCTTTCTGTCCTCGGTCTCCTCCATTGTCATGGTGAGGCGAAACGCAAATTGGAGGAACAGCATCTCATATTTCGCTTGGACAGCTTTCAGTCCACTGGTATGAGTTGTGATTTCTCTCACTTCAAGTAGCCCCGGCATTCCCTCTCTCTCTACCCCTCCCCCACCCAAGTCGCACCAGCTTCTCGTTCTCACCCAGCAAACAGCTAACAATGGCCTGTTTCTTTTATCATCGTTACTTTTTTGCATATCTTTCATTCATTGTTCTTTATCTCTTTACATCATCGGCCATATCTCTCATCTAATGTGTTGTACAACATGCACACGTGCTAGTGAATTTAGGAAATACAGAATTTATGGTGGCACAGTTGTACAGCGAGCTGCCTTACAGCCCCAGAGACCTGGATTTGATACTGATCACGGGTGCTGCCTGCACAAAGTTTGCACGTTCTCCCCGTGACCTGCGTGGGTTTTCTCTGGGTGCTCCGGTTTCCTCCCACACTCCAAAGACAACATGAGTCGCATTTCCTCGACACCCTTCATCTCCCTCTGAGATGCAGGGAGGCATGTCCTGTACGGGCTCCTCCTCCACACCCTGCACTTCCTCGCCCTGGTCCACCGTCCGGACACTAAGTGGCGGTCGGTGTTGCCTTCCGGTCGCAAGGTGACCCCGCGGTGGGGGTCCCTCTACGCAGGAATTCTGCCCCTCTCCATCGGGGACCTGGGGTGGAAGGTACTGCACCGAGGAGTCCCCTGCAACCTGTTCCTCGCGCGGTTCACAGACTCGCCAGCCGCCTGCCACTTTTGCGGGTTGGAAGAGTCTGTGTACCACGTGTACATGGAGTGTGTGAGGTTGCAGCCCCTGTTCCAATATCTAAAGGGGCTGCTCCTTGCTTTTTGGCTGCATTTTTCACCCACCATCCTCATCTTTGGACACCCTGTGCGTAGGGGAGAGGGTAGGGGGGGCCGAAGATGTCCTTGTTGGGTTGCTCCTGGGCCAGGCCAAGCTGGCCATCCGCGACTCACGGCGCCAGGCGGAAGAGGGCTCTGCCCGAGCCAGCTGCCTGCCCCTTTTCCGAGGTTACGTCCGTGCCAGGGTGGTGTTGGAGAGGGACTACGCGCTGTCCACGGGCACCCTGGAGGATTTCCGGGACCGCTGGGCACCGCGGGGGATTGGATGTATCCTGGATGGGGATTGTAATATAATTGTATAATAGTTTCAATAGGTATATTTGTTTGTATAATATTCTGGTGGTGGGTTCTGTTTTGGTTTTATTGTATTGTATATATTATTTTAATATTTGAATAAATATTTTTGATTAAAAAATTTTTTTTTTTTAAAAATATATATTTTTTAAAAATATTTTTTTTTTAAAAAAACACTCCAAAGACGTGCAGGTTTGTACGTTAATTGGCCCTCTGTAAATTGTAAAATTGACACTGGTGTGTAGGATAGTGCTCGTGTACGGGGAGATCGCTGGTCAGCACAGACTCGGTGGGCTGAAGGGCCTGTTTCTGCGCTGTACTTCTGAAACTGAAAACGAAACTAAAAGACATGAATGTTTGATACGGTGCTGCCTGCCCTCCACAATGACATAGTACTGGTATTGGTATTGGTTTATTGTTGTCACATGTATCAAAATGCAGTGAAAAACCTTTGCTTGTTATTTAGTCAAATCATACACTGGAGTCATAGAGTGATACAGTGTGGAAACAGGCCCCTCATAGAGTCACAGAGTGATACAGTGTGGAAACAGGCCCTTCATAGAGTCATAGAGTGATACAATGTGGAAACAGGCCCTTCGGCCCAACTCCCCCACACCGGCCAACAATGTCCCAGCTACACCAGTCCCACCTGCCTGCGTTTGGTCCATATCCCTCCAAACCTGTCCTATCCATGTACCTGTCCAACTGTTTCTTAAATGATGGGATAGTCCCAGCCTCAACTACCTCCTCTGGCAGCTCGTTCCATACACCCACCACCCTCTGTGTGAAAAAGTTACCCCTCAGGTTCCTATTAAATCTTATCCCCGTCACCTTGAACCTATGTCCTCTGGTCCTCGATTCCCCTACTCTGGGCAAGAGACTCTGTGCATCTACCCGATCTATTCCTCTCATGATTTTGTACACCTCTATAAGATCTCCCCTCATCCTCCTGCGCTCCATGGAATAGAGACCCAGCCTGCTCAACCTCTCCCTGTAGCTCACACCCTCTGGTCCTGGCAACATCCTCGTGAATCTTTTCTGAACCCTGTCAAGCTTGACAATATCTTTCCTATAACATGGTGCCCAGAACTGAACCTGTACGTCTTTGGACTGTGTGAGGAAACCGAAGACCTCGGAGATCTTGTAGGTTAATCTTAGTAAATGTAAGAATCGTCCCTAGTGGGCATGGGATAATGTCGGTGTGGTCGGCGCAGACTCGGTGGGCCATAGGACCGGCTTCCGCGCCGTATCTCTAAACTAAATTAAACAGGGTCGAGACTTGGGAAGTCTCTTTCAAAACTGGAGAACATGGATAGGTGACGTTTCCCAGAGTGCTGGAGTAACTCAGCGGGTCAGGCAGCATCTCTGGAGAACATGGATAGGTGACGTTTCACAGAGTGCTGGAGTAACTCAGCGGGTCAGGCAGCATCTGTGGAGAACATGGATAGGTGACGTTTCCCAGAGTGCTGGAGTAACTCAGCGGGTCAGGCAGCATCTCTGGAGAACATGGATAGGTGACGTTTCCCAGAGTGCTGGAGTAACTCAGCGGGTCAGGCAGCATCTGTGGAGAACATGGATAGGTTTACTGACCCAAAAGGAAGCCTATGCATGTTCTCCAGAGATGCTGCCTGACCCGCTGAGTTTTGAAAGAGACTTCACCAGTCCTGAAGAAGGGTCTCGACCTGAACGTCACCCGTTCCTTCTCTCCAGAGATGCTGCCTGTCCCGCTGAGTTACTCCAGCGTTTTGTGTCTATCTTTTTTTATGATGAGACTGACCATTGATTTATAAGAAAATAACTGCAGATGCTGGTACAAATCGAAGGTATTTATTCACAAAATTCTGGAGTAACTCAGCAGGTCAGGCAGCATCTCAGGGTGACGTTTCAGGTCGAGACCCTTCTTCAGACTGACCATTGATTTACTCACTTCAGCGGGTACCTAGTTCAAAACTGCATGGACTGTGTCGGTCTACACACACACCAGACTTTCGGAATAAGATGCCAAGCTAAAGGGCTAGGCTTGTATATACTGGAGTGGAGCGACTAGGCTTGTATACACTGGAGTGGAGCGACTAGGCTTGTATATACTGGAGTGGAGCGACTAGGCTTGTATACACTGGAGTGGAGCGACTAGGCTTGTATATACTGGAGTGGAGCGACTAGGCTTGTATACACTGGAGTGGAGCGACTAGGCTTGTATACACTGGAGTGGAGCGACTAGGCTTGTATACACTGGAGTGGAGCGACTAGGCTTGTATACACTGGAGTGGAGCGACTAGGCTTGTATACACTGGAGTGGAGCGACTAGGCTTGTATACACTGGAGTGGAGCGACTAGGCTTGTATACACTGGAGTGGAGCGACTAGGCTTGTATACACTGGAGTGGAGCGACTAGGCTTGTATACACTGGAGTGGAGCGACTAGGCTTGTATACACTGGAGTGGAGCGACTAGGCTTGTATACACTGGAGTGGAGCGACTAGGCTTGTATACACTGGAGTGGAGCGACTAGGCTTGTATATACTGGAGTGGAGCGACTAGGCTTGTATACACTGGAGTGGAGCGACTAGGCTTGTATACACTGGAGTGGAGCGACTAGGCTTGTATACACTGGAGTGGAGCGACTAGGCTTGTATACACTGGAGTGGAGCGACTAGGCTTGTATACACTGGAGTGGAGCGACTAGGCTTGTATACACTGGAGTGGAGCGACTAGGCTTGTATACACTGGAGTGGAGCGACTAGGCTTGTATACACTGGAGTGGAGCGACTAGGCTTGTATACACTGGAGTGGAGCGACTAGGCTTGTATACACTGGAGTGGAGCGACTAGGCTTGTATACACTGGAGTGGAGCGACTAGGCTTGTATACACTGGAGTGGAGCGACTAGGCTTGTATACACTGGAGTGGAGCGACTAGGCTTGTATACACTGGAGTGGAGCGACTAGGCTTGTATACACTGGAGTGGAGCGACTAGGCTTGTATATACTGGAGTGGTGCGACTAGGCTTGTATACACTGGAGTGGAGCGACTAGGCTTGTATATACTGGAGTGGTGCGACTAGGCTTGTATACACTGGAGTGGAGCGACTAGGCTTGTATATACTGGAGTGGTGCGACTAGGCTTGTATACACTGGAGTGGAGCGACTAGGCTTGTATATACTGGAGTGGAGCGACTAGGCTTGTATACACTGGAGTGGAGCGACTAGGCTTGTATACACTGGAGTGGAGCGACTAGGCTTGTATACACTGGAGTGGAGCGACTAGGCTTGTATACACTGGAGTGGAGCGACTAGGCTTGTATATACTGGAGTGGAGCGACTAGGCTTGTATATACTGGAGTGGAGCGACTAGGCTTGTATATACTGGAGTGGAGCGACTAGGCTTGTATACACTGGAGTGGAGCGACTAGGCTTGTATACACTGGAGTGGAGCGACTAGGCTTGTATACACTGGAGTGGAGCGACTAGGCTTGTATACACTGGAGTGGAGCGACTAGGCTTGTATACACTGGAGTGGAGCGACTAGGCTTGTATACACTGGAGTGGAGCGACTAGGCTTGTATACACTGGAGTGGAGCGACTAGGCTTGTATACACTGGAGTGGAGCGACTAGGCTTGTATACACTGGAGTGGAGCGACTAGGCTTGTATACACTGGAGTGGAGCGACTAGGCTTGTATACACTGGAGTGGAGCGACTAGGCTTGTATACACTGGAGTGGAGCGACTAGGCTTGTATACACTGGAGTTTAGAAGGATGAGAGGGGATCTTATTGAAACGTATAAGATTATTAAGGGGTTGGACACATTAGAGGCAGGAAACATGTTCCCAATGTTGGGGGAGTCCAGAACCAGGGGCCACAGTTTAAGAATAAGGGGTAGGCCATTTAGAACGGAGATGAGGAAAAACTTTTTCAGTCAGAGAGTTGTGAATCTGTGGAATTCTCTGCCTCAGAGGGCAGTGGAGGCCAATTCTCTGAATGCATTCAAGAGAGAGCTAGATATAGCTCTTAAGGATAGTGGAGTCAGGGGGCATGGGGAGAAGGCAGGAACGGGGTACTGATTGAGAATGATCAGCCATGATCACATTGAATGGCGGTGCTGGCTCGAAGGGCCAAATGGCCTCCTCCTGCACCTATTGTCTATTGTCTATTGTCTATTGACTGACAGCGGTCTATCTGCTCACGGCAGGGAGGCAGCTTCACAGTGACGTGCAGGTGCAGGATCTAATCTCTATCCCCGCAGCTGTGACGAGACGCCAGCCAGCATTTCCTTCCTCCCCTCATCACCCCAGAGCGCCACCTCTCACGCAAGCTCGGCCGCTGCGCAATGTGGAGGAGGTCTCTTTCCTGGGCGTCGCCGTACAACGCCACAGCAGCAAAGGAACAGACAGTGCAGGCTGGCGCCCTGACCGATCGTCACCCGACCCAGCATGGAGGTGGAAGCCAAGGTGATCAGAGAGGGTTACCTCGTCAAAAAGGTAGGGCTGATCGGTCGGAGCAATGTCCGCTTTTGTTACAGTTTCTGTTGTGAGGTTTCGGTGGGAAGTCCCGCTAACCGTAGCACTTTCTACATGACGTTGCAAGGGTACGAAGCCACAACCGGCAATGTGTTGGAGGCAGGAACAAAGTGCTGGAGCAACTCAGCGGGACAGGCAGCCTCTCTGGAGAGAGGGGGCCGAAACCCTTCTTCAGACCCTGAAACGTCACCCATTCCTTCTCTCCAGAGATGCTGCCTGACCCGCTGAGTTGCTCCAGCACTCTGTGGAACAGTCACCTATCCATGTTCTCCAGAGATGCTGCCTGACCTGCTGAGTTACTCCAGCACTCTGTGAAACGTCACCTATCCATGTTCTCCACAGATGCTGCCTGACCCGCTGAGTTACTCCAGCACTCTGTGAAACGTCACCTATCCATGTTCTCCACAGATGCTGCCTGACCCGCTGAGTTACTCCAGCACTCTGTGAAACGTCACCTATCCATGTTCTCCACAGATGCTGCCTGACCCGCTGAGTTACTCCAGCACTTTATGTGTGTGTATGTTTCTTTTGGCATCTGTTTCTTCACATCTAGTTGTAACATGAATGATTATGAAGTGCCGGTGTGAGCATGTATCCTGGTGAGAAGTTTGTACACTCTGGTTTACAGGGCACCCTAAGAGGGTCTTTCAGCAATCTCAAACCATTGACTCTTATTTCTGCAAATTCTAGCTTTTCACAGTTCACAACTTCACCAATTATAGGAGTAGAATTAGGCCATTCGGCCCATCGAGTCCACTCCCCCATTCAATCAATGGCTGATCTCCGCCACTCCATCCCATTCTCCTGCCTTCCCCCCATAACCCTTGACACCCGTTCTAATCAAGAATTTGTCTATCACTGCCTTAAAAATATCCACTGACTTGGCCTCCACAGCCCTCTGTGGCAATGAGTTCCACAGATTCACCACCCATTTTAAAAAAGCTCTTTTCCAATTCTGGTCAGACCCGAATATGGGGAAATCGTGATCACATCAAACTAAGGTTTCAAAGGTCTTTTATTGTCGCGTGTACCAATTACGGTACAGTGATATTGCAATTACCACACAGCCATACCAAAAAATAAAGCACCAAGACACACAACTGCATAAAAGTTAACATAAACATCCACCACAGCAGATTCCCCACATTCCTCACTGTGATGGAAGTCTAATGCCAGTCTATTGTCTATTACAGTCTACAGTCTACAGTCTATTAGTCTATTGTCTAAACTTTTTCCCTCTGTATTGAGTGTGTGCAGTGTTGGAGTCTGTACACCAGAATATGTGGAATTCTCTGCCTCAGAAGGCAGTGGAGGCCAATTCTCTGAATGCATTCAAGAGAGAGCTAGATAGCGCTCTTAAGGATAGCGGAGTCAGGGGGTATGGGGAGAAGGCAGGAACGGGGTACTGATTGTGGATGATCAGCCATGATCACATTGAATGGCGTTGCTGGCTCGAAGGGCCGAATGGCCTACTCCTGCACCTATTGTCTATTGTCTTAATGTAGATAGACACAAAAAGCTGGAGTAACAAAGTTGCTGCCTGTCCTGCTGAGTTACTCCAGCTTTTCGTGTCCGTCTTCGGTTTGAAACCAGCAACAGCAGTTCCTTCTTAATTCAGGAAGAAAAACTGCAGATGCTGGTTAAAATTCGAAGGTAGACGCAAAATGCTGGAGTAATTCAGCGGGTCAGGCAGCATCTCTGGAGAGAAGGAACGGGCGACGTTTCGGGTCGAGACCCTTCTTCAGACTGGAGAAGGGTCTCGACCCGAAACGTCACCCGTTCCTTCTCTCCAGAGACGCTGCCTGACCCACTGAGTTACTCCAGCATTTTGCGCCTACCTTCTTAATGTAGACTTGGTCAACTTTCTGTTGACCGGGGGAGTCAAGGGTCGTTGTCCTTGGCGGGTTTGCAAGTTTTGGCAAACAGAACTAAAGTGTGCCCAATGTGCAGTGAGTCGTATCTGGAGTCAAGGCAGGAAATGGTGAGGCTTTGAGCTTTGTGAGGCAGTAACTTCCGAGTTACTCACACACAGAGAGACGGTGGAGTGCGAAACAAAGCCCCCTTCACGTTCGACCTCTCCGGTTCTGGTCGATTACCGTGCAAACACCTCATATACACTGGAATTTAGAAGGATGAGGGGGGATCTTATTGAAACATATAAGATAATTAGGGGATTGGACACATTAGAGGCAGATAACATGTTCCCAATGTTGGGGGAGTCCAGAACAAGGGGCCACAGTTTAAGAATAAGGGGTAGGCCATTTAGAACGGAGATGAGGAAGAACTTTTTCAGTCAGAGGGTGGTGAAGGTGTGGAATTCTCTGCCTCAGAAGGCAGTGGAGGCCAGTTCGTTGGATGCTTTCAAGAGAGAGCTGGATAGAGCTCTTAAGGATAGCGGAGTGAGGGGGTATGGGGAGAAGGCAGGAACGGGGTACTGATTGAGAGTGATCAGCCATGATCGCATTGAATGGCTGAATGGCCTACTCCTGCACCTATTGTCTATTGTCTATTGTCTATTGTCTATTGTTATCTATCTCGCGCAGGTCGGAGTGAGTAGAGGAGTGATTACATTTTGAAGTGGGCCTTTTTGACAAGTTGAGGAGATCTAGTTGCTCAATCCCCTTTTTAAATGAGCTAAAGAGAAATAAGAAGAACTTTTCGCCAACTGCTCCCACACCCCCCTCCCCTCCTCCTTAAACGCACCAACTAAACTGGGTGCTGTGTGCAGGAAGGAACTGCAGATGCTGGTTTAAACCGAAAATAGACACAAAAAGCTGGAGTAACTCAGCGGGTCAGGCAGCATCTCTGGAGAGAAGGAATGGGTGACGTTTCGGGTCAATAGACAATAGACAATAGGTGCAGGAGGAGGCCATTCAGCCCTTCGAGCCAGCACCGCCATTCAATGTGATCATGGCTGATCATTCTCAATCAGAATGATTGAGACCCTTCTTCAGACTGATGTCAGGGGAGGGGGCGGGACAGAGATAAAACATAGTCGGAGACAGTAAGACCGGTGGGAGATCTGGGAAGTGGGAGCGGGATGGAGAGAGAGGGAAAGCAGGGGCTATTTAAAGTTAGAGAAGTCAATGTTCATACCGAAGGTAGATGCAAAAAGCTGGAGTAACTCAGCGGGTCAGGCAGCATCTGTGGAGAACATGGATAGGTGACGTTTCACAGAGTGCTGGAGTAACTCAGCGGGTCAGGCAGCATCTGTGGAGAACATGGATAGGTGACGTTTCACAGAGTGCTGGAGTAACTCAGCGGTCAGGCAGCATCTCTGGAGAGAAGGAATGGGTGATGTTTCGGGTCAAGACCGTTCCTCAGCGCTGCCTGGGTGAGAGGGTATGAGCTACAAGGAGAAATTGGACACACTTTGGATTGTTTTCTCTGGAGCGCCCTGGGGTTGAGGAGAAACTTGATAGAAATTGGCATAGATCGCGTTAACAGTCAGAACCCAGGGTAGATTGTCAAAAACTATAGGGCATAGCTTTAACATGAGAGTGGCAAAGTTTAAAGCAGACGTGCGGGGCAATGTTCTTTACACCATCTAGGTTAGTGTCTGGAATTTGCTGCCAGGGGTGGTGGTTAGATATAGATTATGTGCAGGGAGAGATTAATTTAATAGACAATAGACAATAGGTGCAGGAGGAGGCCATTCGGCCCTTCGAGCCAGCACCGCCATTCAATGTGATCATGGCTGATCATTCTCAATCAGTACCCCGTTCCTGCCTTCTCCCCATACCCCCTGACTCTGCTATCCTTAAGAGCTCTACCCAGCTCTCTCGAATGCATTCAGAGAATTGGCCTCCACTGCCTTCTGAGGCAGAGAATTCCACAACATCATAACATCATAAGTGAGAGGAGCAGAATTAGGCCATTCGGCCCATCAAGTCTACTCCGCCATTCAATCGTGGCTGATCGATCTCTCCCTCCCAACCCCATTCTCCTGCCTTCTCTCCATAACCCCTGACACCCGCACTAATCAAGAATCTACCTATCTCTGCCTTAGAAGTATCCACTGACTTGGCCTCCACAGCCGTCTGTGGCAAAGAATTCCACAGATTCACCACCCTCTGACTGAAGAAATTCCTCCTCATCTCCTTCCTAAAAGAACGCCCTTTAATTGAGGCTGTGACCTCTGGTTCTAGACTCTCCCACTAGTGGAAACATCCTCTCCACATCCACTCTATCCAGGCCTTTCACTGTTCTGTATGTTTCAATGAGTTCCCCCATCTTCATGGCATCATATTCAGCACAGACATTGTGATCCAAAGGACCCGATCCTGGACTGTACTGTCCTATGTTCTACGTTCCTATCACTGTAGCTCAGTTTAGTTTAGTTTAGTTTAGAGATACAGTGCGGAAACAGGCCCTTCGGCCCACCGACCAGCGATCATCCCGTACACTAATACTATCCTACACACGCTAGAGATAATTTACAATCTTTACCGAAGCCAATTAGCCTACAAACCTGTACGTCTTTGGAGTGTGGGAGGAAACCGGAGCACCCGGAGAAAACCCACGCAGGTCACGGGGGGAACGTGCAAACTCCGTACAGACAGCGCCCACAGTCGGGATGGAACCCGGGTCTCTGGCGCCGTGAGGCAGCAGCTCTACCCGCTGCGCCACTGTTGGAGAATGACAAAATTGAAGCATACAGTAAGAACCACTCAAGAGCTTTAATCTGATCTGAATTTGAGTCTGAATATCAAGGATAGGTAATCAGATCCTGCAGCTTTTTTGTGTCTATCTTTGGTTTAAACCAGCATCTGCAGTTCCTTCCTGCGCGGTCAGATTAATCACAGTCTGTGGCGCAATTTCAGGGCAAATGTTACAAGCACAAGAAGGGCCAAAGGATTATGGGTGATGATGGAATATCATATTTAGCTTTACTGTTCTCACGTGATCCAAAGTGCCCTGATCAGCTTTGTTTTGCTTGCTATCCCGTCAGATCAGCTGGAAAGGGTACAGAGAAGATCTACGAGGATGTTGCCGGGACTAGAGGGTGTGAGCTACAGGGAGAGGTTGAGCAGGCTGGGTCTCTATTCCATGGAGCGCAGGAGGATGAGGGGTGATCTTATAGAGGTGTATAAATTCATGAGGGGAATTGATCGGGTAGATGCACAGAGTCTCTTGCCCAGAGTAGGTGAATCGAGGACCAGAGGACATAGGTTCAAGGTGAAGGGGAAAAGATTTAATAGGAATCTGAGGGGTAACCTTTTCACACAAAGGGTGGTGGGTGTGTGGAATGAGCTGCCGGAGGAGGTAGTTGAGGCTGGGACTATCCCAATGTTGAAGAAACAGTTAGACAGGTACATGGATAGGACAGGTTTGGGGGGATATGGGCCAAGTGCGGGCAGGTGGGACTAGTATAGCCGGGATGTTCGCCGATGTGGGCAAGTTGGGCCGAAGGGCCTGTTTCCACACTGTATCACTCTATGACTCTATGATTCTATCAGATACCTCATCCATAAACACAATCACGTCAAACTCAAGAACAATAGGCAGAGCAAAGCGGAAGATACAGAATGCAGAATTATAGCGTAGGGTGCAATGAAATTCTTTGTTGGTGTGATGTACCCTGAGGACACAGATACATTGTAATGATAAATACAACGATAAATACAATGGTAGGGCGGCACGGTGGCGCAGCGGTAGAGTTGCTGCCTCACGGCGCCAGAGACCCAAGTTCCATCCCGACTACGGCCACTGTCTGTACGGAGTTTGTACGTTCTCCCCGTGACCTTGTGGGTTTTCTCTGGGTGCTCCGGTTTCCTCCCACACTCCAAAGACGTGCAGTACACATTTGTAAGCTAATTGGCTTGGAAATATTGTAAATTGTCCCTGGAGTGTGTGTAGGATGGCGTTAGAGTGCGGGGATCGCTGGTCGGCGCGGACCCGGTGGGCCGAAAGGGCCTGTTTCCGCGCTGTACCTCTAAACTATACTAAAACTAAACATCATTGCCTGACCCAACACTGATCAATCCAGTTTTAAACCCAAAAAACGAACAGAGAGTTTCGAGTCATAAGTGGTGGAGATGAGTAACATTTACAGATTACTTATGTTGATGGACGATGGGTCACCAACTGGTTTTGTGGAAACCTGGTGCTTCTCTTTCTTATTTCCCCCCCTCCCCACATTTATTAATTGAGTTTAAGTTCTCCAGCCCTGGTCTGGAGTTCTCCACTCCAGTCTGAAGAAGGGTCTCGACTCGAAACGTCACCCATTCCTTCTCTCCCGAGATGCTGCCTGACCTGCTGAGTTACTCCACCATTTTGTGAATTAAGTTCACCAGTTGCTCTGTATGACTCAACCCTCTGACATTTAACTCTCTCTGCACACCATTCCAGTAAATTAACCACAAAGCCAATGGAAAATAGCGACTGAGAAATCTATTTGAGAAATAAGGAGAAACATATCTTCTTGTGATTAAGTCACAGAGTGTGGAGAAAAGTTTCACAAGGATGTAGCTGGGACAGGAAGTCACGAGTTATAAGGCGAGGCGAGATAGTTTAGTTTAGAGATACAGCTCGGAAACAGGCCCTTCGGCCCACCGAGTCCGCGCCGACCAGCAATTCCCACAGGCTAAAACTATCCTACACACACACACTAGGGACAATTTACGTTTATACCAAGCCAGTTAACCTGACCATCTTTGAAGTGTGGGAGGAAACTGAAGATCTCAGAGAAAACCCACACAGGTCACGGGGAGAACGTACAAACTCCGTACAGACAGCACCCGTAGTCAGGGTCGAACCCGGGTCTCTGGCGCTGTGAGTCAGCAACTCTACCTGCTGCTCTACAACTCTCCCGAACTGGAGAACAGATGTTCAAGGTGAGAGAGGAAGATTTAGTCTTTAGAGGTACAGTGTGGAAACAGGCCCTTCGGCCTACCGAGTCCGCGCCGACCAGCGATCCCCACATACACTAGCACTACCTTACACACTAGAGACAATTTTACAACTGACCAAAGCCAATTAACCTACAAACTTGTAAGAAAATAACTGCAGATGCTGGTACAAATCGAAGGTATTTATTCACAAAATGCTGGAGTAACTCAGCGGGTCAGGCAGCATCTCAGGAGAGAAGGAATGGGTGACGTTTCACCCATGGAGTGGAAACGTCGCCCATTCCTTCTCTCCTGAGATGCTACGTGACCTGCTGAGTTACTCCAGCATTTTGTGAACCTACAAACTTGTAAGCCTTTGGAGTGTGGGTGGAAACCGGAGCACCCGGAGAAAACCCATGCGGTCACTTGGAGAACGTACAAACTCCGCACGGGCAGCACCTCTTATCAGGATCAAACCCGTGTCTCTGGTGCTGTAAGGCAGCAACTCTACCGCTCCATCACTGTGTCGCACATAGGTTTAAATGGTGATGAAGGGCAAATTGTTCACATGGGTGATGGGAGATATATGGAACAAGCTGCCAGAGCAAGTGGTAGAGGCAGTTACAATTAGCACATCTAAAAGACATTCGGACATTTTACATGGATAGGAGAGATTTAGCGAGATATGGGCCAATTGCAGACAAATGGGACTAGCTTAGATCAGGCACCTTGGTTGGCGTGGCTGAGTTGTGCCAAAGGGCTGGTACCATTCTGCATGACTCTATGAATCTGTGAACCCACTTAGACTAGTTGGACTTCAGTTCTCTGAGCCCACGCCGAAAATCGACTATCCATTCACACTAGTTACATAGAAACATAGACAATAGGTGCAGGAGGAGGCCATTCGGCCCTTCGAGCCAACACCGCCATTCATTGTGATCATGGCTGATCATCCACAATCAGTAACCCGTGCCTGCCTTCTCCCCATATCCCTTGATTCCGCTAGCCCCTAGAGCTCTATCTAAGTCTCTGTTAAATCCATCCAGTGAATTGGCCTCCACTGCCCTCTGTGGCAGAGAATTCCACAAATTCACAACTCTCTGGGTGAAAAAGTGTTTTCTCACCATCTCAGTTTTAAATGGCCTCCCTTTTATTCTTAGTCTGTGTGTGGCCCCTAGTTCTGGACTCCCCCAACATTGGGAACATTTTTCCCTGCATCTAGCTTGTCCAGTCCTTTTATAATTTTAGACGTTTCTATAAGATTTCTACAAGTTCTATGTTCTCGTTCTTTCTCATTCACTCCCCTACACACAAGGGGGGCAACTTACAGAGGGGCCGATTAACCTACAAACCTGTACGTCTTTGGAGTGTGGGAGGAAACCGGAGCACCCGGAGAAAACCCACGCGGGTCACGGGGAGAACGTACAAACTCCGCCCACAGACTGCACCCAAGGTCATGATCGAACTCTGGTCTTTGGCACTGTGAAGCAACATTTTTGCCCACGTGCCACTGTGAAACAGTGATGAACCCACTATATCGCACTCTATTATAAGCAAACTCAATTATTATAAGCAAACGCAACGCTAGCATTTATTTCAAGAGGGCTTGTACACAAAAACAGGGATGTAATGCTGAGGCTCTACAAGGCGCTGGTCAGGCCACATTTGGAATATTGTGAGCAATTTTGGGCCCCATATCTGAGGAAGGATGTGCTGGCTCTGGAAAGGGTCCAGAGGAGGTTTACAAGAATGATCCCAGGAATGATCAGGATAACCTATCTTGAGCGTTTGTCGGCACTGGGCCTGTACTCGCTGGAGTTTAGAAGAATGAGGGGGGACAATAGACAATAGACAATAGGTGCAGGAGGAGGCCATTCGGCCCTTCGAGCCAGCACCGCCATTCAATGTGATCATGGCTGATCATTCTCAATCAGTACCCCGTTCCTGCCTTCTCCCCATACCCCCTGACTCCGCTATCCTTAAGAGCTCTATCTAGCTCTCTCTTGAATGCATTCAGAGAATTGGCCTCCACGGCCTTCTGAGGCAGAGAACTCCACAGATTCACGACTCTCTGACCTCATTTAAACATACAGAATAGTGAAAGGCCTGGATAGAGTGGATGTGGAGAGGATGTTTCCACTAGTGGGAGAGTCTGGGACTAGAGGTCACAGCCTTAGAATTAAAGGACATCCTTCTAGGAAGGAGATACGTATACATTTATTTAGTCAGAGGGTGGTGAATCTGTGGAATTCTTTGCCACAGAAGGCTGTGGAGGCCAAGTCAGTGGATATTTCTAAGGCAGAGATAGATAAATTCTTGTTTAGTACGGGTGTCAGGGGTTATGGGGAGAAGGCAGGAGAATGGGGTTGGGAGGGAGAGATAGATCAGCCATGGTTGAATAGCGGAGTACACTCGATGGGCCGAATGGCCTAATTCTCCTCCTATCAGAGGAGCCAGCGCTGCCGTCGCAGCTGCGGCTTGCCTGCAGTCCGTCTGTCTTTTGTGTTTTTTGTTGTTTTTGTCTGAATTGTAGTTTTAATATGATGTAGTGTTGTATGTTATGTTTTGGGGGGGGGGAACGGGAACTGTAACTGTAACATTCTCTCTCCAGAACGGAGACGCGACCTTTGTTTCTGTGTCGTGTCTCCGTTCCCGCTGCGGCCTACCACCGGCCATGCACCTGGGACCACCTGGGTCTCTGGTTTGCAGAGCCCGCGGTCCGGACTCACCACCTGTGGCGCTGGCCGCCTGCGAATGCTGCGGGAGCGGCTGCGACTCGTCTCCGGAGGCTCCGGCGCGGGCCGCGTGGACGTCGGAAGCCCGCAGGCCCCTGGATGGGGGCCGACATCGGGAGCTCCGGCAGCGGCAGAGGCAACGTGTTCGCCCGCCCCGAATCGCAGGGCTTGGGTCGGCCCGCTGCGGACCTTTCACCGTCCGGCGCGGCCTGAAATAGGCCGCGGGATTTTTTTTCACCGCCCAGCGGGGGCTTCAATATCGGGAGCCCCGACGTGGCAACTCCAACAGCCTGACCGCGGGACAAGACGGCAGGGAAGAGAAAAATACATTCTGGCCTTCCATCACAGTGAGGAGGGACTGGAGGAGACTCACTGTGATGGATGTTTCTTTTTGTTTGGTGTTAGTTGTGATTGTATGTGTTATTGCATTTTTATTGATTAATCTTATTGGTCTTATTGTTCAACTGTGGGTAATGTTTCATTTTACTACACATTTATGTGTATGTAACAAATAAACGACTATTGACTATTGATATTGATATTGATCAAGTGTGACATGACTTATTATGGAAAGATCAGGTCAGATGGCACAATCTTTACAGAGGAGTCAGGTATCAGTATCCCCTTAACTCTCAGCTCCTGTCAAAAAGAAAACCAAAAGAATGTATCAAGAAATATTATCTTTCTTCCCCTCCCCTCGAGGAGAAAGTCAATGGAAGTTTGCTGTAAAAATAACTTGTTTAATAAGTCATGAAGCCACACTCAGCAGTTTCCATGGTATAGAGTTTGATCAAGTTCCTTCATTCTGTGCTGCAAAGAAAGTACGCACTGATATAATTTTTCATGATGCATATAATGTCAAGAGTTAAAGGACTTTCCTTTAGGAAGGAGATGAGGAGAAATTTCTTTAGTCAGAGGGTGGTGAATCTGTGGAATTCATTGCCACAGAAGGCTGTGGAGGCAATAGACAATAGACAATAGGTGCAGGAGTAGGCCATTTGGCCCTTCAAGCCAGCACCGCCATTCAATGTGATCATGGCTGATCATTCTCAATCAGTACCCCGTTCCTGCTTTCTCCCCATACCCCCTGACTCCGCTATCCTTAAGAGCTCTATCTAGCTCTCTCTTGAATGTATTCAGAGAATTGGCCTCCACTGCCCTCTGAGGCAGAGAATTCCACAGATTCACAACTCTCTGACTAAAAATGTTTTTCCTCATCTCTGTTCTAAATGGCCTACCCCTTATTCTTAAACTGTGGCCCCTGGTTCTGGACTCCCCCAACATTGGGAACATGTTTCCTGCCTCTAACGTGTCCAACCCCTTAATAATCTTATACGTTTCGATAAGATCCCCTCTCATCCTTCTAAATTCCAGTGTATACAAACCTAGTCGCTCCAGTCTTTCAACATATGACAGTCCCGCCATTCCGGGAATTAACCTAATAAACCTACGCTGCACGCCCTCGATAGCAAGAATATCCTTCCTCAAATTTGGAGACCAAAACTGCACACAGACAGTGGATATTTTTAAGGCAGAGATTGATAGATTCTTGATTAGTCAGGGGTTATGTGGAGAAGGCAGGAGAATGGGGTTGAGAGGGAAAGATTGATCAGCCGTGATTGAATGGCGGAGTAGACTCAATGAGCTGATGGGCCAAATGGGCCAAATGGCCTAATTTGATGGGCCAAATGGCCTAATTCTGCTCCTATCACTTATGAATCTTTGAACTTATATTATCAGCAGTGCTGAACAACATGTCCAGAAAAACAACAATAAATACTTGATCTGAATCCTAATTTTTTTTCGCAATGTCGCGGCAACAGTCAGATTGTCATTTTTAAAGATCAATAAGTCTCCTAATTTGAGGAAGGACATCCTTGCTATTGAGGCAAGTGCAGCGTAGATTCACCAGGTTAATTAATCCCCAGGATGGAGGGACTGTCATATGAGTAAAGATTGGAAAGACTGGGCTTGTATTCACTGGAGTTTAGAAGGATGAGAGGGGATCTTATAGAAACGAATAAAAGTATAAAAGGGCTGGACAAGCTAGATGCAGGAAAAATGTTCCCAATGTTGGGGGAGTCCAGAACCAGGGGCCACAGTCTAGGAATAAAGGGGAGGCCATTTAAAACTGAGGTGGGAAAAAACTTTTTCACCCAGAGAGTTGTGAATTTGTGGAATTCTCTGCCACAGAAGGCAGTGGAGGCCAATTCACTGGATTAATTTAATAGAGAGTTAGATAGAGCTCTAGGGGCTAGTGGAATCAAGGGATATGGGGAGAAGGCAGGCACGGGTTACTGATTGTGGACGATCAGCCATGATCGCAATGAATGGCGGTGCTGGCTCAACGGGCCAAATGGCCTCCTCCTGCACCTATTTTCTATGTTTCTATGTCTAACATTCTTGTAAAGGCGCCATGGTGGCGCAGAGGTAGAGTTGCTGCCTTACAGCGAATGCAGCGCCGGAGACTCAGGTTCGATCCTCACTACGGGCGCCGTCTGTACGGAGTTTGTACGTTCTCCCCGTGACCTGCGTGGGTTTTCTCCGAGATCTTCGGTTTCCTCCCACACTCCAAAGACGTACAGGTTTGTAGGTTAATTGGCTGGGCAAATGTTAAAATTGTCCCTAGTGGGTGTAGGATAGTGTTAATGTGCGGGGATCGCTGGTCGGCGCGGACCCGGTGGGCCGAAGGGCCTGTTTCTGCGCTGTGTCTATAAATCTAAAAATCTAAATCCTCTCTGCACTTTTTCAAGCTTAATATCATTCTTCCTAGGGAGGGTGACCAAAGCTGAACTTTATACTCCAAGTGTGGCCTTAACAATATCTCGTTCAATTGTTACATACCATCTCAACTCAACCTGAAACGTCACCCATTCCTCCTCTCCAGAGATGCTGCCTGTCCCGCTGAGATACTCCAGCATTTTGTGTCTATCTTTGGTGTAAACCAGCATCTGGAGTTCCTTCCAGCACCTTCTACACTCAGTGCCCTGACTGATAAATGCTAATGTATCAAAAGCCTTCTTAACCACCCAGCTGTTAAAAATAATAAACGCAAATTGATTTCTTGTGTTGGGCTCCCAGCAGATGGTCTTGTTTCTGCCAAGGAACCCAAGTATGAATTTACCATCAGTCTGAAGAAAGATCTCGACCCGAAACATCACCCATTACTTCTCTCCATAGATGCTGCCTGTCCCGCTGAGTTACTCCAGCATTTTGTATCTACCTTTGGTGTAAACCAGCATCTGCAGTTCCTTTTGACATATGAATTTACTGAGAAATAAATGAATTTACTTTCTCAATTTTCCTTCTTGAAGTTGTAACTTTGGCCAACAGCTATTTCAAAGCTTCCGCTTTTTCTAAAAAAAAAAGCCCCTGGAAGGTTACTAAACTCTGAACGAAACTTAGATGGACACAGAGTGCTGGAGTAACTCAGCGGGTCAGGCAGCATCTCTGGAGAGAAGGAATGGGTGACGTTTCAGAGTGCTGGAGTAACTCAGTGGGTCAGGCTGCATCTCTGGAGAGAAGGAATGGGTGACATTTCGGGTCGAGACCCTTCTTCTGACAAGTCTCGACCCGAAACGTCACCCATTCCTTCTCTCCAGAGACGCTGCCTGTCCCGCTGAGTTACTCCAGCATTTTGTGTCTATCTCCGGTGTAAACCAGCATCTGCAGTTCCTTCCTGCACATTGAATCTGAATGAAACTTAGCAGATGTGTGGTGTGTTTGGCCAACACTTCTTCCTTCTGCTTGTAACCAGTTCACCCTTTTTCATCGTAGAACAGGGAAATTGTCCAAGGGTTGCTTTAGAAAGCTGGTGAACATTTTTGCTTAATGGTACATTCTGACTTCCTTCCTGTTGAAAGACCAAGCAAGGCACTTTCTTTCCATTTTCAAGTCACTTCTTCTGCTCGTCTTCAATGCAGAAGCAAATTGCAGAATATCGTAGAACTTATGAAACTTTCGAACCCAGTTTACTAATTGCAGTTTGCAAATCAGGTAATGAACTAAATTAAACCAGCAACTCCTCAGTATACACCGATCAGCCAAAACATTATGACCACTGACAGGCGAAGTGAATAACATTGATTATCTTGTTACAATGGCACCTGTCAAGGGGTGGGATATATTAGGCAGCAAGTGAACAGTCAGTTCTTGAAGTTAATGTGTTGGATGCAGGAGAAATGGGCAGGAGTAAAGACCTGAGCGACTTTGACAAGGGCCAAATTGTTATGGCCAGACGACTGGGTCAGAGCATCTCTGAAACGGCAAGGCTTGTGGGGTGATCCCGGTCAGCAGTGGTGAGTACCGACCGACAGTGGTCTGAGGAGGGACAAACCACAAACCGGCGACAGACAGGGTGTTGGGCGCCCAAGGCTCATCGATGCGCGAGGGCAACGAAGGTTATCCCGTCTGGTCCGAACCGACAGAAGGTCGACTGTGGCACAAGTCACAGAAAATGTTAATGGTGGTCACGGGAGGAATGTGTCACAATACACAGTGCATCGCACCCTGCTGTGTATGGGGCTGCACACGGAGGACCAACAGCATATTAGGCAGGTGGGCTTAATGTTTTGGCTCATCAGGTCATAATGTTCTGGCTGATCGGTGTATATATCTGTTCTATCTGTAACAGATATTTGTTCTATATCTCTCTACATCACCGTCTATACCTCTAGTTTCCCTTTCCCCGGACTCTCAGTCTGAAGAAGGGTCTCGACCCGAGACGTCACCCATTCCTTCCCTCCAGAGATTCTGCCTGACCCGTTGAGTTACTCCAGCATTTTGTGTCTACCCATGACTTTTCTCCAGAGATGCTGCTTGACCCAGTAAGTTTCTCCAGATTGGGAGAAGGTGCAGTGCATATTAAACAAGATGCTGCCATCAACCGGGGCACCTTGTGTCCAAGCACAAGCAACTGCAGATGCCGGCATCTTGAGCAAATCGCAAAGTGCTGGAGGAACTCAGCGGGTCAGGCAGCATCTGCGGAGGGAATGGATGGTTGACCTTTTGGGTCGGGACTCTTCTTCGGACACAGCAGGGTCTGAAGAAGGGCTCCGATCTAAGATGTCCTCTGCCCATTCCTTCCACGATAGTGGAGTACAAGAGGCTTTTAGAAAGGCAGGGAAGAGAGGGATATGGATCATGTGCTGGTAGACAATAGACAATAGGCAATAGGTGCAGGAGGAGGCCATTCGTCCCTTCGAGCCGGCACCACCATTCAATGTGATCATGGCTGATTATTCTCAATCAGTACCCTGTTCCTGCCTTCTCCCCATACCCCCTGACTCCGCTATCCTTAAGAGCTCTATCTAGCTCTCTCTTGAATGCATTCAGAGACTTGGCCTCCACTGCCTTCTGAGGCAGAGAATTCCACAGATTTACAACTCTCTGAGTGAAAAGGTTTTTCCTCATCTCCGTTCTAAATGGCCTACCCCTGTATTCTTAAACTGTGGCCCCTGGTTCTGGACTCCCCCCAACATTGGGAACATGTTTCATGCCTCTAACGTGTCCAACCCCTTAATAATCTTATATGTTTCGATAAGATCCGCTCTCATCCGTCTAAATTCCAGTGTATACAAGCCTAGTCGCTCCAGTCTTTCAACATACGACAGTCCCGCCATTCCGGGAATTAACCTACGCTGCACGCCCTCAATAGCAAGAATATCCTTCCTCAAATTTGGAGACCAAAACTGCACACAGTACTCTAGGTGCGGTCTCACTAGGGCCCTGTACAACTGCAGAATGACCTCTTTGCTCCTATGCTCAACTCCTCTTGTTATGAAGGCCAACATTCCATTGGCTTTCTTCACTGCCTGCTGTACCTGCATGCTTCCTTTCAGTGACTAATGCACTAGGACACCCAGATCTCGTTGTACGTCCCCTTTTCCTAACTTGACACCATTC
This sequence comes from Rhinoraja longicauda, assembly GCF_053455715.1. Lineage (NCBI taxonomy): Eukaryota > Metazoa > Chordata > Chondrichthyes > Rajiformes > Arhynchobatidae > Rhinoraja > Rhinoraja longicauda. Next base: position 67,534,914 of record NC_135961.1, on the reverse strand, counting down.
AATGGGATCGGTTTAGCTTGGCCATACATTGGGCACAAACAGTGTGGGCCGAAGGACCCTTTGCTGTGCAGTATTGTTCTTTGTTCTGTGTGCTGTGATCTATGTTCACTTTGTGTTGTGCTGGGTCCGAATACTTCTTTAATGTCCACACCAGAATGACTGAAGATAATGTGGAGAAAATGCAACGGAGGAAACCGCTAAGTTTTGAACCTTTTGAAACTCGAACATGTGAGATGGCAACTTCCTGAGTGACCTTCCTGTGACTGTTTGTGCAGAACGCTTGTGATGGTGGGCGTACATTCTCTGCCGGAACCTCAATTGTCCCAGTTTAGTTGAGTTTAGTTTATTGTCGCGTGTAACGAGGTGCAATGAAAAGCTTTTGTTGCACGCTAACCAGTCAGCGGAAAGACAATACGCGATTACAATCTAGCGCTTCCACGGTGGACAGAAACAAGATAGAGCAAATAACATTTAGTGCAAGATGAGGTGCAGTAAAGTCGGAAGAAATGTCGCTGTTGGAGCAGAGGTTTTAAAGAGTGGGGCGATTGTAATAATTTAGTGCAGATCCACTTCTGGGACCATCAGGCAGAGAGTGGCCCCATCCTGAGGGCCACATCCTGAACTGGAAAGGTTCCCGACCCGAAACTTCACCTATCCTTCACACAAAGCAACAAGCATGCACAAGACCTCTCTGTCCTGGTCCTCCTCCATTGTCAGAGTGAGGCCCAGTGCAAATTGGAGGAACAGCACCTCATATTTCACTTGGGCAGTTTACACCCCAGCGGTATGAACACTGACTTCTCTAACTTCAAGTACCCCTTGCTTTCCATCTCTCTCCATCCCCTCCCCCTTCCCTGTTCTTCGATCAGTCTGACTGTCACCGACGACATTTTATCTCCGTTTGCTTCGTTTAGATTTTTAGGGATACAGCTGTGAAACAGGCCCTTCGGCCCACCGGGTCCGCGCCGCCCAGGGATCCCTGCACACTAACACTATCCTACACCCGCTAGGGACAATTGTTTTGAAACATTTGCTCAGTCAATTAACCTACAAACCTGTACGTCTTTGGAGTGTGTGAGGAAACCGAAGATCTCGGAGGAAAACCCACGCAGGTCACGGGGAGAACGTACAAACTCCGTACAGACGGCACCCGTAGTCAGGATCGAACCTGAGTCTCCGGCGCTGCATTCGCTGTAAGGCAGCAACTCTACCGCTGCACCACCGTGCCGCCCATGTTACCTTCTCCCAGCTTACAATAATCTATTCTACATTTTCCTTGATCTCCATCCCCCTTGTCCTGTTTTCACACCTTACATTTCCTTATCTCTGTATCTCCCTCTCCTCTGAAACTCAGTATGAACAAGGGTAAATGTCACCCATTCCTTCTCTCCAGAGATGCTGCCTGTCCCGCTGAGTTACTCCAGCATTTTGTGTCTATCTTCGGTTTAAACCAGCACCTGCAGTTCCTTCCTACACAAGCATGTACAAGTTCAGTTTTTCTTTTTCTTGGAGAGACAGGGAATTGGATATTCATCATAAATGGCAATTTCCACATCGTCTAACCTGAGGGCAATTGCCTACAAAACGTTACGAGGTTGGTCAAACTTAAGTTAGAGAATTGAGAGACAGAATTACTCGTGTGATTGGTCTGGGGTAGGGGTGACCTGTACAAAAGGGACAGGTTCCACCTTAACAGCAGGGGGACCAACGTTCTGGCGGGCAGGTTTGTTAGTGCTACACGTGTGGCTTTAAACTAAATAGTGGGGGGGAGGGGTTGACAAATTGGGAGTTAAAGGGGAAGCGAATACAGGAAAAATTGCAAATGACTCCCGAATTAATGGGAAGGAAGGTTTGAGAAGGGATAAGAGAGTAAGGTCAGGGCCAATAGTGACCGGTGTGAGAGGGGAGGTGAATACCGAAGTTAAAGTGTTGTATTTGAATGCGCGAAGTATAAAAAATAAAGTGGATGAGCTTGAGGCTCAGTTAGACATGGGCAAGTATGATGTTGTGGGAATCACTGAGACATGGCTGCAAGAGGACCAGGGCTGGGAGCTGAATATTCAGGGGTACACAACGTATAGAAAAGACAGACAGGTGGGCAGAGGGGGTGGGGTTGCTCTGATGGTAAGGAATGATATTCAGTCCCTTGCAAAGGGTGACATAGAATCAGGAGATGTTGAATCAGTATGGACAGAACTGAGGAATTGTAAGGGTTAAAAAGACCCTAATGGGAGTTATCTACAGGCCCCCAAACAGTAGCCTCGACACAGGGTGCAAGTTGAATCAAGAGTTAAAATTGGCATGTCGCAAAGGTAATGCTACAGTGATTATGGGAGATTTCAACATGCAGGTAGACTGGGAAAATCAGTTGGTAATGGACCCCAGGAAAGAGAGTTTGTGGAATGCCTCCGAGATGGATTCTTAGTGCAGTTTGTACTGGAGCCTACCAGGGAGAAGGCAATTCTGAATTTAGCCAATAGACAATAGACAATAGGTGCAGGAGTAGGCCATTCGGCCCTTCGAGCCAGCACCGCCGTTCAATGTGATCATGGCTGATCATTCTCAATCAGTACCCCGTTCCTGCCTTCTCCCCATACCCCCTGACTCCGCTATCCTTAAGAGCTCTATTTAGCTCTCTCTTGAATGCATTTAGAGAATTGACCTCCACTGCCTTCTGAGGCAGAGAATTTAGTGTTGTGTAATGAACCAGATTTGATAAGGGAACTCAAGGTAAAAGAGCCATTAGGAGGTAGTGATCATAATATGATAAGTTTTAATCTACAATTTGAGAGAGAGAAGGGAAAATCGGAAGTGTTAGTATTACAGTTGAACAAAGGGGGACTATGGAGGCATGAGGGAGGAGCTGGCCAGAGTTGACTGGAAAGAGACCCTAGCAGGGAAGATGGTGGGACAACCATGGTGGGTATTTCTGGGAATAATACAGAAGGTGCAGAATCAGTTCATTCCAAAGAGGAGGGAAGATTCTAAGGGGAGTAAGAGGCGACCGTGGCTGACAAAGGAAGTCAAGGACAGTAGAAAAATAAAAGAGAAGAAATATAACATAGCAAAGATGAGCGGGAAGCCAGAGGATTGGGACTTTTTTAAAGAGCATCAGAAGATAACTAAAAAGGCGACCTTGGCTCCTGTGGCTGGCAGTGGGTCTTCCTTGTCGGGGCGATCAAGGTCCTACATCAGGGGGGGAATCTCGCACCGGGCGATCTACCCCGGGTTGGGGCTTGTCGAACGTCATGCGGCTTTGGAGCTTCCCAACATCAGTCTCAACCCGAGACTGCCAGCTCCTTGATGTTAAAGTAAAGCACATGCTCTCTACTGTACCTGTGTAGAAGTTCGAGAGAGTATTTGTTGACTCTCCTCAATCTTCTAAGCTAGTAGAGGTGTTGATGGGATTTCTTTATGATCACTGTACTGGGTACAGAAAAGACCTGCAGAGATTTGTAGGCCAACAGTCAGACGTTGCAATAGATTCACTGAAACCTAAGATAAAACAAAATGTTATGTTAAAGGTTCCAACACATGAGCGTATTGGAAGGTCACAATGAGGCAACATTGCTTCCTAAAGGCCCTGTCCCACTTTAGGTGATGTTAAGGCGACTGCCAGTGTCTAGGCTGTCGCCGACAGTTCGCCGTGTGTCGCGGCGTGATCGTGAGGAGTCTTCCAAGAATCGTAGCGGATCTCAGCGCGTCGATGAGAAATCATCCGGAGTGAAATCTCTCGGCGACAGCTGGCTTGTCGCCAGGTATCGTTGCTTATTGCGGGCGCTGTCTCATGCTGTCCCCAGGTTTGCCAGGTTCTCTTAGATGCATTTAGAAGCACGTAATATTAAAATAAGTAAAGTCACTAGGTTAATTCCCGGAATGGCGGGACTGTCGTATGTTGAAAGGCTGGAGCAATTAGGCTTGTATACACTGGAATTTAGAAGGATGAGGGGGGATCTTATTGAAACATATAAGATAATTAGGGGGTTGGACACATTAGAGGCAGGAAACATGTTCCCAATGTTGGGGGAGTCCAGAACAAGGGGACACAGTTTAAGAATAAGGGGTAGGCCATTTAGAACGGAGATGAGGAAGAACCTTTTCACTCAGAGAGTTGTAAATCTATTGTCTATTTCAAAATACCATAAAATGCTTGTGTTTAACCAATTTATTTACCGTCAGGACATTTGACAGGTAGATTCGAGGCGACAGTTTGACGGTCAGGTAAGCGTGGGAATTTCGCGATGTTTATGGCCATCAGCGATTACATTTAAAGTAGGCTCCAAACCCAGATATGCAACCCAGAAACCAGATATGCATTTCCTGTACATTTTCAAAGAATGCCCACACACTTTTCACAAAAATCCACTTAACCGCTTTTTAATTTTTTTTTTTTAATACAGCTATTAGTAAACTGGAAGTCAATCCAGTTCATGCCTTGTTACAGTGAAGCTTGTATTTTAAGTAACTCATACAAGATGTTGTAGTTCAAAACTCTCAAGCACTTACCGACTTGTCAGTGATTTCAGCGACAATCAGGATGCCGGAGAAGCATTGACAGCGTGGGAATTTTCGCGATGTTTCCGAAGACAGTGTAATGTCGACCTGACTCGGCATTGTCGTGGTCATTGTCGTGGTCATTGTCGTGGTCATTGTCGTTGTCATTGTCGTGGTCATTGTCGTGGTCATTGTCGTGGTCATTGTCGTGGTCATTGTCGTGGTCATTGTCGTGGTCATTGTCGTCGGGTAAAAGAAAAGTTCGGCGATCTGCTACGACTTTGACAGTCGCCGGCAGTCGCCTTAAAAAAATCTCCTAAAGTGGGACAGGCCCTTTAATGTTGGATATTTCCTTTCCATTGCAGGGGACCGTACTTAATTCGTGGAAGGCTGTTTGGGCTGTTCTTTTGGAAGACGGCATCGAATTTTACAGGAGAAAATCTGACGGAAGTCCAAAAGGAGTGCTTCCCTTGAAGGGGAGTTCAGTTGTATCCCCCTGTGTGGATTACAGCAAGAGGGCGGTACGTAAGTCCGACTGTTCGTGACGATTCTGTGCTTATTTGAGGTGTGAGGTACGATGGAACCAGTGTTAGTGTGCGGGGATCGTTGGTCAGGGCGGACTCGATGGGCCGGAGGGCCTTTTTCCGCGCTGTATCTCTAAACTAAACTAAACTAAGCTAAACTAACCGAAACTAGACCAACCCAAACTAAACTAAACTAAACTAAGCCATCATTGGAATATAGAAGGATGAGAGGGGATCTTATTGAAACATATAAAATTCAAAGGATTGGACAGGCTAGATGATGCAGGAAAAATGTTCCCCATGTTGGGGGGAGTCCAGAACCAGGGGTCACACAGTTTAAGAATAACAGGTCGGCCATTTAGGATTGAGACGAGGAAAAACGTTTTCACCCAGAGAGTTGTGAATCTGTGGAATTCTCTACCACAGAAGGCAGTGGAGGCCAATTCACTGGATGTTTTCAAAGGAAAGTTAGATTTAGCTCTTAGGGCTAACGGAATCAAGGGATCGTGGGGGAAAAGCAGGAACGGGGTACTCATTTTAGATGATCAGCCATGATCACATTGAATGTCGGTCCTGGCTCGAAGGGCAGAATGGCCTCCTCCTGCACCTTTTTTTCTATGTTTCTATCCATGTTCTCCAGAGATGCTGCCTGACTTGCTAGGGTTAATTCCCGGAATGGCGGGACTATCATATGTTGAAAGACTGGAGCGACTAGGCTTGTTTACACTGGAATTTAGAAGGATGAGAGGAGATCTTATCGAAATGTATAAGATTATTAAGGGGTTGGACACGTTAGAGGCAGGAAACATGTTCCCAATGTTGGGGGAGTCCAGAACAAGGGGCCGCAGTTTAAGAATAAGGGGTAGGCCATTTAGAACTGAGATGAGGAAAAACTTCATCAGTCAGAGAGTTGTAAATCTGTGGAATTCTCTGCATCAGAAGGCAGTGGAGGCCAATTCTCTGAATGCATTCAAGAGAGAGCTGGATAGAGCTCTTAAGGATAGCGGAGTCAGGGGGTATGGGGAGAAGGCAGGAACGGGGTACTGATTGAGAATGATCAGCCATGATCACATTGAATGGCGGTCCTGGCTCGAAGGGCAGAATGGCCTACTCCTGCATCTATTTTTCTATGTTTCTGTCCAGGTTCTCCAGAGATGCTGCCTGACTTGCTAGTTTACTCCATCTTCTCACTACCTTCTGCTAGTTTACTCCGGCACTTTGTGCCACAAGCAAGAATCTAGCTTCCGCAGTTCCTGGTGTTCTTTTAGCTTTAGGATAGGTGTTGAAATTCTGGCCCATCTGTTGCTGTGAGAAACCAGAGGGCAGTGTTTCACATCACCAATGTGCTGACAGTTGCTTCCAAGTTGGATGTCACGGAAACTGTAAACAGGAAGATGATTAAACTGCCACTATCTTCCTCAGCCACTAACTCCATGGCAACTGGTTTGAGACCGAATTAGATGGTTTGAAAACCTGGTTTCCAACACTGCAAAGGCCTTACACACACACACACACATACATCATTGGGCTTGTACTCGCTGGAATTTAGAAGATTGAGGGGGGATCTTATAGAAACTTCCAAAATTCTTAAGGGGTTGGACAGGCTAGATGCGGGAAGATTGTTGCCGATGTTGGGGAAGTCCAGAACAAGGGGTCACAGTTTAAGGATAAGGGGGAAGTCTTTTAGGACCGAGATGAGCAAGTTTTTTTTCACACAGAGAGTGGTGAATCTGTGGAATTCTCTGCCACAGAAGGTAGTTGAGGCCAGTTCATTGGCTATATTTAATAGACAATAGACAATAGACAATAGGTGCAGGAGTAGGCCATTCAGCCCTTCGAGCCAGCACCGCCATTCAATGCGATCATGGCTGATCACTCTCAATCAGTACCCCGTTCCTGCCTTCTCCCCATACCCCCTCACTCCGCTATCCTTAAGAGCTCTATCCAGCTCTCTCTTGAAAGCATCCAACGAACTGGCCTCCACTGCCTTCTGAGGCAGAGAATTCCACACCTTCACCACTCTCTGACTGAAAAAGTTCTTCCTCATCTCCGTTCTAAATGGCCCACCCCTTATTCTTAAACTGTGGCCCCTTGTTCTGGACTCCCTCAACATTGGGAACATGTTTCCTGCCTCTAATGTGTCCAATCCCCTAATTATCTTATATGTTTCAATAATAAGAGGGAGTTAGATGTGGCCCTTGTGGCTAAAGGGATCAGGGGGTATGGAGAGAAGGCAGGTACGGGATACTGAGTTGGATGATCAGCCATGATCATATTGAATGGCGGTGCAGGCTCGAAGGGCCGAATGGCCTACTCCTGCATCTATTTTCTATGTTTCCATGTTTCTATTAGTAAGACAGAGCAGAAATACTGCTCTTGCCAGAAATCTAAAATTGAGCTGAAAATAGTTTAGTTTAGTTCAGTTTAGTTTAGAGATATAGCGTGGAAACAGGCTGTTCTTATGTTCTTGGAGCAGAATTAGGCCATTCGGCCCATCAAGTCCACTCCGCCATTCAATCACGGCTGATCTATCTCTCCCTCCTAACCCCATTCTCCTGCCTTCTCCCCGTAACCCCTGACACCCGCACTAATCGAGAATCTGTCAATCTCCGCCTTAAAAATATCCATCGACTTGGCCTCCACAGCCGTCTGTGGCAAAGAACTCCACAGGTTCACCACTGGTGAATGGCTGTCTGAGGCCAACCAGTGATCACCTGTGCACGCTCTATCCTGTTCACTAGGAACAATTTACAGAAGCCAATTAACCTACAAACCTGTGCATCTTTGGGATGTGGGAGGAAACCGGAGCACCCGGAGAAAACCCACGAGGTCACGGGGAGAACGTACAAATTCGGTACAGACAGCACCCGTAATACATTCGCCATTTCTTCTGACCCCAGCTATAAAATCCCTCCTTGATCTTATATCGGAGTAGGAAATCATTTGTGCTATTACACATTACTGCCTCTTTGAAAAAGATGCCAGTTTGGTTTTCAGGATTTTTTTTTAGATTTAGAGATTCAGCGCAGAAACAGGCCCTTCGGCCCACCGGGTCCGCGCCGCCCAGCGATCCCCGCACACTAACACTATCCTACACCCACTAGGGACACTTTTTACATTTACCAAGCCAATTAACCTACAAACCTGCACGTCTTTGGACTGTGGGAGGAAACCGAAGATCTCGGAGAAAACCCACGCAGGTCACGGGGAGAACGTACAAACTCCGTACAGACGGCGCCCGTAGTCAGGATCGAACCTGGGTCTCCGGCGCTGCATTCGCTGTAAGGCAGCAACTCTACCGCTGCGCCACCGATTATGCCGGTAGATCCGATATAGATTTTACATTCGAAGCCAGGAGATGATATTGTAAATAACATTGCACTCAGGACTTCAGCTCAATATTTAGAGGTGTTGCAAATTAGAACAAATGAAGTATTAAATGAAGTCTGAAGAAGGGTCTCGACCCGAAACGTCACCCATTCCTTCTCTCCAGAGATGCTGCCTGACCTGCTGAGTTACTCCAGCTTTTTGTGACTATCTTCGGTTTAAACCAGCATCTGCAGTTCCTTCTTACACGAATGAAGTATTAAGACTTGTTCAACCATTGCATTTACTGATCGGTTAAAAACACAGCACGGAAACAGGCCCTTCGGCCCACTGAGTCCATCGATCACCCGTTCACACCAGTTCCGTGTTATCCCACTTTTCCATCCACTCCCGACACACCAGGGGGCAATTTACAGAGGAGCCGATTAACCACAAACCTGCACGTCTTTGTGATGTGGGAGGAAACCGGAGCACCCGGAGGAAACCCACGCAGGTCACGGGGAGAACGTGCAAACTCCACACACGGACAGCTCCCGAGGTCAGGATGGAACCCGGGTCTCTGGCGCTGTGAGTCAGCAGCTCTACCCGCTGCGCCACCGTGCCACCGTGCCACCTCAAATTGCACTGAATTGCAACGAATATCTCGTACCGACAGACCCCAAGCGGTCTAATCGATCTGATGTGTATTCTGACACATTGAACTGGCGATGCTGGAATGAATCGTGAGCAAAGCACGACTCACCATCTAAACACAAAGTGCTGGAGGAACTCAGGGGATCAGGCAGCATCTGTGGATGGAATAGAAACATAGAAACATAGAAAATAGGTGCAGGAGTAGGCCATTCGGCCCTTCGAGCCTGCACCGCCATTCAATATGATCATGGCTGATCATCCAGCTCAGTAACCTGTACCTGCCTTCTCTCCATACCCCCTGATCCCTTTAGCCACAAGGGCCACATCTAACTCCCTCTTAGCCAATGAACTGGCCTCAACTACCTTCTGTGGCAGAGAATTCCACAGACTCACCACTCTCTGTGTGAAGAAATGTTTTCTCATCTCGGTCCTAAAAGACTTCCCCCTTATCCTTAAGCTGTGACCCCTGGTTCTGGACTTCCCCAACATCGGGAACAATCTTCCCGCATCTAGCCTCTCCAACCCCTTAAGAATTTTATATGTTTCAATAAGATCCTCCCTCAGTCTTCTAAATTCCAGCGAGTATAAGCCTAGTCTATCCGGTCTTTCTTCATATGAAAGTCCTGCCATCCCAGGGATCAATCTGGTGAACCTTCTCTGTACTCCCTCTAAGGCTAGAATGTCTTTCCTCAGATTAGGAGACCAAAACTGCACACAATACTCCAGGTGCGGTCTCACCAAGGCCCTGTACAACTGCAGCAGAACCTCCCTGCTCCTAAACTCAAATCCTCTTGCTATGAATGCTAACATACCATTCGCTTTCTTCACTGCCTGCTGCACCTGCACGCTTGCTTTCAATGACTGGTGCACCATGACACCCAGATCACGTTGCATCTCCCCTTTTCCTAATTGGCCACCATTCAGGTAATACTCTGCTTTCCTGTTCTTGCTGCCAAAGTGGATAACCTCACATTTATGGAGAGACAATATTTTGGGTCAGGTCTGAAGAGGTGTCCTGACCTGAAGCATTGTCTGCGCATTCCCTCCCTCCACAGATGCTGCCTGACCCACTGAGTTCCTTCAGCACTTTGTGTTTAGATGGTGAGCATTCTCCTGTTTCAGCTCCATCTCTCTTTTTCTCCCACGCCTCTGATCGCCCATTGAAAGCATCTGACCTACATTTTTAATCGTTTTTTTACTTAAAAGGTCAATTTACAATAAGTCGAAACGCTTTCACTTTCCTGAAGTGAGTTTAATGTGTGGAAATCAACAAAAATACCAGAATCTTTGACTGAAACCAAAAGCGATAGAAATTACAACACACTGTGGAGGAATAAATTAGGTTTCAAGTTTTTGTAAAAGTCAGAATTAAAATCAGACGGAAGTTCAAGTGGAATGGGTCAGAGTGAAACTGAAATGAAATGTATTTAGAAACATAGAAACATAGCAAAATAGGTGTAGGAGGAGGCCATTCGGCCCTTCGAGCCAGCACCGCCATTCATTGTGATCATGGCTGATCGTCCCCAATCAATACCCCGTGCCTGCCTTCTCCCTATATCCCTTGATTCCATTAGCCCCTAGATCTCTATCTAACTCTCTTTTAAATCCATCCTGTGATTTGGCCTCCACTGCCCTCTGTGGCAGAGAATTCCACAAATTCACAACTCTCTGGGTGAAAAGGTTTTTTCTCACCTCAGTTTTAAATGGCCTCCCCTTTATTCTAAGACTGTGTGGCCCCTGGTTCTGGACTCCCCCAACATTGGGAACATTTTTCCTGCATCTAGCTTGTCCAGTCTTTTTATAATTTTATATGTTTCTATAAGATCCCCTCTCATCCTTCAAAACTCCAGTGAATACAAGCCCAGTCTTTACAATCTTTCCTCATATGTCAGTCCGGCCATCCCAGGGATCAATCTCGTGAACCTACGCTGCACTGCCTCAATAGCAAGGATGTCCTTCCTCAAATTAGGAGACCAAAAATGTAAGTAACTGTCAGTAAGTACAGTAAGTTAGTTCCTCCTTAATTGCACGAGGAGAAAGTTAACTGACTTTCGTAATGTATCTGTGAATGAGTTTCGTTTGGTTTAATTTAGTTTGGGTCTACAGTATGGAAACAGGCCTTTCGGCCCACCGAATCCGTGCCGACCAGCGATCGCCCGTTCACACCAGTTCTGCCCTGCACACCAGGGACAATTTTACAGAAGCCAATTATCCAACAAACCCCAGGCAGACACAAAATGCTGGAGTAACTCAGCGGGTCAGGCAGCATCTATGGAGAGAAGGAATGGGTGACGTTTCGGGTCGAGACCCTTCTTCAGATGCAGCAAACAGACAGAACCAACAAACCCACAACGTCTTTGGAGTGTGGGAGGAAACCGGACACCCGGAGAAATACCAAGCGGTCACAGGGAGAATGTACAAACTCCGTCCAGACGGCTCCGGCAGTCAGAACTGAACCCGAGTCTCTGATGCTGTAAGCGCTGTAAAGCAGCAACTCTACCGCTGCGCCACCGTGCCTAGATGGTCAATCATGTTGACAATAGACAATAGACAATAGGTGCAGGAGGAGGCCATTCGGCCCTTCGAGCAAGCACCGCCATTCAATGTGGTCATGGCTGATCATTCTCAATCAGTATCCCGTTCCTGCCTTCTCCCCATATCCCCTGACTCCGCTATCCTTAAGAGCTCTATCTAACTCTCTCTTGAATGCATTCAGAGAATTGGCCTCCACTGCCTTCTAAGGCAGAGAATTCCACAGATTCACAACTCTCTGACTGTTGGTTCTTAGTTGGTCCTTCGATTAGTCTCGCCCTCTTCTTTGCCCACGTTTGTGTGCGTCGAGCTCATTAAATCTCCCCTTGAATAGACAATAGACAATAGACAATAGACAATAGGTGCAGGAGGAGGCCATTCAGCCCTTCGAGCCAGCACCGCCATTCAATGCGATCATGGCTGATCACTCTCAATCAGTACCCCGTTCCTGCCTTCTCCCCATACCCCCTCACTCCGCTATCCTTAAGAGCTCTATCCAGCTCTCTCTTGAAAGCATCCAACGAACTGGCCTCCACTGCCTTCTGAGGCAGAGAATTCCACACCTTCACCACTCTCTGACTGAAAAAGTTCTTCCTCATCTCCGTTCTAAATGGCCTACCCCTTATTCTTAAACTGTGGCCCCTTGTTCTGGACTCCCCCAACATTGGGAACATGTTTCCTGCCTCTAATGTGTCCAATCCCCTAATTATCTTATATGTTTCAATAAGATCCCCCCTCATCCTTCTAAATTCCAGTGTTTACAAGCCCAATCGCTCCAGCCTTTCAACATACGACAGTCCCGCCATTCCGGGAATTAACCTAGTGAACCTACGCTGCACGCCCTCCATAGCAAGAATATCCTTCCTCAAATTTGGAGACCAAAACTGCACACAGTACTCCAGTGCGGTCTCACCAGGACCCGGTACAACTGTAGAAGGACCTCTTTGCTCCTATACTCAACTCCTCTTGTTACGAAGGCCAATCTGCTGCACTAAGACATTCCTCGTGGTAGAAGTTCACCGGCATGGAAATCTATGCCAATGATGTTTTCAATGCATTTCAATCTTCGCAAGGTAGCCACAAAGTGCTGGAGTAACTCAGCGGGGTCGGTCAGGCAGCATCTCGGGAGAGAAGGGATGGGTGGCGTTTCGGGTCAAGACCCCTTCTGCATATTAATCTTTGCACGCATCGTATTAAGATAGAGTAACGCTGCTGTTATTGTTAGTTTGTTTTCAAGTTTCGTACGGAAAAGAATCAGGAGCATTACCTGCAAGCGTCACACCTCGAAGAGCGGGATGCCTGGGTAAAAGACATGAAGAGAGCCGTCCAGTTCATCGAAAGCGGACAGAGGTTTGCCCGGAAGTCCACCAGGAAGTCCATCAAGTTGCCCAATGATATCAATTTGGGGTAAGAACCTCCATCGATCCGTTTAATCCATCACTCTGTCTCCCGGTTGGGTAGATGTGCACCTGGTTTAGCTCTGTGAGACAGCACTGATTTAGTTTAATTAGAGGTTGGAGACATGGAAACATACAAAACTGGAGCAGGAGTGGGCCATTCGGCACTTAGAGCCAATACCGCCATTCAATATGGTCATGGCCGATCATCCAGAATCAGTACCCCGTTCCTGCTTTCTCCCCATATCCCTTGATTCTTGATTACACCCAGTGAATTGGCCTCCACTGCCTTAGACAATAGACAATAGGTGCAGGAGGAGGCCATTCGGCCCTTCGAGCCAGCACCGCCATTCAATGTGATCATGGCTGATCATCCACAATCAGTATTCCCTCCATTTTGCTGCCAATGGATTTTGCTGCCATTTAAAAAATGTAGCAATTACCTTCACTAAACGTGTGAAGAAATGGTCTCGACCCGAAACGTCACCCATTCCTTCTCTCCAGAGATGCTGTCTGTCCTGCTGAGTTACTCCAGCATTTTGGGTCTGCCTTCGATTTAAACCAGCACCTGCAGTTCCTTCTTACACTTGTAATCTGATAAACCTTGTTCTCCTTCCACCTAGTGCGTTATACCACTCCATGAAGGATCCTGAGACGGGAGTCAAGGAGCACAAGTTACATAAAGATAAGAAGATCTTCAATCACTGTTTCGCAGGTAAATATAGAGTCATAGAGTGATACAGTGTGGAAACAGGCCCTTCTGCCCAACTCACCCACACCGGCCAACAATGTCCCAGCTACCCTAGTCCCACCTGCCTGCGTTTGGTCCATAACCCTCCACACCTGTCCTATCCATGTACCTAAACGCAAAATGCTGGAGTAACTCAGCGGGTCAGGCAGCATCTCTGGAGAGAAGGAATGGGTG